>NC_022018.1:21190062-21193924 GCF_000317375.1 Microtus ochrogaster
TTCCATCATATCAGTTTTCTCCCCTCCTTTAGTTTCCTCTATTATTGGTGTTTTGCATTGGCAGGTACATTTATTATAGCTAAACTAATCATATTATTATTGATTGAAGCCTATAATTTTTATCAGAGTTAAGGCTATATTCTGTGTGATTCTACGGGTTTGGGCAAATGTATAAATGTTATATATCTACTCTAACAGAATTGCATACTATACTTACACTGCTCTAAAAGTCTGCTGTGCTCCTCACCTTCTTCCCTGACCTCTGGAGCTTCTGCTGTTTTGTTTCTGCAGCTCAGTGTTTTCCAGAATGTCATATAGTGGTAACTGTGCAGTATGAATCTTTTACTTAGCCTGCTTCTTTTACTTACTTTCTTCCTCTCCCTCTCCTCCTTCTTTTCCTTTCCCTCCTGCCTTCCCTCCTTCTCTTCTTCCTAGGTCCTTGCACCCACTAGGTAATTACTCTAGCACTGCGCTGCAATCCAGCCCTGTTTTTTTTTTTTCTCTTTCACTGTATAACAAGGCTGGCCTTGAACTCTCTATGATGATTCTATTCAGCTCCTAAGTGCTAGGATTGCAGGTAGGCGTCATCACACCTGGCAGCCATTTTTCTAAATACCTGAATAATAGTCTATTGATTCTCTCAGCAATTGGACAGTATCTTGAATGCTTCCAAATTTTTGCAAAGTTCTGAACAAAGCTGCCATCAGGATTCAAATGTAGGTTTTTGTGTGGATCTAGGTTTATGTTCCATTTGGGTAATTATCAGAAGACCCTGTTGCTGGATTGAATGGAAAGCCTATGCTAAGCTCTGTAAGAGATGGCTGAGCTGCGCTGCAGAACGAGTCTGCCTCTTAGTGTTCCCGACAGTAATGAACGAGATTTCACTTGCCCCATGTCCCACCAGCCATTGTTGTCACTGGTGTTCCAGATCTCAGCCATGTGGCTGAGTTCTTCCCAGGCTAGACTCGCTTTTGGCCAGCTGAATGCCTAATGAGTGATATTACCAGGTCACCCCCGCCCCCCGCCACACACACTCGTTTGTCTCTCTCTTGTCCTTTTCTTCCTGGGTTAGCTGCAGGATTATGTTATGGATATTTACCTTAGTGTATCTCTAAGTGGCTCTAGGAGTCTTTCCAAATTCCTGACGCATAAAACTGTGAACAAAGTAGTTGTTTTGAGCCATAGTTTGGGGCTGCTTGTTAGGTTGCAACTAGTGTAATAATATCACTGGTGGGAATTCAGCACATAGGCCCGATGAGCATAATGTGTCTGCTTGCTTTATCATGCGGACTCCTTGAAATTGGTTGTTCATCTGTCCGTGTGTGTGTGTGTGTGTGTGTGTGTGTGTGTGTGTGTGTGTGGTGTCCTACAGGTGCTGTTGGCCCAGTTATGTATTTACTCATCTAATCTCACTCTTCAGGTGATGTGTGGCATGCTTCAGGCTATCAGAAGTAGGCTACTGGTGAAAATCCTTGGGGAATTTTTTGGAGCTAAAAAGGCCCCGAGAGACCATCTCCTAGGACAGCTAAGATTTATAGAGACCTAAAGAGGTCGGGGGACTTGTCTGTGCTCAGGAGGAAAAACCCAACGGTAACCTGGGATGGCTATCTTTCTAGCTAACAGTGACCTCTCAGTATAAATGGCGCGCACACACTGGTGGCATGGATAATTTCAAGTGTTTTGGTTTCTGAACTACATCTTTCTCCGTAGATCTCATCTACAAACAATTTACTGTTCCTATTTCTTCATCTCATCTAATTTAGGGCTATCTGAAGACAGCCTTGTTCTGTAGTTCAATGTGTTTTTAGGTGTAAATCCTGGCACTTAACTACTTCTGTGCCTTAGGGCAAGTTATTCAAATTTGCTGAATTGATGTTTTCTTAGCTGTAGACTTGGGGAACCCTTCTCCCTGGTTGCTGCACATCTGAATGTGTAAGTACTGTTAAATTCAAGGATCTCACACGTGTGAACTGTGCTCACGGAGATAGTACATACTGAGTGTTCCATGGGTGTGGGCATTTCTAACGTCAGACATCCAAATACGTAAGGACAGAGCACTGTCCATGAGAAATGCTTGTTCCAAGATGCTCAGCCCGTTTGATAATATTGCCACTAGTTGGGGGTAAATTTATATCTTTTAAGCAGAGGAAGAAAAATAAAATAAAATGAGCCACCATTGATACTTGGGCTGACATTAGCCTATAAAGGGTAGAATTTTATTCAGCTGTAAAGAAAATTGATATCAGGAAATGAGAAGGAAAACAGTTGGATTTGGAAAGTATAAGCAAGTATAATTAAGTAAGGTACACGTGCCCCCCAACCCCACTGTATGTACAAGTATGGGTAAAACCTGGAAAAGTAGAAAGGATGCCAGGAGAGGGTAATAGGAGGGGAGAGAAAGGTGGAGAGTGGGGCAGAAGGCAAATGGGAGGGAGGAGAAAAGGGGAGACTTAGAGGAGGGGAACCACCACCAGGAGTTAGCGGTGAGGGAGACGGGGTGGAGGACTCACAAAAACACTGTCTGACAATGTCATAGGTATCTAACATCTTATATATGAATTTAAAAGCTAGGAGCCTGGAGAAATGGCTTAGTGATTTAGATGACTTGTTGTTCTTGCCGGAGACCAGAGTGTGGTTCCTTGCACTCAGGGTTACAATGCCCATAACCAGGGGATCTGCTGGAACCTACACTCATGTGCATACGCATATAAACACACACAGAGAAGTAATTAGTCAATAGAAATATCTTTTAAGTAGGGGGACCTTAGGGCATTTCCCTGTGGGCAGAGAACACTTTTGTTGTTGGCAGGCTATTCCTCTCCCTCCTCTCCCCCTTCTCTCATTCTCCTGTCCCTTCCCATTCTCCCTCTACAATTCGTGATATACCAATAACAGAAACCATATGAGCGAGACAAAAGGGCCCACTGTGTGGCGGTATGAGTGGAGGCTCTTTGGTTCTTCCCATAGCCCTCACCGGATCTCCAGCTCCTTTCTGCTCCACGAATTCCTCTTGGCTCATTTACAGCCATGCCTCCTTCATTTCTCCTTCCTTCTCCCTCCGTGGTTTCATAAACTTCCCCCTTCCTCAGGCAGTGAGGTCTGGTGTGTGGCTATGAATAAGCAGGCCACCTGGTCTTGGCTTCCAGCTTGAGTGCCTTGAACAACATCATCAATGTCTATTCTATTCTATTGTAACTCTTTTTTATAAGTTGACTTGTTTTTTTATTGTTTTTATTGAGCTGTATATTTTTCTATTGTAATTCTTAGCCATAACCTTGTGATCTCATGACAGTATTTATCACTGTACTATTTAGATTCTATTTTTAAAATGACCTTTTCAAAATTCTAACACTGACTATTCAGGAATAATATTGCAGGCTTGGGAGTGAAAATAAATCCTAGTAACATTTACCCCTGGCCAGAGTTAAGATAAACTTTTGGAAATGACCAGTTAATGATTTATGATGTTTGTACTTAGTAAAGGATTTTAGTGTATCTTGGATGTAGAAAATAGCATTGATTGATAGAGATAGGGAGGCGATTGAGTTATAATATACATTTTTAGGTGTTACTGAGAGAGCAGATCTTCCAAGCTTTCAAAACCTATGATTCAAAAACCTATGATTTCAAAACCTATGATAGGAAGCCAAAGAGTTTAGAAATGGCTGGTGCCTGGAGGGGTAGCCATTAGTCCACAGGAAGGCTGGCCAAAGGTCTTGGCTTGTTCCTTAGCTTGGGGCAAGCTTTTCAAGCAATCCAAACTCCACCTGTGTTTTTCTTCAGCTTGACCTCAAACACACCCTCTCTCTTATTCTCTCTCTCTCTCTCTCTCTCTCTCTCTCTCTCTCTCTCTCTCTCTCTC
>NC_022018.1:21194091-21198310 GCF_000317375.1 Microtus ochrogaster
GAGAAATAATACCACACCCTATTTGGGTTGAACTCAGGGCCTAGTACACACGCTAGGCAAGCACTCTGCTAACTGAGCTGCATTCTTCAGCCCTCAATCTCTCTCTTGGGTGTGAACTTGACCTCCTCACGTCCATCAGTGGGCTGGATTTCTTTACCGGGGGACTGTTGTGGGAAGCTTCAGACCTCATTGAGTATGCTCAGTTTAAGGCTGCTCACAGAGCATTCTAGAAGCACATACTATTGTGGAGGCTTTGCCATGTAAAGAAACTTTCTTTGAGAACACCTGTTGTGTTACCTGCTCCCTGCTTGTCCCTTAGCTCTCCCTTCCCTGGGCACCCTAAACAAACCTCTCCTATAATTCAATGCCCAGAGCCTATAGTCATGTTCCACCTTCTTCACAGGTTTCTTATAATACTGAAATAGGATTTGTAATATCTAGAGTATGTGTAAATTAAATAGTATATATTGTGGTGAATTGACATTCTAGGAAATTTTAGAGCAATCCTCAAATATTAGGGTGTAGCATGCCTACAATTCCTAAAGAGGAATTCTGACTCCACTTGGAAAAGTGGGAGCAAGCTCCCCTCTGCAGAAGTGGGCTAGGAAGGCCCTTGAATCTGCCCGCACCTCACAAGCCCTGTCCTTTAGATGTGTTCCCTAATTACCAGTGAACACTCCAGTGCCTTGTCCTACAGCTGCGGAGCTCTCTCGAGGACCATTCTGAAGCAATCTATCTCGTTGCCCTAAATTGTCCTGCTGATGATTTAATGATGTATCAAAACAAAATAGTTTTGAATTTAGGCCCTTTTTATCCTAGGAAGACAGACATTCTGAATGCGTAACAGCCACCCTGCTTTCAGCCAATACTACCCTGAAATGCCCCCAACTGATGAGTGTCTGACCTGTTACAAAGAACCCCCCCCCCGGGGGGGGACTGGGTCTACTTATTTTACTGCTGGGATGCTTAGGGCTCAGAGTGATGGGACACTGACATGCAATCTGATTTTGCAGTAGAAGCCTCCCTCCAGGGAGCAGGTGGGTGACATCTCGCTGGACACCAGCAGGTGTGGGAGCTGCCAAGGGCTGGCTTGAGACTCTGCTAACTTGGCAGATTAATCTGGAACAGATGGGCTTCTGTGTGCTGCCGGGGGAGATTACGTGCATTAATTTGTTTTCTTCGACAGATTTATAAAACTGTACTCTCCTCATTCCACTGCCAAGGTCCTTGACAAAAGGACTGTTCAAAAGCACAGAGCTATAAGGAAATGCTAGCCATGCTGAGTTTATAGACCTGACTTGTCACGCACCTTGAGCTAGGGGGACATGTCCTAAGCTTTGAGCACAGATCCTGCTTCTTTCTAACAATCACACTTCCAGCAATCCTGTAGATATTCTGAAGTTCCCTAGGTCTGATGGGCCCATAGAAAGACAGTGTTACAGGGGCATAGCTTGTGTGGAAGAACGTTGGTATTGGTGAGCATGCTATTTATCCCACAGAGACTTCTGCCTGCTCTGTGCCTCAGCTTGACCTGATCTCTGATGCTTGTGTGCTTAGTCTCTTTGCTACCCAGCATTTTCTTCTTATTTCAAACCACTAGTGTTGTTTCAACAGCGAATCCTCCATTGAAGGACACCCAAGGGCTTGCACAAATCTTATCCTATGTTTGCACGGTCCTGGTCAGCAGTTCATTTATGCATTTGTGGGCTTGGCCTATGAAACATTGGTGTGGCACTAGCTGGCCTCACACAGTCTTCTCTAAACACAAGGTGTTCACTGAAATTATACCCAAAGGATCTATCCTGTTGACATTGCCGAATTAGAAGTCTGTTGTTGAATCATGAGCAAGCTAAAGTGAGCTCACAGAGGCTGAGACTGCATGCACAGGGTCTGTACCAGGTCCTCTGCGTAAATATTATAGCTTCCAGTTTAGTGTTTTTATGGGATTCCTGAGTGTGCAAACAAATAGAATAGAATGGAGGGGATGAACTGGGAGGAGTAGAGAGAGGGAAGAAAAACTGTAATCAGGATATATTATGTGAGAAAATAATCTATTTCAGTAAAAGTAAATACTAATATTGAAGTAATAATAATAATAATAATAATAATAATAATAATAATAATAATAAAATGAGTCTGTGAGAGAAAACGTTGGTAAGTGGACTGACTATTTGCAAAGAAGAATAGGAAGTCTGGAGTGAGGCAGATGTAAGTTGAACCTGAGTTTCAGCTGCTGCCTTGCTGTTTGTTGATGTGGGAGTGTCACATATCAATCTGTTTATTTCATTGGTTAATTAATAAAGAAACTGCTTGGCCTGATAGGTTAGAACATAGGTGGGTAGAGTAAACAGAACAGAATGCTGGGAAGAAGGGAAGTTAGGCAGACACCATGCCTCCCCTCTCCAGAGCAGACGCAATGAAGCTCCAGCCCAAGATGGACATACGCTAGAATCTTCCTGGTACGATGGGTTAGTCAAGATGTGAGAGTTAGCCAGTAAGAGGCTAGAGCTAATGGGCCAAGCAGTGTTTAAATGAATACAATTTGTGTTTTGTTATGTCAGGTATCAAGCTAGCTGGTGGCCAGGAGCCAGGCGGCGGAACATAGCCCGTAGCTCCTACTACAGTTTGTTCTTTGGCAAATTGCATAGGTTCTCTCAGCCACTGATTTCTTGAGTGTGTGTATGTGTGTGCGTGTGCACATGGAGGCCCAAGGCTGATGCTGAGTGTCTTCTTCAGTGCCTCTTCACTTTATATATTGAGGCAGGGTCTCCTTTTGAACCTTGGGCTAGCCGTCTGGTGAGTTAGCTCTCACTGTGGTTCCTTGTTTCTGCCTCCTGAGCAGCAGATCACAGGGAGGCCATCACACGCACCTTCCTGGTACCTGGGTTCTGGAGACCCGAGTTCTGGTTGTCATGCTTGTATTTGCACTTTATCCACTGAGCCATGTCCCCAGCTCCAGGTTTCTTATTGCTAAGTAGAAATTATGAAACCTGACCCATTGGCTTGTGTTGTAAACAGGCTAGGTGATAGAGGCCTATCGTTATTATAGATAATCATATTACTATTCTGGATATTTCTCTAGTGGTGTGTATACCTAGTCTAAGATTTCCAGCGCCTGATGATAAATGTATTATTTTCCAGATGATAAATGTATTATTTTCCAGTGTAATTTCCTATATATGAGACACACCATTGTCTCTCTACTCTCCATTTAGAAACTAGTTTGTGGTCTTAGGTAAAATAATACTATTTTTCTAAATATTTCTTCTTTAAGTAACTTTAATCAGACTTGTATGGAACACAAGGAGATTTTGTTACCAAACTACAGGGCGCTCTTTTCATTCGATACTGATAAACTTCAAATAAAACCCAATGTCTGCTGGTGAAACTGAGTCAGACACTTTGTGTTGGCTCTGGGACTGTTCGCTGTTGAGAAGGCGGGCGGGGTTGGTTGATGCAACACGGTTTATATTCTTTTCTGTGAGCGCATCAAGAGTGATGGCTGAGACTAGTTCAAAAGCTGTGGATGACTTAATAACCTACGTATTTCTCAATATTAATGTGATTACTTGTAATGTTCTATTATATATTATTCCACAGAACATTTATAAAACAATTTCCAATGACATATTTAATATCACTAAATACTTCTAAACTATTGTGCTTTGAGGTTGTACATATTTGTGTGTGAGGGTGTGTGTCTATATGTGTGCACTGAATGTTGTCTTCAGTTGTCCTGATTATCTAGATTGGCTGATCAGGGAGTCCTGGGGATCATCTGTTTCTGCCTCCCCAGCATTGGACCACAGGTACATGCTGTTGCACTAGCCTTTTCACAAGGGTGTTGGGGATCTGAACTCAGGTCCTCATGCTTGCATGACAAGCACTTTGCTGACTAAGTCAAATGCTTGGCCCCCATTTTTGTACTTTACGTGAAAATTATATATTTCAATCAGCAAGAATCACAGTTTGCATTCATAATGTCAATCCTATACAAATTCAAGAGTGCATAAATTTTACTATGAATATTTTATTTATTTTTATTGGTGCATATGTGTGTGGCCACAGCCTGCGTGTAGAAGTCAGAGGAGAACTTGGGACTGGTTCTCTCATTCCACTGGGGATGTATGATAGGGCCTCTCTTGGGTATATTCCCAAGAGTGGTATTGCTGGGTCCAGGGGTAGGTTGATCCCGAATTTCCTGAGAAACCGCCACACT
>NC_022018.1:21198555-21200087 GCF_000317375.1 Microtus ochrogaster
GCTCTGTAGACCAGGCTGGTCTCGAACTCACAGAGATCCGCCTGCCTCTGCCTCCCGAGTGCTGGGATTAAAGGCGTGCACCACCATCGCCCTGCAATTCATTACATTTTTATGGCATTTTACATTTTGGAAATACTTTCATACATTTCCTTCTCAAAGTACTCTCAAGTAGTCCAAACATATTATTATTCTCACCCAGAAATTAAGGCCACTTAGTGAGGCTTCAGTAAATGAAATGATATTTACCCCACTGGTAAAACTACATTGGCTTAGCTTTGCATCCTGTCAATCAGCGTCTTTCCACTGCACAGAACAGCTCCCTGGCAGGTCGATTAATTGTCAGTCTCTGGGTGAGATGGTTTATAGAGTGTGGAGAGAGATTTGCTTTATTTCCCAAGGCTTGCTCATGGGATACTCAGAGCATAGTCAATACTTGCTGAACAATGGCGTCTGTGAGGGGGGGAAAGTGTTCTACGAGAATGAACACAGGAAATCAATAGTGTGCTTGAACTGAGAGAGAGAAGCTGGGGATAGGTCATTACACACTTTACCATGGAAACGGGCATGCTCCCTAGAGGGAGAAGGGCTGGTATTTAAAATTACATTGAAACAGCAGGTGTGAATCAGTCCATCCCAGGGAAAGCAGCTGTCTGGTCATCCTGTCTACAGCAGTGGTATTAGGACAGGGAAAAAAGCCCCAGCAAGAATAAAGATGAATATCTGCTCTGGGAAATTAAAAATAAAGCATGGTAGAATCATTGATTCTTCCCTCTCCCACTGGACTTGGTTCTTACTGAGGCAAGCACCCTTTTGCTTTATTTTTTTCACTTTCTGGTGCCAGGCAGGTGCTCACTAAGTCAATTAATCTATTCACTGATATTTAGGTACCATGAGTCGGTTATATTGTTGTCTAGATGTCACAAAGTGAGCAGGTTTAAAACAAAGCCTAAAATACCACCTGGGCTGACCGAACCTCTTCCCTCATCCCAGTGTCCCCACTCTGGTGAGAACCCATCCATCAGGTGCCATGCTAAGAACTGGGGAGCCAACATTTCTGCTGGTGTTGCCACTGCTGTTCCACATCCCCCCCCTCCTCTTCCCTCTCCTTTCTCTTTCCTCTCATTCTTCAAATCAGTTTATGTATCTCTAAACCCTATCTGTGAGATGTTAACTCATTTCTGCTGCTCCTGTTATGGTCTTCATGGGATCATTAATTGTCTTGGTTTGCCCAAGATGGAAGAGTTAACCAGAGCTTTTAATGCAAAAGACAGTACTTTCCAGGCCAACCACAGAGGTTGCTTACCTTAGGCCAACACCATGTAATTTCTTGCCTGGTTTATGGCAACAGTGTCTTTATCTCTCATTTTGTTCCCTGTAATTCATTCCAGTGCTGCAGCCAAAGTACTCTTTGTGCAAAAACCAGATCCTGTCTCGGAGAAGATCCTTCAACTGGCTGCCACATTGATCTGGCTCCCACTCGTCAGCCGTATTCTTGCCTGCTCCCCCTCTTTCTTTTCTTTTTTTTTTTTTTT
>NC_022018.1:21200187-21234123 GCF_000317375.1 Microtus ochrogaster
CAGAGATCCGCCTGCCTCTGCCTCCCAAGTGCTGGGATTAAAGGCGTGCGCTACCACCGCCCGGCTCCCCCTCTTTCTTCATGTCCCCCTAAACACAGTGTATTCTCTACTCACTAGGCCATCTGTCATACACATAAGGTTATTGCTTGAGAATTGTGTTGAGTTCTTCTGTAGCTATTATGGGGTAGGAATCAGACTCAGGGCTCATGCCCGCTTTGCAGACATTCTTCCCTTTAGCTGTGACCTCACTCTATTCTTCACCCCTCAGAATCCTGCCGAAGACTGTTAGGTGTGACACCAGTCACTGCGTCCAGCTGGCTTTACTGTAGATCCGTGGCTCTCAGCATTCATTTTGTGCTAGACTCACCTGGGGAAACGTTAAAGATCCTATGCTCGTGCCTTGCTAATTCATTTTCTGTCATTGTAGTTTATGTGATTACCTGTGTGACATGTATGTGTGGTATGTGCTTGTGTGTCTAGATAGATTTGTATGTAATCCAGAGAAGGGTGTCGGATGTTCTACTGCAGCACTTTTTCTCTAATTTTGAGGCAGGGCCTCTCATTAGTCTGGCGCAGGTGGATTCCTCAGCAATCCTGTCTTAATGCCCCTACAGTTCTGGGTTACAGATGCTCCCATGTTCATGCTCGCCTTTTAAATGTGGCTTTAAATTTGAACTCAGGTCCTCATACTTATTCAGCAAGCATGTTTACCCCTCACTAAAGCCTCAAGGCACTGTAGTTATTAAAAATGATTACCTTAGATGATTAGCATGCAGCCCAGACTAAGAACCAATGTTATAGGGTGAAGGTCCTGATCCTATGATTTTTCACATTCTCTATGCCCCTGTTTTGATCCCCTGCTATAGGTTTCATCTGTTAGATAGATGAAGTTAGAAGTTAGTATTTCCTGTGCCTGGCTTACACTTTTCTTGCTAATTTAGTGACAGATGGACAAGAGAGGAAATTCCTGACATTTCTCCATCGCATTAGTTTTCTCTTCACTACTATAATGAAATACCTGAAGCAGGCTCCTTTATAAAGACAAGAAGTTTGCTTTGGGTCATAATTCTGGAGGCACAAATTCAAAACAATATTATGTAGGCTCTTGCAGAGCACCGTTGAGCTGAACCATGGTGGGGGCATGTGCGCGTTGCTATGTTATATGGGCTCCTTTCATAAAGCTACCAGGATGCAGGGCTCCAGCTTATGCCTTTAATAACTTCTCAAAGTTCACCCCCTATTTGTTTTGTGTGAGTGAAGAGAGTACATTCATGCCACCATATGTAGAGTTCAGAGGAAAACAAACTCAGGTTCTGAAGTTTGATGGAAAGGTCCTAACTCCCTGAGCCATTTTGTACAACCTTAATGCTGTTGACCTAATTTTTTGGGGTTTAAATTCCTGCATGCATTTGGGGAATCAAGCCATATCTAAATATTATTCATTCCTGAATGTTTCCTCTTTTCAAAAATAAAAGGGAAACTTTTTTCTCACCCTTCCCCCTCTCCAATTCCTCCTATGTCCTTCAATTACACCTTTCAAGAATTCATGACCTCTTCTTCCCTATTTATTTTTGAGACTCTATCTATCTATCTATCTATCTATCTATCTATCTATCTATCTATCTATCTATCTATCTATCTGTATATATACACATATTAACTAAAATATATATAAACACACTTATGCAAATGTACGCACATACATACATACTTACATAGTTTAATTAGTGTTGCCCGCATTTAAATATAGGGATTATTGAGTCTTATTCTTGGAACAAAATGAAAATAACTTGGTTCTCAAGAGGAAAAATTTCTCTAAAACAGATACTTGCTTTTCTGACATATGGGTAGTCTAAACGAGAGCTCGCGGCTTACCAGTACTTGGAGAGTTTCAACAGTGTTCGTTGGTGGCTGGACTCGGAGCACCTGTGTGACCCCAGATGGCTTTGCAAGCCTCACTGGGACTAAGAATTTTGCAAATGAATCAACAGGCAGCACACATAGTCTCCTGACCTCCCACTCTGGCCTATTAGGAAATGTGGGACAGGGAAGCGACTGACAAGAGAGGAAGGAATGGGATCTCATTGATGCGCAGCTCACAGAAACTATTCCTGCTGGTCCAGGAGTCCAGACCCCGGGGCAGTGCTGGTTAGTGTTCCCTGTAGTTTGCTGCATTCTGTTCTGTCTTTTGACTTGATTACTAAAAATTATGACTTTTATTATAACAGACAGCACGCTCATGCGTGCGTGCACGCATACACACACACACACACACACACACACACACACACACACACACACACTACCAAAGAAATAAATAATTAGAATGGGAAAAAGGATAACTTTTTACTTTTTTTTTTCTAGAAATTTAAAACTTTTTTCTAGGAAGTTGATGTTTTAGAGCAAGTTTTGATTAATAAAAAATTTTGACTAAAGAAAATGACTCAAATGTAGTAGATTAAAAAAATTTAAATATGACCCAAGCCATGGCTTCAAGCCCAGACCTCAGACCACCCACTGGTTCACATTGTATTGGTTGGACGTTCCATTTTACTTTTTGACTTGCTCACTAGGCCATTCTTCCTAAAATGGGCTTTTGTGTCTTCTTACTCAAAATTATTAAGAAGAGAGGCTGGCTATTCAAGCATTTGAGTATTGTTTTTAAATGTATTTATCTATTTAAAAATTATTTACTTATGGGGGGTGAGCATTGTGTGTGTGTGAAAGTCAGAAGGCCACTTGTGGGAGTTGGCTCTGTCTTCCTCCATATGGGTCCAGGGTCAAGCTCAGGCTATCTGCTGGGCCATCTTATTGGCCCCTGGGTGTCTGCTTTACTGTGGGTTTCTCCAAAAGGCTCAGGAAGAGGGCAGTGACCCAGGGAGGAAGCCGCTGTAGCTCATTTCTCACAGTGAATGTGGTAATTATTCTCCATTGACAACGTGACTGGATCTAGGATCACCTAGGAGTCTGGGGAGGCACACCTCTGGGTGTGTCTGTGTGTTTCTAGAGAGGGGAGGCTTACTCTGAAAGTGGGTGGCACCATCCTGCATACTGGGCCCCCAGATGGAACAGACAAGAATAAAGGAGCTGCCCCCCCTTTCTCTCCTTCTTGCTTGCCACAGCAGGAACAGCTCAGCGCAGCCATACCTTCCTTACAATGATGGACGTCTCCAAAACCATGCCCAAAGTGGTGCTCTTCTCCTTTTCAGTTTTCTCAGATATTTCGGTCACAGGGCTGTACCTGTAACTGGTACAATGGATAGCTGGTATACTACTGTGGGGGAAACCCTGGGGAGTTCCAGCTGGACATAGGGGTGGGGTTGTGTATGGCAGAGCCTAAGAGTCACTGTGGGGGCTGCTGGCTGTGAGGTGTTAACTGCCTGACTCGTCTAGCGTGCCAAGTGCCAGGCAGACATATTTCTCGACTTAGAAGCCCGATGACAGCTGGAAGCCCATGCTGGAATACTTCCTAACAGTCAGGACACCAGAGTTACTGCTTGGGCAGCGTTGTCAAAGTGGGCATGGCACTGCCGTGCTGGTTTTAGACTCCACATACCTTTCTTAGAAGTTCAGGGAGAGCTAGAGTTTCCTTCATAGAGGAAAACGTAAGACCGAAGCTGAAATTTGGGAGATGCGAAAGGATCCTTCATTGGCCCTGGTCCTCTGGGGCAGTATTTCTCTTGTACAGTCATCCTACTTGTAAGAGTTGGAAGTGCAGATCTCTCGCTGCTGTGTGCCCAGACATGACTTCTAGGAGAAAGTGTGACGCTATTATCCTTAATCTTAGGATGTTACCCACCGACCGTCATCTCCAAAGAACCCTGAGTGTCTTTTGGGTTTGTTTGTTGTCTTGTGGTACAGCTTCAGTGCTTGTCTCCCTCAGGTCTAGTGTGGCATCAATCCTTGTGGGTTGGCTTTACTCACGAACTAAACCATCGCACTATATATGACAGAGGCTTCATCTGGCACCATTGGGCGTTCCTGTTCCTCATGTATGAATGTGTGTTCCCCGTAAATCCACATGTAATATGATGGTATTAGGCAGTACGGCCTTCTGGGGGTGTTTAGGGTCAGCTGAGGTCATGGTGGTGGGACCCCCCCAAAGAGATTGTGTCCTCATAAGTGACACCAGAAAGCCTTCTCCCTCACTGTCTTTACTTTGTGAAGTCCCTGGAGAAGAAAACCATCTACAGAGCTGGAAGAGGTTTTCCCCAGCCTCAAGTACTCAGAGAAATTCATGTTAGGTGTTTAAGCCACCCAGCCTAATATATATATTTGATATAGCGCTCCAAACTGACAAAGATAGAAGCTTTGGTTGAACATTAAGTTCAGAGTTCATAACCCTTAAATCTGAGGAGAAAACCCAATTTCTTACTGCATCCCTCTCCTCGCCCCTTTCCCTTCTCCTCCCCCCTCTTCTCTCATTTCCCACACTCTTTTCTTTCTTCTCTTCCCCACCCCTTCCCTTTCCCCTCCATATCCTCTCCCTCCCTATTCCTTTCTTTCCCTCCTCCTCCCTCTCCTCTTCTCACATTCTTTCTTCTGTTTTTTGGCTCTTTCCCCTTTCCTTCCCCATTCTCTATTTCTCCCATCCCCACCCATATGTGTTCTCTCTCTCTCTCTCTCTCTCTCTCTCTCTCTCTCTCTCTCTCTCTCTCTCTCTCCTCTCTGACTCCCCAAGTATCTCTAATGGCAAGTAGGGTCTAGTTTCTATAAAATTACCAACTTCCCAAACCATCCTATCAACCTGGCTCTGTTGGGAGATAGAATGGTGGGGTGGGGGCGCCAGCATCATGAATTCCTGCAGGCTTGTGGGTTTATAAACATATCATCCTGCCCAACAGCATCTGGCCCTTAGGTGCCGCTTCTCTTTCCCCCGTAGAGTTGTGTTTATTTTCATGAAATCTGAATCATGTGTGTCTGTTTCTTTTACGCAGAATTCAAAGGGGGCTGCTCCCTGCAGTCTTTTGAAGCTAAGGGAGCTTTATGGATGACTCTGCCAATGTTTATTTTCTAGCGTCATCCCAAACCAGACTTAGAAAGGCCCCTGTTCTGTCTTCTCACAGCCAGTGACCATGGCAGGGAAGACAGTGAAGTTTCTGGGACCTACATGCTTGTGGCCTGGGCACGTCACTTTTCATGTGGGGGTGGGTTTCTGCCCTCCCCCAGCCTTCTTCCTGATCCCTCTGTTACTGGGTTCCTGGGGCCTTCTATAAAGTTTGTTTCAGGCTGGTTTTTAACCTTTTTGGAAGATTCTGATCGAAAGTTCTCAGGATAGAAAATGTTCTCACCTTAAAAACAAAACTGTGGCTATGGCAAATAATGAACACAGCTGAGCACATGTCCTTGTGGTGTGATTGGCATCCTTTGGATATATACCCCAAAGTGGTATTTCTGGGTCTTGAGGAAGGTTGTTTCCTAGTTTTCAGAGAAACGGCCATACACATATCCAAAGGGGCTGTAACAGTTGAGTTGGTGCATCCACCAGCAATGCAGGAGTGTTCCCTTTACCCCACAATAGTAGCACTGTTTGTCATAGTCAAAACCTGGAAACAACCTAAATGCCCCTCAACCGAAGAAAGATAAGGAAAATGTGGTACATTTACACAATGGAGTACTACACAGCAGAAAAAATAACAACATCTTGAAATTTGCAGGCAAATGGATGGAGCTAGAAAACATCATATTGAGTGAGTTAACCCAGACCCAGAAAGACAAATATCATATGTACTGACTCATAAGTGATTTTTCAACATAAAGCAAAGAAAACCAGCCTACAAATCACAATCCAAGAGAACCTAGACAACAATGAGGACCCTAATAGAGACATACATGGATCTAATCTACATGGGAAGTAGAAAAAGACAAGATCTCCTGAGTAAATTGGGAGCATGGGGACCATGGGAGAGGGTTGAAGGGAAGGGGAGAGGCAGGGAGGGGAGCAGAGAAAAATGTGGAGCTCAATAAAATCAATAAAAAACAAAAAACAAAACAAAATTGTGGGCACATGCTTTAGACAGCTGATAGTTTTGAGTCACAGTACAGATGGGTTTTTTAATTTATATTTTTATTTTATGTGCATTGACATTTTGCCTGCATGTACATCTGTATGAAGGCATTGGATTCCCCAGAACTTGAGTTACAGACAGTTGTGAGCCTCCATGTGGGTGGTGGGAATAGAACCCGGGTTCTCTGGAAGAGCAGCCAGTGCTCTTACCCTCTGAGCCATCTCTCAGCCCCCTAGAGATGATTTTTTTATGTCACACTAGTAAAGAAACCATTTGAACATATGTGAAGCCTGTACAACCAGACCACTAGTCCTTTGTGACCTCCACAGGGCTAAGGATGGTTTCGTCCTTATGTTGTACTCTGCCCAGTGGGTGCCATGTGAGCAGTGTGTATTAAAGAATAGATGGGTGACTAATTCATAGGCAAGGGAGATTTATGTAGAAAACATCACTTTTATATGGGCATGAACTCATATATGCAAATGGTAGGGGTAATAACTTCTTAAATTAACATGAAACTTGTAAGCAAGGTTATAAAACATTTTTTTGTGGGGTATCGATTTATTTTTCATCCCTTAAGACTCTGTTTAATGTAGAACAGTTCTAATTATTTAAGTGTTTAAAGTCTGTCGAAGTAAGAAATGTTGAAAGAGGCAAATGTTAGATGCTAAGACAAATAGATGCTGATCTGTCAGGAGTTTAACACAATTTTATTTCTTATAGAACTGTAGTCACAGGACATAAGGTCAGTAGGGAACCTCCTACACACAGTGTTCATGGACCGAGCAGTAATTATAGCAACTATTTTATAAAACCCAGGGAGATTATAAATAAGAGATGTATTCTTCACTTCTTGCAGTAGGGTGTCATGATGTGCTTGTCAGACCAACCTCAAGTTCTTCTACCTCCCAGATGTGGGATTGCAGGTGAGCCACCATGGCCATGGAGATGCTTGTTTTATATGGCAGCTGCTTCCCCTTGGATACTGGTATCATTAGGGAAGTCTCAGAGTGAGTGTTAAGAATATTTCTTAAAACGAGCCTCTCTGCTGATGCAAATAATTCCAATCAGACCAAATTAGACCAAATAAAAGATGCCCACGTTTAATGCAGCACTCCCGGGTGGCCTGGGAAAGCATGGCAAGGGGAAGAGAGAGAAAGGGGAGACCTTGCAAAACCGGAGACCACGTGTTCCCTTTTTGGGGGCAGCATCCTAAATAGCCTGTGGGAGTGATCCTGACCCTCCCTGGGGAGGGGTCACTGCTTGGTGGGCTTTCCCGGAGGTGGAGTCTGGACCAAGGCACCTCCCAGGAGAAGGGGCTTGAAATGGAGCTTCCTGCTCCATTCCTGCTCCATTGGCGCTCCAAGGATGGGTGCCAAAGGCAGGGGTGATGCTTTCACCCAAACATCCCAGGCTTCTTGGATATAGGGGTGCCAGGAGCTGGGGTGACGCTTTTAACCCAAACAGTGAGGATGGAGGATGTCTCTTTCAGCATTCACTAACTCGGGCTGTCTCTGACTCCACTGTGAAGCTGACAATTCTAATATATTTGTTCTCCTGGGTTTGAGCAAAAGCTTCCAAAAAAACTAGAAATCTAAACAGCTTTTTCTTAGCTTTCCATTTCCTCTAAGTCCATAAAACTTGCATTCCAAATTTCTCTGGACTATAAGCGAACGATAATTCGTCACTCAAACAAGACAGAGCTTTGTGTTCCAATTGCTTCTCTGTCTGTCGCCGTGCCTGCTAAGGGATCTCCCTGAGTTCTGGTTTGGACCTTAGAACTGAAGGATGAACCACAGGCTTGCCACCAGAAGCCTTCTCGATTGAGGACAGCTGTGATTTACTGGTCCTCCATGAACAGCCACTTTAAATAATCCGCTTTCCAAAGAGTTGTGCACAACGACAGGCACACCACACTCTCCAGAGAGGGAAACAGAGGAAGAGAGGGGTCAAACTTAACCCTCTTTGACTCCGGCCCTGTACTCTTCCTACTTCACCACAAAGCATCTGGCTCCAGGGTGAACTCTTCCTGGGCCCTTCTCCCTGGGCCAGACCTGTTACACAGCACCACTCAACTGAAGAAAGAAACAGAGAGGGGTTTGTGGCTGGGTTTCTCCAAATTGAAGCATTCCTTCATGGAGAGAGACTCAGGAAGCTAAAGAGATCCCTGTCTGGGAGGCTCAGGAACTTCATGAAAGTACCAGGATTCACAAGGGCCTTACAGCAAGTTTATAGAAGAGAGGAAGCTAATCTCAAGTGGAGCTGCCTGCAAGACAGCTCCAGGGATGTGGCTTTTGTGAGTCATCACCTCATGCTAGGTAGACTTTGAGGCGACACAATTGCCTTTGAATCACCCTTGTCCTTGTAAGTAGTAACCCTTTACCCATTTTTCTCTAAGTCACCCCAGCAAACTCATAGCTCCATTGTACTGGACTTGGATAGAATTGGTTCTTTGTTCTGTGTGAACAGATAAACGTTCACTGCTAACAAGGAAAAGTCATGTGACAGTGTTTATTTTCAAGGACCGAGATCATCTTGTTCTTCCAGCCTTTAACCCTATTTGTGAAGGAAAGGAAAAATTTCCCAGATTTTTGCAGTCAAGGTCGTCTTTTTAAGTTGGTTTATTTGGATAAATGTTCAGGTTTTCAAACTTGCCTCACTTCTCTCAGACTGAGAGTCTGAAGAAGTCCACATAGGATTGTGGGGCTGATTCAAGGCTTTGGGTTCCCTGTGACACCATCTGAGATTTCATTGCTTTCTAACAAAGACAGGTAGCCTGGATGTCCTAGGCTACTGGTCTATTGGGCATGACAGTGGGGGTTTTAGATCCACCCTATAATGGATTTTATGGTTTCAGCCATTTGTATCTTGTGATGTTTTACACACACACATACACACACACACACACACACACACACACACACACACACTATAATAAAAGACAGCTTTGAGTGGCTGACCCTCCCTGCTTGCTCCTCTGGAGGGAATGCTGGGATTCCAGGCATGCACCACCATATTCAGTTTATGTGCTGCTGGACTCGAAACCAGGACTTAAGAATGTTAGGAAAGCACTCCGACAACTGAACTATACCCTCAGCCCCCTTTCCTTTTTCTTAACTCTTTTAACATGTGTTCCAAAAGTTTGATGTAGGATCGGGAGCGCATCGTTAGGCTCTGACTGTCCCTGCGCCCATATCCCCTTCTCATTGCAGAGACAGTGAGGGATCAGTGCTAGTCTTTCTGTGGGCAAAGAATGCCCTGCCCTCTGCATTTCAGTGGATAGCCCTCACCCAGCACCTTGGAGCCAGGATGGTGAGTGGTTACAGGGAACTTGTCGTCTGAGGAGTCATAATTTCCAAATGTCTTCTGTGTAACTGTCCGTGCTCTAGAGCAAACATGCTTATAGATAAAGCTTGCTGGCTTTTGTGGACCTGCAGGGCTGTGGACAGAAACAATGTGCAGAGATGTTTGATGCCTATTGTCCATTGCTGAGAAGGGTAACATAATAATCCATTATCTTCCATTACGGTAATGTGGTTTGGGTAATCCAATTAGTCAGAAGAGAACATGGATTGGAATGAAACTCTAAACCTGTACCACTGGGCAAATCATAGCAGGGGATTGGCTTTGGGGAAGATGACCTAGAGGAACAAGACCACCCTGGAAACTCCATATCAGAGGACTGGTTTGTAGTTGAAATTCAGAATATAGGAAGGAAAGTCCAAGAAATAGAAGTCCTAAGGCAGTGGTTCTCAACCTTCCTAAGGCTTTGACCCTTTAATACAGTTCCTCATGTTGTGCTGACCCTCCAACCATAAAATTATTTTATTGCTTCTTAACTGTAATTCTGCTACTGTTAGGGATTATAGTAAATATTTGTGTTTTCTGATGGACTCAGGGGTCGTGACCCTCAGGTTGAGAACCAGTTCCCTGACCTGAAAGCTGAGCATACATCTTAGTCTCCCTGACTCTTAAGAAAACTGATTAAAATAAGACCTCCACATAAATCCTCTTTTGGGGCTCATGTTCTAAAACAACAACAACAAAAACTTCTTCATGATCACTCCCAATGAAAGGAACACACACACACACACACATACACACACACACGTCTCAGGATCTCTGACACTTGGGTACCTTTAGCCCTTTTCATCAATGTAGTAACATTTTAGATAACTCATTAAGCCTTAGATTCTGTGCCAAAATTCTTTGCCAGTGTCTTAGCTTCTAGTCATTTGTACTTCTGTGCCAGCCTATGCATGTCTGTGGGAGTTTTTACATGAGTATGTATGTGTGTGCATAGTATGCTCTCACGTGCATATGCACTTGCTTTTAGAGTTCAGAGGTTGTGGTTGGGTGTCTTCTGAGGTAACACTGAACTTCCTTGAATAAGGCTCGGTTTTGCTGAACCCAGAGCTCACTGACCTTGTGAGTCTAGCTAGGCAGCTTGTCTCAGGGGTCCTCTGATTTATCTTCCCAAGTTCTGGGGTTCCAGGTGGACCATCATGCATGAATGGCATTTAAATTAATACTGGGGATCCACACTCCAGTCCTCAAACTTGCCTGGTAGGGGCTGTAGACACTGAGCCATCTCCCCAACCCAAGTCTTTATGCTCAAGTAATGCTGACCAGCTAGGGTTCAAAGTTCTGTCTCTTAACTTGGTAAACATAGGGGTGGAATGTGGGTGGAGATTTCATGCTCTTTAGCAATAATTTGTATATTTAAGCATCAGACTTTCCATAGGCAAGCCAGAGTATACCACAGGGAACTAATCATCTCGGAGTCATCATCACTCTTTTAACTGTGCCCCCATCTTGTTTTTAAATGCATAGACTTTTAGGGAAAACTTGAGTGAAAAGTAGATCGGTTTCCCATAGTGATTGGTGTGCAACATAGGTTCCATCAGGACTAGCTAAAGTTCAGAGTTTTCTACAATTCACTTGAAGGAGAATAGTCTCTGTGTTGTTGTGGCATTTCACTTGTATTTTAATAACTAAAGCTTTTTTCCTTCCAAAATCTTATATATGGTCATGTGAAGCATAGTATTTCAGTCAACAAGGAAGAAAACTGAAGAAGGAAGCTGAAGAATTCATACTGCTCAGTGACACTGTAACCTGGATGATGTCCTTGAGAGTCCGTTCCTCACATGCTTGTGCTGGTGAATACAAGCCTCATGTGAGGACAGGGAGAAAGGCACAGCATACGTAGTTATGTGTAGTGCATGATGCTTGATTATGACAGAGACTGTGTCTGCCTATGCATGTGCTGTGCTGTTTGCACTATCATTCAAGGGTGCACTTCCGTTTAACAAAATATTTAGTACAGAATAGTATGTGTGCTAATCTGACAACAGCTTCATGTGTCTCGTGTTGACTGAGTATCTTGATTGCTTCATTTTTCTCTTGGGGTTGCTTTAATCTCATGCTATTTTGCTCCTCTTGACCCTTAAGCAGAAAATCTCTACTATTAGTGTTGTCAGTAAGAGCTGGTGTTGAGTGATTCACCTGGAAATGAAGTTTAAAAATTAAAAATGAAGTTAAAAATGTCCACCATGAAAGTGGAAAAGAGGCTGTCCAGTCAGGGCTGTCCCATTCCCCCAGAGCTGTGATCCTGAAGAACAAGAACACAGTACTGAAAGCTGTGAAAAGATCTGCTTCACTGAAAGCAATGAGACATGGGGGGGCGGGGGGAGTCGTGGGAAGAAACTGCTAGTGACTTACACTGAGGTCTAAACAGCATCTCCTTATCAACATGGCGATAACCACAGCCAAAGCAAATACTTGTTTGCAATATGCAAAGGCACGGCTGAACCCAGCTGTGATGCTGACTTTCCTACTCTTCTTCAGTGTGTAAACTGAGTGTTGAGCTGAGTGCTGATATGAAGGCAGCTGAAGAAAACCTGGAAACTCTAGAGGAGCCGATGGTGGAGAAGAGACAGTTTTCACTGGGTTGAAGCCTGATGTGGGAGTCCCCTCTATATGCTGTGAATACCATTAATCAAAGAAGAAATTGCTTTGGACCTATAGCAGGGCAGAACTTAGCTAGGCAGGGGAAACTAAACTGAATGCTGGGAGAGAGAAGGTGGAGTCAGAGAGAAGCCATGGAGCTGCCGCTGGAGACAGATGTGCTGAAATTTTGCTGGTAGGCCATAACTTCATGGTGATGAACAGAATAATGGAAATGAGTTAAATTAAGATGTTAGAGTTAGCCAGTAAGAATCTAGAGCTAATGGGTCTGGAAGTGATTGTTTGTTTATTTATTTATTAAAAATTTCCACCTCCTCCCATCCTCCTCTTTCCCTCTCCTTCCCCTTGCCCCTCCCTCTCTAGACCTAAGAGAAGTCAGGGTGCCCTGCCCTGTGGGAAGTCCAAGACCCTCCCCCCTCCTTCCAGGTCTAGGAAGGTGTGCATCCAAACAGACTAGGCTGCCAAAAAGCCAGTACATGCAGTAGAATCAAAACCTGGTGTCATTATCATTGGCTTCTCAGTCTGCCCTCATTGTCAGCCATATTCAGAGAGTCCGGTTTGATCACATTCTCGTTCAGTCCCAGTCCAGCTGGCCTTGGTGAGCTCCCATTAGATCAGTCCTACCATCTCCATGGGTGGATGCACCCCTCATGGTCCTGACTTCCTTGCTCATGTTCTCCCTCCTTCTGGTCTTCATCTGGGCCTTGGGAGCTCAGTTCGGTGCTCCAGTGTGGGTCTCTGTCTCTATCTCCATCCATGTTCAGATGAAGGTTCTGTGATAATATGCAAGATATTCATCAATGTGACTATGGGGCAAGGCCAGTTCAGGCACCCTCTCCTCTGCTGCCCAAGGACCTCACTGGGGAAATCCCCTTGGACACCTGGGAACCCCTCTAGAGCCAAGTCTCTTGCCAACCCTAAAATGGCTCCCTTAGTTAAGATATCTTCTTCCCTGCTCCCATATCCACCTTTCTCCCTCTCAACCATCCCATTCCCCCAAGCTCTCCCAGTCCTCTCCTTCTCCCTTCTCTCTCCCCATGTCCCCTTCCCCTCCAACCCACCCCCACGCCTGTGCTCCCAACTTTTGCCCAGCAATCTTGTCTACTTCCAATATCCAGGAGGATAAATACATGTTTTTCTTTGGGTTCACCTTCTTATTTAGCTTCTCTAGGATCATGAATTATAGGCTCAGCTCAGTGTGTCCTTTGTTTATGGCTAGAATCCATTTATGAGTGAGTACATACCATATTCATCTTTTTGGGTCTGGGTTATCTCACTCAGGATAGTGTTTTCTATTTCCATCCATTTGCATGCAAAATTCAAGATGTCATTGTTTTTTACCACTGAGTAGAACTCTAAAGTGTATATGTGCCACACCTTCTTAATCTATTCTCCAAGAAGTAATTTAAATAATATAGTTTCTGTGTGATTATTTCGGGTCTGAGCAGCTGGGTGGCTGGGAAATAAACAAGCGGCCCCCTTACAACAGAAGCCTCCCTATACTTTGAGGAGATGTCTGAAAGGGCTTTCATCCACAAGGCAGGGCACCCAGGGTGTGTTTCAAACCTTTAATGACGAAGTCTTGCTTGAAGCTGTATTAGTTAGTTTTTTCATTGCTGTAACAAATGCCCAAGAAAAAACTTCAGGAGGAAAGATACTCATGGGCTCATGGTTTCAGATGTTTCTGTCCATGGTGACAAATTCCATTGTTCTGGGACCTTGATGAAGCTAAAGATCACAGAGTGAGAAGATGTGGCTGGGCAAAGCTGCTCCCCTCACCAGGTCCAGGAAGAGTGGCTGGAAGCAGAGACAAGCAGTATCTTTCTAGGGTGCGTGCCCAGTGACACACTTTCTCTACCCGGGCCCCCTTCTACAGTTCTACCAATTCCTCATAGTCTATTCAGTTCTTAAACCCACTTATGGCTAACAATTTAAGAAAAAGGGGCCATGATTTCAGTAACTGTATTGTAATTAAGAAAAAAAATCTTGAAATTTGCAGGCAAATGGATGTAGAAAATATTATATTGAGTGAGGTAACCCAGATTCAGAAAGACAAATATCGTATGTATTCACTCATAAGGGGTTGCTCAACATAAAACAAAGAAAACCAGCCTACAAATCACAATCCCAGAGAACCTAGACAACAAGAGGACTCTAAGAGAGACATACATGAATCTAATCTCCATGAGAAGTAGAAAAAGGCAAGATCTCCTGAATAAATTGGGAGCACGGGGACGATGGGAGAGGGTTGAAGGAGAGGGGAGAGGCAGCGAGGGGAGCAGAGGAAAATGTAGAGCTCAATAAAATCAATTAAAAAGATTTTAAAAGAATTATAAGGTTATAGACTATGAAAACAAAATGTGCAGATACATATGTGTGTAAAAGTATGTAAATGGGAGGAGTTAGAGGTGGGAGGGGAGAAGTAGAAACACAATACCCATATATGAAATTCTCAAAAACTTCAACAGTTAAAATTTAAAAGTATGCAGCATAAAAAGTTATATTTACTTCAAAAGAAAACAATTTTTATGTATTTAGTGTTTTAAGTATATAGTGCCTACAGAGTCTACAGGATCAACAGTAGTGATGCAGGATTTCACACTCCCTATTTACTCACCAGTTCACCACCAAGAAACTATTTTTGTGTATTATGTGTTTGTCTGTGTGAGTGTATATTATGAGCATGCAGTGACAGGTTCACTTACTAATTTAAGTACTAGTTGTAGTAAGGTTCTTATATAAGTTTACCATTAAAAAAATCTTGCATACTGTATTCTTTTAAAAATAATTTTATTTATAAATGTTTTGCCTGCATGTATGTCTGTGTACTACATGTGTGCCTAGTGTAGGCAGAATCCATAAAAGGGCATCGGATCTTCCTGGACCGGACTTATACATGGTGTGAGCCACCACATAGGGGCTGTAAATCAAACCTGGGTTCTTTGAAAAAGTAGCCAGCGCTCTTAACCACTGAGTTTTCCAGCCCCCATACTGTATTCTTACTATATCTTTTCTATGCTTAGATACAAAACACCATTGTACTTCAATGGCCACACACTGCCACACACTAGAAGCAAAGGCTATCCCAGATTGCCCAGATATATAGTAGGGAGAACCACCTAGGTTTATGTAAGCACACCCTGTGACAGTCCTCCAATGACAAAATCACCGAATGGCAATTTTCTCAACATGCATCCTATCATTAAGAGATTTGTGGCTGTGGCTAGGATCAAATAATATGCAACTCTTTACATATTGATCTGCAGCTGGGGTTTCTCCATTGTCTTTTCATGACTTTAAATTCCCAAGTGATAATTTATTGTGTGAATAAACCACAAGTTACCCACTCATCCTTTGAAGGACATCTTGGTAGCTTCAGTATTTAGCAGTCATGAGTAGAGCTTCCTCCGCGGGCAGGTTTTTGTGTGAACATGGTACCACTTGTTTATGGTACATCCTGAGGAGCGAAGTTGGTGGAACACATGACTTGTGTGTAGTTTTAGTAAGAAATGGCCAAGCTGTCTTCTAAAGTGACTGGACCTTTTTGCATTTCCCACAGTATTCAGAGTTCTCATCATTCATGTACTTGCTAACATCTGATGTTATCAGTGATTATAGCCTTTCTATCAGGGTTAAAGCGATATGTTAAACAAAGTTATTTTTGTTAGTTGTCTGCCTGTGTGAGTGTGTACACCATGAGTGTGCAGTGCCCACAGATGCTAGAAAAAGACATCAGATTCCTTGAAGCTAATGTTACAGGCTGTTGTGAACTACCCAATGTGGGTGCAGGGAACTGAATGTGGGTCCTTTGGAGGATGAGTAAGGGCTCTACATTGATGAGCCAACTCTCTACCCCTAGTGGTATTTCATTGTTTTAATTCCCCAGTGACCTTTTGTATGTTGTCACCTGGATATTTTATTTGACATAGTATCTGTTTAGTTCTTTTGCCCATTTTTGAATAGTGTGTTTTATTAGTGTTAAATTTTAAGAGTTCTTTGTATATATTGAATACCAGATTTATTTGTTTATTTTTTTGAGACAGAGCTGCTTTGTGTAGCCTTGGCTATCCTAGAATTAGCTCTGTAGATCAGGCTAACCTGGAACTCATAGAGACCCACCTGCCTCTGCCTCTCAAGTGCTGAATACTAGAATTTTATCTGCTATGTGTTTTGCAAATTTTCCCCCAATCTGTGGCTTATCATCTTAACTACGTCCTTTGCGGAATAGAAATTTTTGATGTCCTTTGTGGATTAGAAATTTTTGATTTTAGAGCCTGAAAGGTATCTCAGTTGATAAAGTGCTTGCTGTGCAAGCAAGAGAAACTGAATTTTATTCCTAGCACCTACACAAAACACCGAGATGTTTGCCTGTTATCCCAGTACTGGGGAATTAGAGACAGGGAGATCTGGGGCTCTTTGGCCCCATCTAACAGCAGATTCAATGAGCCGTTCTGCCTCAGAAAACTAGGTGGAAGAGTGATTGAGGGTGACACCTGGTACAGATCTCTGGTGCAGACAGACGTGAATACATACACACATGTAGACAAACAATAAGAAAATGTCAGAAGAATCCAGTTCACTATTTTTTCCATCAAATATACTGTTAGGGCTAATAGCCAATGTTTAAATGGGGCCTTAAATGTACATTTCCTTTCCCATTGGTCTAAAAATAATGTTGGCTTCATTGATTATAAAAGGGACAGGCCCTGTCATGTCTTCATGGCAATGCATGTCAAAATGCACATGGAGTCGTGAAAACGGGAAATGGTCAAGTTGATCTGGGCTCACGCTTCCTAAAGGAAAGAGACCAGGCAGACACTCAGAACAACTGCAAGGCTGGAAGTGGGGATTGAATGTGGGGACACTGTGTGGGAGTCGCTGGCTTGACAGCAGCTGGGAGCGGAAGGCTGTGCCAGTTGTCACTATTAACGTGTGCTGCGCCTTCCACAGCCAGGCTGGACTTAGCACTTTTGTTCATGAGCCTGAGTTTGCCCCTAGAAGCTGGGACTCATGGGGAGATTCATTACCTCTTTTTAATAAGTACTTTAAGATGAAATTTCACAGTGTCTGCTTATTTCACCAATGATAGTGTGAGAGGAAGAGCCGTGCTTATGGCCAAAACAGCACAGAGCTTTTTTTAATAGAATGAAGAATGAGAAAGAAATGGACAATAAATACGGGGGCTGCCCAGTTAAGGCGCTAATGTGGCCCATTAATCTCAGCTGACACAGCCCTCTGATGGGATTGGAGTGTTCGCCCCACGAGACCAGCATCCTTGATGGAAAGAGATGCCTGGAGCTGAGCCCACGCTGGGAGAGTCTCTGTCTCTGCAGGAAGGGCTTCCCCCTCCGGTCTCCTGACATCCTGCAAGCAGGGGCTAATTTTTCCTTTGATCTGGCGACACAGGATCTAGAGGTCCTCGGCAGGTATTTGGAGATTCATTTGCTCCTTCTCAGAGTGCTGCTGAGGAGAGGAAGTTGTCTTTCTCTGTCTGCATCCTGAAGGAACCATTGGCGGGAAGTAGGTCAAAGGTAGTTGCAGCAGCCTGTGACATCACTGGAGAGGGGGACTGTGAGTGAATACGTGCTGGACCTTTTGTGTGTGCATGAGCACGCAAGCCATGTGTATAAAACTACACAATATAAAATATTCTCATGCTGGCTATTTTTAATGGTGAGGTTCATTAACTCCAATCATATCTACCATCCATCTCAGAACTTCTTATCATCCAAACTGAAATTATTCCTGTTAGACACTAACTCTCCACTCCAGCCCTGTCTGTCTGCATGACTAGAATTGTACAGTACTTTTGTTTGTTATGACTGACTTCCCTAAGTATAATATCTTTAGGGTTCCTACATATTATGCTCTTCCTTTGAATATATGTGTGTGTTCCTGTGTGTGTGCCTCCACATAAATGTGTACACAAACCTGCATAACCATGTATGTACATCACACACACACACACAAATATGTACATGCAAAACTTACAATAGTGTTTGTGCATAAGTAAATCTCTTTGTTTTTTAGTGTTTGTGAATAATCATGAAATGTGTTTGTGAGATAATTTTATTGATTATAATTGCTGCAATGATAATTCTTGTCAATGTACTTGACTTTCTACATCTGAGAATCAGAAATAGACAGGATTTAAAATATATATGTGTTTTTTAAGTGGGCAGCTATTGCCACCAGTTGGGGTTATGAACTCTTGAGGTTTGCTTTCCAAACTCTGTTAACTTGCTGATCCAAGACTAAGTCTGAGAAGGCACAGCTGCTTCTTCATCTCTGCAGCCCCTCTTTAGGTATCAGGGCCTCTGTGTTCAGCAAAAATTCCCATGGAGATTCAGGTCTTACAAGGGTATCTCCAGAAGTTGCCAGTGTGATAACACACACTTCCTCTGCATCATTTGCCCCTTTCTGTGGGAAAAAAAAAAAAAAACCCAGGAAACCTTTGCCCCGGCCACCTTGCTATCTTTCCAGCTTATGTCCTGTGCGTGACCTGAGATACCCCACAAGGGGTTTCTGCTTCCTTTAGAGTTCTCACTGGCTTTGTGAGTTAATGAATATTATTAGGCACTTTACAGCAAATGAAACGATTCCTCTGAGACTAAGCTTTTCAGAAATCAATTTGTTAGCCGGAATTGGATGATGGATGCTGTCAGGGACCTTCAGGTAAGAATAGAACATTAAAGAACTTCTAGGGCTGGTGATACAGCTCAGTTGGTAAAGTGCTTGGCACAGAGGTTTGCCAATCTGAGACCAATCCCCCAAGCTCATTAAAAAGACATAGAAAGAGTGGTGTTCACCTGTAATTCCAGCTCAGGGGAGGTAGAAAGCATGAGGAGGGGTTTGCTGTCAGACAGGCTAGCCAGATCAGTGACCTCCAGGTCCAGCAGAAACATTGTCCCCCAAATCAAATGGAAGGCATGGTTAAAGAAGACACTCTGGCCTTTGTATGCACGCTCACTCACAAACATGTGTGTACCCAGCCTCCCACATGTAAATGTGCACACACACACACACGTGCGCGCGCGCACACACACACACACACACACACACAGTGGGATGGGGCGGGGAAGAAGAGAGAGAACATTTATTCCAAGAGGCTTGAAACTGGATGGATGAAGTCACTGCTTTCATTAAAAGACAGCAGTACAGAGAATATTTTCCAAGGAAAAGCACGGCTGCATCTCGCTCTGGTCCTGGTGTCAGGATGAAGCTCTTGCTGCTGCACAGTGCCCCAGGAGCCAGCTCCTGGCTGCTGTGAAATGCATGTGCACCCCACATGTTGGCTGTTGTCCTGTGCCTTCCAGGAAGCCAGATTAACTTTGTATTTACTATGTCATCATTTTCTTTCTGCAGTCAGCCTCCAAGTGGCCAGCTGGGCCCATAATGCACCCAAGACCTGTGCCAATCATGTGGCTTTGGCTGCTGGAGTTGCCAGTGGAAAATGGTTATTCAGTCTGTTTCAACATCTGGGAAGGAGTATGCCAGTGTTGCTCATGGCATAAGACTGATGTAGTGGTAGAACCTTTGAGAGGTGGGGCCTAGTAGGAGGTCTTCTAGCTATTGGAAACACACCCTTGAAGGAGATAGTGGGACCACAGCCCCTTCAGCTCTCTTTCTGTTTTGCTTCCTGTCATGGGCTTCTATAGAAAGAAACGAGGTGACTGGAGGACTGAAATATCCCAGACTGTGGGGCAAATTAAGCCTTTCTTCTCTCTAAGGGGATTATCCTCGGCATTTGTTACAGTGACAGACCTCTGACTAACTCTGGTCCCTAAAACATGCAAATATAAAATGAACATGACAGTATTTTCCCCAGAATGCTGCTACGCGGCTCAGTAGAACACAGCGCATGGACACATGTGAACAGTGAACACTTGGACAATTTCGCTTGAGAGTCTTTAAGTGATTATTTAAGAAAGCTCTTGAGGATACAGGTGTTTTAACAACTGGGTCAGCTTTGCCTTGGCTCTGCTTACATTCCTCTCCTTTTACTATCAAATAACAATTTTTCCTCCTCTTCCTCCTGTTCTTTCTCTTCTCTTCCTCCTTCTTCCAGAGCCCCACTATATACCCCAGGCTGGTCTTGAACTCCTGATCCTCATACCTTAGCCTAGCCAGTGCTAGGATTCTAGACATGTGCTATCATGCTTTGACAAAAAACAAAAAAACAAACAAACAAACAAACAAACAAAAAAAAACCTCTTTCAATTAGTCCTGAAATCACTGGATTAAAAAAACAAACAAACAAAAAATGAGGTCCCAGTGGTGCCAGTTCACATATTTAATACTAGTAGTTGAGAATCTGAGGCAGGAGGATCATGAGTTCAACACCAGCCTGGGCTATATATGGCATGGCTCTCATAAAACAAAACAAAATGTTTGTATCTTGAAAAAGACACAAGGATCTATACTCAGTAGATTTCTACTCCCCTCTATCAAATCTACCATGGTGTAAGTTGTTTTACATGGATGATTTGACTTTGTGGGCGTTAAAATTACTGTGAATTCAATTTTTTTCATACTGATTTGTGTTTGTGTTTTAAGAGAAAATGTTGAATTGGGCTGGGCCAATGTTTGGCAAGAAATCTGTCCTCAATGATGGTACATTACAGAATTATCTAGGTTGAAGTAACTACATAAACAAGTCAGGCTGTACGTACATGTTCTCTCTCTCTCTCTCTCTCTCTCTCTCACACACACACACACACACACACACACACACACACACACACATGCATGTATTTGTGCACAGATTCCCCCCAAAAAACTATCTGATACTGGCATAAATAAAGCAGATAAATAAAGCATAGATGTAGCAGAAAAGAACAAAATAGAAACCTAAACATCTATGGTCAACTACCTCTTGGCAAGGATATCAGGAACACACCATGGGGAAACGATGACTAAGTCAGAAAGAGATGCAGGAATGCTTCATTTTCACACGTAAAAGAATGAAATCTGACCCCAAATTAATGAAAGGCCAGAGTATAAGATATGAAACCATAAAATCTTTGGAAGAAAATATTTTTTTTTGTTTTTGGCAAATTTCTTTGACATTGCCCTTGGCGTTTAGACATCATTCTCAAAACTCAATCCATGAATGGAAGAGTAAGTAATCTGGAATTGTGAACTGAAACAAGCCCTGTCTCCCCACTAAGTGACTTTCCTCCCACATCACTGGGAATGAAACTAGGCCAGTGCTCAACTCTGTTAATCATTATTGCCAGGCAAGTCAAAGCCTCTGTGAGATATCACATCACACCCTTTAGGATGGCTGTTACCAAAATATCAGTATACAACAAATGCTGACAAGGGTGTCTAGAAAGAGGAAGCCTTGAACACAGTCTGAGGGCTGTAGTTGGTGCAGCCGCTATGGGAATAAGTGTAAAGGGTCCTGAGCAATAAGTAGCATTGCGGTAAGGCACAGCACTCCCTCTTCTTGGCCTATACCCGTAGGAAGTGCGGTCATGACCTTGGATAGATATGAGCGCTTCCATATTTACTGCAGCACTGTTCACAATCACCAGAGTATGGAAGCAATCTGTTGTGTCTGCCGATGGAAGAATGGATGTACCATGAAATATCATTCCGCTCTAGAATCAGATCCTGCCATTTGCTCCAACATGGATGAACCAGGAGGACACAGAGCTAACTAAAATAAACCAGAATAAGAAACAATGTACAATCTTACAAGTAAAATCCATGAAAAAAAATTCAGACATGGAGATCAAGTGTAGCAGGATAAAGTGTAGCTGGCCACCAAAAACCAGCTCCCAAATTATGACATGGAAACTTTATATTAGTTATGGATGCTTGGCCTTTTCTTATGCTTATCTCATTAACTCTTATAACTTGTTTTTCTTCATCTACATTTTGCCATGGAGCTTTCTACCTTTCTTTCCTTCTGTATAGCTTACTTTCACTGCTTTTCATATCTTGCTGCCTGGCAGCTGCCTGGCTTCTGACACCTGGTATGTTCCTCTTTCTCCCTGTTCTCTCCTCCTTCTTCTCTCTTGAGCCTAGATTCCTTCTCCTACTTAATCTCTCTGCCTGACAGCCCTGCTTGTCCCTCTTTTGCCTAGCTATTGGCTGTTGAGATTTATATTTGATCAGTTACGTGCCTTAGGCAGGCAAGGTGAAACAGCAAAACATGTTTACATGATTAAACAAATGTGCATAAACAATTCTTTATGTGTGATGTAACACATCTTTACATTGTTAAACAAATGCAGCAGAAGAAAATGTAGCTTATCTTTGCCTAGTTAAAGTAATATTTCACAACATAAACAAATGTAGCATGTCTTTACATAGTTAAAGTAATATTCCAACCATCAAGAGCAAAACAGTGGCCACTGAGATGGGTATGCAGGTCAGTAGGGACAAAGCAGTGGCAAAATGGACAGTGACAGAACTCAAATACACACACACACACACACACACACACACACACATACACACACACACACACACTACTGTGACTGCTGTAGTTGACCAAATTGGGCTGTTGTAGAGTGTAAGCAGAGACTGCACTTTGGTTTCCTGGCCGCTCAGACCCAAATAATTACACAGAAGCTGTATTAATTACACCACTGCTTGAACAATGACTCATGCATATTCCTAGCTAACTCTTACATCTTAAATTAACCCATTTCTATTAATCTGTGTACCACCTTACCAGTAAAGGTTCTGGAGGTGTCTGTCTCCTTCGGCAGCTACATGGCATCTGTTTGACCCTGCCTACTTTCTCTCTATATCTCTGTTTTGATTTCCTGCCTGGCTTTACTCTACTAAGGCATTGGCTGAAACAGCTTTATGCATCAACCAATAAAAGCAGTACATATACAGAAGGATATCTTCCATCAGTAGAGATTTCTATGAACCAAGTAGGTTTTTTAGTGTTTTATCATTAAAGAAAAGTTGGCAACCTATGAAATGGTGGGTGTTGATTTTTATCACTGTCATAACCATTTATCAGCTATTTGTATGTTGTAACAATAACTGTATATACAATATTACTTATTTGTTTACTTTTTTTTTCAAGATAGGGTTTCTCTATAGATTTGGTGCCTGTTCTGGAACTAGCTCTTGTAGACCAGGCTGGCCTCGAACTCACAGAGATCTGCCTGCCTCTGCCTCCCGAGTGCTGGGATTAAAGGTGTACACTACCACCTCCCAGCCTACATTTTATATTTTTAGTGAAATTTGTATGTGTGCATTTAGGGTGTGGGTATACAAACAGACATATGGAGGCCAAAGGTCAGTCTTGGCTGTTGTTACCCAAGTACCAGCCCTAGCTTTTTTGTGTTTTGTTTTTTGTTTTGTTTTGTTTTGTTTTTAGGTAAATTTTCTCACTGGCCTGGAATGGAACTCACTAAGCAGCTTTAGCTGGCTGGCCAGGGAGCCCCAGAGACCCCCTGCCTGCTAGGAGGACTTGGTGATTAAACCTTTTAGCAAGTGGAATTCTAATTTCCAGTCTGTCTTTGTCATATGTAAATTTTGTTGTGTACATTTAATCAAACCTTAAATTTTGTTTAAAATTTAGGACTGGAGACAACTTGATGGGGTTGCCTTGTAAGCATGAGGAACTGAGTTTGAAAAAAGTTGGGTTTAATCACCAAGTCACTACTGGATCTCTGTGTTGTTATGTACCAAACATATAGATCTCTCTTTAGAAGACTGTGGTTTAGAAGACAGTTGACTGCATCACTCTGGTTTTTGTATTGCTCTCTGGAGCCCTGTGCACTAAATGATCTCTTGAGATCATTTCTAGCTCTAAAATCTCTAGCTCTATGAACTACTTTTATTCATTATCACTTATAAAAGTCACTGGCCACATATTCCATTCTCATTTGGCATATAAAGTGACTGAGAACCTAATGCAGCAAGATATTCATTCTGAAACCAGGAGGGCTGCCAGATGCTAAGGGACTCCACCTCTATTTGCCAGTCAGTTGCACACAGTCTACACAGGCCCATTATCTCCCACCCAGATTGATACTTTGAGGGCCTTGAAAAGGAACAGCAGCAGGGCAGGCATAAACCATGATGGGTGAGCATTTCAGCATAAGGGAAAGAGGGTAGTAAGTTTTAAAATTGTATTATTTTTTTAAATTAAGATATTAATAGCGCTTAAATTTGAATTTTGTAGATTTATGGGGTGCTTTGAATTTACTAGCACCTGTATTGTTTGTGACCCACGAAACCCCTCCTGTGTGGGTTATAGGCTACCCATGTAGTCAAAGGAAGCACTTGGTGAAGACACCCCTCCCCTAGTCACTATCTGACTAATTACAAGTAGAATAGTCATGGTTTTATTTATTTATATCTATTAATTGGTTTTTCGAGACAGGATTTCTCTATGTAGCCGTGGCTGTCCTGGGACTCACTCTGTGGACCAGGCTGGCCTTGAACTCAGAGATCTGCCTCTGCCTCCTGAGTGCTGGGATTGAAGGCATGTGCCACCATGGTCCAACTAATAGCTTTAAATTTACAGTCTGACTCTGAGGATCCTTCTTTCCAGTCATCAATCTCCAGTAACATCTCAAACCAACAATTAATAGTCAGTTAAAAGGGAGCAGAGCCCTTGCAAAGGCAAGGTGTATTCCTAGGGTGTTCCTTGCTTTGCTTGTCATCATTCCTGAGATCTAATTCTAGAACCAAGTCTTAACTGGTGTACGATTTACCTTGTAGAATGGGGATTCCCAAAAGTTGCTTCCTTAGCCTACTGTGTGTACATGATAATAGACATCAACCCCAAATGGCAGGATAGCCCTTACCATTAAACCTGTAATTAAGTCTTGTTCAACAACCCCCCCCTTTGGTCTTGGCCATTAATTGTCTATACCTGCTGCCAGCTGTTTGAAACTGAAGGCTGCCATTGCTTCATCTGCATAGTAAAGAAGATAATCCCTACTTCTTAGAGAGCTTCAATGAAGAATAAGTGTGGTACTTTGTAGAAAGCTTCTATCTCACCCCAAAACAACAGATCCAACAAGCTTCACCCCATTGCAGCTGCAGAAGGCACAGCCTTGTTTGCTTGCGCCTTGGGCTTTATCTGCTCTGTTCCCTTCCACACATGGAACTTTGGAGCACAAAGCCTGGAGTGTGTTCTCTGTGAGTAGAGCATTTGCCTTGTTCATTTCCCCATTACTAATCACTATTTTATGAAAAATACAATTTTATCACTTGAGAACTTTGTACACGCATACAAGTCCATTTCATTCACATTCACCCTACTCCCCCTCAGCTCCTCTTGGATCCCCTCCACATCCCTCTTCTAACACCATCTTTATTCCTTTAAAAATAGCACACTGAATTGAGTTAATATTTCTCTTTCTGGGGCACCCACTGAGGCAAGGTCAAACAGCAGGGACCACACCCCTGAAAAGAACTGATTCCCCTTCCCTTAGCAGCCATCAACTGACAGTGGTTCCTTGGCTAACAGTACAGAGTTATGCAATCCTTCATCCATGATGGAATGTCTGGCTTGATACTGTACAGGTCTGGTGCAACAACCACATCTGCTGTGAGCTCATGAATGAATCTTGTTGTGTCCTGGAGGTGTTGTATGACTCCACTCCTCCTCATATTCTACAATCCAGAATCCTTACGTGGTGTGTGTGTGTGTGTGTGTATGTGTGCGTGTGTATGTGTGTGTATGTGTGTGTATGTGTGTATGTGTGTGTATGTGTGTGTATGTGTGTATGTGTGTGTATGTGTGTATGTGTGTGTATGTGTGTGTATGTGTGTATGTGTGTGTATGTGTGTGTGTGCGTGTGTATATGTGTGTGTGCGTATGTATGTGTGTATGTGTGTGTGCATGTGTGTGTGCATGTGTGTGTATGTGTGTATGTGCGTGTGTGTGCGTGTGTATGTGTGTGTGCGTGTGTATGTGTGTGTGTGCGTGTGTGCGTGTGTATGTGTGTGTTTCTAGTTGGCCATTGGTAAATGCCTGTAGATTGATTGAACAGATTGATCAGTCATCATTAATTCCATCACTGGCATCTATGAGTAGGTTCTGAATCCTGCTTACCCTTGACATGTTTGCTATTGCTGTATCAGTGTGGGATTCAATAGAAAATGGCTCTCAACAGGAAACCTGGTAACAGTACTGATCATGCCAGGGCTATGACTGCTCAAGCCTCCAGACAAGAGGAGAGGAAGCAGAAATAAATAGGAACTTGGAGAAAAAGTCTTTCCTAGAGAAAATTGCCTTGATATAGGCCTTGGTCTTCAGGAACTCACAGGTGAGCATAGGGAAATAAGAACTTGACCTCACTCTCCTCCCTTTCTTAGCTAGTGGTTCTCATTGGTTGGCCCCAGTAGGAAGCCAAAGGCCAAGGGAATCATTGATGTAGTCAACAAACACAAGGAGAAAGATACTGGGGATATGTTCTTCCTCTGAGATGGAAGATAATTGTCTAAAACTGTGTTCCCGACGCACTTTCCACCTGGAATACTACCTCATCTCCGCCTCCCTGACATGCACCAACATTCTGAGAAGTCTTCCTTGTATTTAACTCTCACGACCTTCAGATGAGGAGGTGTCCCTCAGTATTCCTGCACTAGTAATACTGCACTAGTTCTTCTCATGCTGTAACTATTGTTTTTCTTCTGAAGGAGCTATTGGAAGACAAGGATCGTGTGCCCGGTCTCATAGTCTCGCTCCTACTAGCCAGTGGCATGCATAATGTTTGTTGAATATTTTTGCTTGTTGAATAAATGATATTTTTCAGAAATTGAAAGAAAAGTTCACATTAGATTATAATAAAAATCCTCTCTAGATTAAAGTTCAGAATTGGTTCAAGGGCACTGATGGGTTTGAACATCTGGACCACATTAGCAGCAGCTGTGGGAAGCGTCAAACCAGCAGGAAGGTGTGGGAGAAGAGGGTGAACAGACGAGGGGAGATGTCTTCAGAAAGGAACTTCATTTGTAGATTCATTATAAAGGAAGGAACCTTGGACACTCACTCAAATTCTCTGTAAACAACCTTTCCCTTTCTGGAAGTTCTGACAGGAAAGGAACTAAGACAAAAGGCTTGTGTCCTGTTAGGAAGATCAGAGGCAGCACAGAATGGGCTGAACAATCAAAATATCCTTCCGAGGCTTATTGCCTATCTATGTGTGTGTGTGTGTGTGTGTGTGTGTGTGTGTGTGTGTGTGTGTGTGTGTGTGAGAGAGAGAGAGAGAGAGAGAGAGAGAACACCTCAAACACCTCAATCTTCATGGTCTGTAAATGGCTCTGTCAGGTTCTACCCAAGGAATGAGCATTGGGCATGGGAACAGTTGCAGATGGGAAGAGAATGGAAACAGAAGACAGGGACTCTTGGGCACACTCTTCTCTAGTGCCTTCCCCTCCTTTCTCCTCTCATAATACCACCACCTGTTCCATGCTGAATTTCTCTAGGCCCTCCATGCTCTTGGTGTTGCCTGAGCCTCGTCCGCAAACAATCCATATTTGCTGAATAATCACTGTGTGTGAAGCAACAGAAATTCTATTTGTTGTGTTGATTTTGTTTTTGCCCAGGAGTGACTGAGTTCTCCCGAAGCCATGAGAGAGTTAAACAGAGGTTGAAGCCACTGTTCTAGAGACCTCAGCATGTATTTCATGCTTCTTCCATTTATTTGATGTGGAGACATCACATAAGGTTCCAGACATCCCATGGTTACCTTCATGTTTGTGACAGAGAAATGAAGCCCAAGAATTTGGTCAGGTTCCCTCAGTTGTTTTGGAGGGGAACGCGGGCCCTTCTGGTACTCATTTTCCTCTGTACGATATCACCTTCCTGTAATGAGTTTACCATGCCTGTATTCTCAGCACTTAGAAGGCTGAGGCAAGAGGATTGTGAGTTTCAGGCTAGCCTGGTTATGTAGAGATTCTGTCTTAAAGGCTAAATAAAATAGGATATAATAAAACAAAATGCTAATAAAGGCGAGTTGGAAGCATATTATTTATTTTATTGATGCTTGTCTCAAAGATGCAGTGGTGTGCTGGCTCAGGGAAATCCTTAAAACTAGGAACCTTTGCCAGGTGTTTTGGGCACAGAGCTTCTCTCGATTCCTGAAATTATTGAGTTATATGTTAAGGCTGCCATGCAATTAAAAGAACTATCACAATTACATTAAAGACATTATTATTGAGGCTAGAAAGATGGCTCAGCAGTTAAGAGCACTTGTTGATTTTTCAGAGGACTTGGGTTGGATTCCCAGTACTCATGTGGTACCTCATTACCATATATAATTCTGGCCCAGGGAATCTGATGTCCTCTTTTGACCTCTGCAGGCACTGCCAGGCATATACATGGTACACATACATACATGTAGGTAAAAATACACATAAAATAAGTCTTTAAAAGAAAAGGTTTTAAATTAAAATGAAAAAACTGATATTGTCTTATAAGTTGACTTAAGATATATGCTTAGAAAGAAGTCTGTGTGTTGGGGGCCCAGGAGATAATAGTCTTTGGCTCCTTGCCCAGTCTCTCTAATTCTTTAGTTGGCACTGAAGAATCTTAATTAAGCATTTCTTCCCCAGATGAATCACATAATACTTTAAATTCATGAAGACAATTTATAAATTGTACTTCCTGTCAACTGAAAGTTCAGGACAGGTTTTAGGTGACAAATCTAAACTTTGTCACAGTTTTAGCTTCAGTGAGAGCTGGGACAATTTAGGTTTAAAATAAAAACGAAAACAAAACAACAAAAACCATCGCCGCCAAGTTCCTATCTATTCTGGAAGGGTTTGCAGGAAACCAAAGGGGTTGTTGGGTGTCAGTGCTTACAACTGTGACTCCTGCTCACAGATATAATTCCAGCTTCTGCAAATGACAGGGTTCAGAGGGAGCGCTGAATGGGAGATTAGGCAGGGTGTGGAACACAGAACTCTGTCATCATCTTCAAGAGTCTTAGGAAAGCTTCGAGGGAATCCTCACCCTGGGGAAGTCTGAGGCAGCTGGCCATACCTCTTCTTTCTGTGTTAACTTGGAGGGAGCAAGAGGAGCCAAGAGCAATCCCTGTCAGTCTCCATTGTGTCAAATGCCCTAGAGAAGTGGTTTAAAGGACTGAGAGTTTGCTTTGGCTCACGGTGTGCTAACTCTGTTGTGTTGTGTTGGCTCCTAGTGTGCTCTATTGTTGGGCTTTAGTTAGACAAAACCTCCTTGTGGCACGTGTAAGTAACGGAAGAGCTCACCTCATGGTGGCCAGGAAAAGGGGGGTGGGTGGGCAGGACACACCCTCAGTGTTCTATGCCCCTGATCTGTCTTAGGTTTCTATACTTCCCAGTAGTGCACCAAGTTATGAACCTTTCAGTGGATCAGCACCACAAAATCCCATCTCCTCTTAATGACAGATCTACCAGACAGGGACCCAGTCTCAATACGTGACTCTTTCAGAGGGCCCTTCCTACCCAGACCACAACAGAAGCTATCTCACCATGCTCCTTTTTTCCTCTGAAGATTGTATTGCCTTCATTTATTTATTGTATGCAGTTGTGTGCGGCCATGGGTACAGGCATGCCACCCCACACGTGTGAAGATCACTGAGGAGTTTGTGGGAATGATGTCTTCCCTTCCACAGTACAGAGCCTGGTAGGATTCGCTCTGGTCAGCAAGCCTGGTGGTGAGCCTTTTTACCTGTTGAGCCACCTCACTGGCCCCTTGCTGAACTCCGTCAATAGGCATTGAGTGGAAGGAGTGGCCTTGCCTTTCTTTGAGGTTATGTGGCTGTGGGGTTCACATCTCTCATGTACAAACTGGGGGGATCTGTAGCATGAATCATAAAAACCCAGAGAACAGATATTGGGGTTTGACCTGAAGCTCAGAGAAACAAAGTAGCCAAGCCACTAGAGAGCTTTTACCTCTATGAAATTTTCAGAAAGGACAGCGAGTTCCTGTCTCTTCCTGCCTTATATTCCTCTCCAGTGTTGTGATTAAAGGCATGCACCACCATAGCCCAGCCTCTATGGCTAACTAGTGTGGCTGCTGGGATTAAAGGTGTGTGCTCCCACTGCTTGACCTGTAATGGTTGACTACTGTGGCTACTTTGTGTTGTGATCTTCAGGAAAGCTTTATTTATTAAAATGCAAATGAAATATCACTTCAGGGATCACCACTCTATCTACATATACAGTCAAATAAAATATTGACTGTATAAATTGTATACATGGAGAAGTATGAGATGAATATGTGGTATTAGTAATTTCTTGTGTCACTATGGAGATAGAATAAAAATGGTGCCCCAATTCTCTCATTCATAATGTATTTATGAAATATTTAGCATAATTATTTGTCTGAATGTTTTCCAAAATCCATATGTTAAAATGATAATTCACAGTGTGAATGTATTTAAGAAAGGCTAGAATTTAGAATATGGGTAAGTTAGAGGGTGGGGCACTCATAAATGGGATTAGTGCCTTCTTGAAAGTGGCCCAAAGGAACTCATTCATTGCATCTCTCCTGTGAAGATGGAGCTGAACAGATGCCATCTACCGACTAGAAAGTGGGTCTTTCCCAAACAAAATCAAAGCCAAGAGCATTGACTATTTGTCCAGAGGTCCTGAGTTTGATTCCCAACAACCATATGGTGATTCACAATCATCTGTAGTGAGATCTGATGATCTCTTCTGGTGTGTAGGCACATATGCAGGCAGAAGACAAAATACATAAATAAATATTTAAAAAAATAGTAACTACAAATCCCAGCTCCAACCTGACTTTAGGTTTCAGGGCCAGTGGGTAAGTCCCAAAAGTCCAGAGAAAAATTTGACTCTTTTAACTTTAAAAAAGAATTGTTTGTGTGTGTGTGTGTGTGTGTGTGTGTGTGTGTGTGTGTGATTTGTATGCATTAATTATGTATTCACGTGTGTAGCCATGTATGTACCACGGTGTATGTGTGGAGGGTGTAGGACAAGCTTAGGTGTCCGTCCTTGTCCACCACATTGTTTGAGGCAGAATCTCTTATTATTCACCCCAGCATTTATTAGGAAGCTGGCTGGCAGAGGGATCCTTCTGTGTCCACCTCCCATCTCACTGTAGGAGCGGGTTTTACACACACACACACACACACACACACACACACACACACACACTACTTCATTTTGTTTTTACATGGGCTCTGGGGATTCAAGCCCAGGCCCTCACTCTTGCACAGTAGACACTTTGTCCTTGGAGCTTCTCTCCTGCCCTTGTTACTTTTCATTAGCCCTGATTGGATCAACAACTACTCTACCAACAATAGCAAAGCACAGTAGATTGATGAACATTGGCCTGAGTCACACAGGCCACCACAGGAGCCAGAGCCTCTTTGGAGCAGGACAGGGCATCTTAAGGAGGAAATTAGGACACAATGAACTCCAGACAGCAAAATTAGCAGCCATTCCTCCGGTTGGGTTGCTGTCATGCCATGGCAGCATTGCTGGGAAAATCAGCTCACAACATACTCAGCGGCTCACACGCTCAAGAGAAGACTCATGCGTTTACAGCCTTCTTTCTCTAAATAGAACATGGTTTATACTACCAAAGGCAGATGCTTATTTAGTCTGCGCTGAGCATTCTCCAGCCAGGAGGACTGCAGATGCCTCAGCCCCCTCTGCTTCTTGTGGGCTTAGCAGTTTTCATTAAAGAGAAAACTGAAGCTGTGGCACTAAGGATGGAGGATTGATCATGTTTGGAGGGAAATGGAAGGGCCATGTTTGTTCCATTTCCCTGAAAGTCAGAGAGAGAAAAAGTGAGCAGTCTAGCCAGGTGGTGGTGGCACACACCTTTAATCCCGGCACTTGGGGGGCAGAGGCAGGTTGATCTCTGTGTTTAAGGCTACATAGAGAAACCCTGTCTTGAGAAACAAAACAAAACAACAACAATAAAAAGGAAGACATCTCATTGGCACTACGGGAGAATTGTTTCATTTATAAAGTGAGTTTGGATAACTTTGGCATCTCAAGAGATTTTTTTTTCTCTGTGGCTGTAATATGACTCTATTTTTTATTATGTATAAATTCTGTTGGGCTTTGGGAAACAAGAATTCATGTGCTGTGTTGAGCTGTTGTGCGTTGGTGGGATCATTTTGTATAATTTGCATATCATTGCTGTAGTGTTAGTTCACAGCCTTTATAGAAAGGGAAAAGCAAGTTGATTCATTCAAATTTCTTGTAATGTAAATTTGAGATAATTGGATAGGGATCTTGTATACTCAAATTACCCATTCAATGCTATTCTGTGGGCTTTTAAAGTAGGTTGAATTGGGGGATCTGGTTTGCAGTGAAGAAACTTTGGAGACTGTTGGATCCCTGGAGAAACACTTTGTCCTTGACACAGGTGACCGTCAGTTCCCTTTTGAGGCAACACTGATGGTAATTTGATGACACTAGTTTTTCTGAATTAGAAAGCACATTTGTCTGACTAACTGAGCTTGAGAGTCTGGTGGGGGTGCCGATCCCAGAGAAATAATACGTAGGGATGAATGAGCCAACTCAGAACACGTTTTGGGATTATTTCTTTTTTTGTCTTAAAGGATGGAAATGGTTTGTGAGTCTGTGCTTCCACTACAGTTGTAGAGCAGACCTGATTATCATATGTAGAACTCCATATTCACATGCTTCTTCTTTTGGGCTAAATTCTCAGAAAGAGCAATGAATGAAGAGGAAGCGTGCCAAGCTCGGAGGGAAGCTGAGGAGGAGGCTTCCTCTCCAGAGGGGTGCAGACAAAGCGGTGACTCATCACAAACTCGTCTTGCTGACAAAGCTAGAGTGTAGTAGGCTTTTTCGTTGTGCCACCACCAACTCCCAAACCATGACATGGAGACTTTGTAGTTATGAAGGCTTGGCCTTGGCTTAGGTTTGTTTCTTGCTACGTATCATAACTTAACCTGCCTATTTCTCTCAATGTTTTACCTCGAGGCTTTTTACCATTCTTTTTCTTTCTCTCTCTCTTCTTCCCTCCCTCCTTCTTTTGCTTCTTTTTTCTCTCTTTCTTTCTTTCTTTCTTTCTTTCTTTCTTTCTTTCTTTCTTTCTGTCTTTCTGTCTTTCTGTCTTTCTGTCTTTCTGTCTTTCTGTCTTTTTCTGTCTTTCTTTCTTCTTTTCACTGCTTCTCATGTCTGACTGGCTGGTGGCTGCCTGGCTTCTGGCCCTGGGTGTGTTCTTTTCTTTCTCCCTCATTCTCTTCTCATTCTTCCCTCCTCTTTCTATGGAGCCTAGATTTCTCCTCCTACTTATTCTCTCTGTCTGCCAGCCTCACCTATCCCTCTCATGGCAAGCTATTGGATGTTCAGCTTTTCATCCGATCAATCAGGTGTCTTAAGCAGGCAAGGTAAAACAAATGCAACACATCTTTACATAATTGAACAAGTGCAGCACCAACAGATGTAACACAGCTTTCCACAGCTCAGGTGATGCTCTGCAGCACCAACAGATGTAACACAGCTTTCCCTAGGTAAAATATTCCCCAACAATAGAGGAACCCTATCAGTGTTACTAATTCATCTCCCTTACTTGTAGCAGGTTCTAGTGTTAGTGATACAATAGGTACAGCTGTTGTCATTTTTTTTTTAAAAATCAGTTCTTGGGGCCAGGAAGATGGTTCAGTGGAGAAAGCCTGAGGACCAGAGTTCAGGTCTCCAGCAGACATCCAACTAGAGCTGAGACCAACAACTAACAACTAACAGCTAATGCCTGTTAGCTCAACACTGGGAAGGCAGAGGCAGCAGATTTCTGGGACATGTTGGTTGGTTAGTCTTTCCGATGTCATGAGCTCCAGGTTTAGTGAGAAATTCTGCCTCAAAAACTGAAGTAGAGAGTGATCAGATATCTGATGTCTACCTCTGGCCCCACATGCACTCACACACGTGTGCATCCTCCACACACAAGCACACACACACGTGTGCATCCTCCACACACAAGCACACACACACGTGTGCATCCTCCACACACAAGCACACACACACGTGTGCATCC
>NC_022018.1:21234223-21240873 GCF_000317375.1 Microtus ochrogaster
TGTGCATCCTCCGCACACAAGCACACACACACGTGTGCATCCTCCACACACAAGCACACACACACGTGTGCATCCTCCACACACAAGCACACACATACGTGTGCATCCTCCACACACAAGCACACATACCACACAGCACATGAACATATGTTTTAGAAATCAGGTCTCCTGATGCTTCTGCAGTGAGGTGCCATCTCATCTCAGCGTGGCTGGTATAGATTTTAAAAATATGGATAAAAAGAGACTCACATGCTAGTGGTGGCAATGCAAGCTAGTTCAACTGTTAGGAAGAGCAGTATGGATGCTTCTCAAAAAAGAAAGAAAGAAAGAAAGAAAGAAAGAAAGAAAGAAAGAAAGAAAGAAAGAAGAAAGAAAAGAAAGAAGTAAAGAAAGAAAGAAAGGAAGGAAGGAAGAAAGAAAGAAAAAGAAAGAAAAGAGAAAGAAAGAAAGAAAGAAAAGAAAGAAACTCAAAAATAGAACTATGGTGATTCCTTATTCAACTGCTGGTTACATAACCCAATGGAGTGAAATTAACATATGAAAACTATACCTGCATAGCTGTGTTCATGTGGTATATTCTCAGTCGCTATAGAAGCAGCCTAGGGGCCTATCCATGGGTGAATAGTAAGGAGCATGTGGTATTCATAAACAATAAAATGCCATTCATCCCTACATCTAATGTTCTGCCATCTGCTACAAGATAGTTAGATAGAAAATGGACTATATTGTTGCACACATTCCTTCTCATGTCTGGAAGCTAAGATGTTGACTTTATGTAGCACACCGAATATTAGAACTATGAAATGATTAGGAAGTGTGAGTAAAGAGAGCTTGGATTTGATTAGAACACATTGATCAGCATTGATACACATTAATCAAAATAAAGCATAATCAATAAAGAACATTATACCAATATTCAGAGAGCAATGTGTACACCCATTTTCCAGATGAAAGATAAGTGTTAGGACTTTAAAATGTATGTAGGATCAGCTCCAAGCAGGATAGAGCCTACTTTTCTTTGTCTCACTACTATCAGAATTACTATCCATGGAGGAACCTTTGGCTCTTTCATTTAGGCCATTGGTACCTTAAATACACTAGTCAGAGAGACCCGTGGACCTATACTGCTCTAAGGGTGTATTTAAAGACCCCCTAGTATGAATGGCACCCAGAGATGTGTAACCTAGCACCCTCAAATTTATCTGACTTAAAACTTCTGTTCCTCTGAAATCCCAGTTCCTGGAACTGATGGCTCACTTGTTACAATGCTTGCTGCACGTATGAAGAACTAAGTTTGAGACCCAGAAACCTACATAGAACAGCTAGTGTGGTGGTGTGCTTGTCATGTAACGTAGAGGTGGAAACATGCAGATCCCTGGAGTTTGTTGGCCAGTAGCCTAGCCCAGTCAGCTCAGCAAGCTTCAGGTCAATAAGAGATTCGTTTTCAAAGAACAAGGTTTAGCTCCCAAGGAATAACATCTAAGGGTGACCTCTGACCTCCATGCGCACCCACCCACACAAGCATATGTACATCTGTACCTGTACACATAAACACACATATGTACAGAGAGATACTCAGGAGCCGGGCGATGGTGGCGCACGCCTTTAATCCCAGCACTCGGGAGGCAGAGGCAGGCGATCTCTGTGAGTTCGAGACCAGCCGGGTCTACAGAGCTAGTTCCAGGACAGGCTCCAAAGCCACAGAGAAACTCTGTCTCAAAAAACCAAAAACAAACAAACAAACAAAAAAACAGAGAGATACTCAGACACACAGGAATACACACATCTCAAACCTCATCTTCCCACTTTGGTTTTTTTTTGAGACAGAGTTTCTCTATGGCTACCCTAGAGCTCACTATGTAGACCAGGGTGACCTTGAACTCACAGATCCATCTGCATCTTCTAGCTAAGTGCTAGAATTAAAGATGTGTGCCACCATGCCAGGCCCAAACCTCCATTATTTGGGACTTGGTTTAAATGTCTCTGCTTTTAATCTCATATGATTCAGTATTACAAAAATATGTAACTGTAAGTTAATACTTATTTTCACATTCTCTCTGCTTTTCTTGTTTCTGGGGCTGGAATTTAGGAAGAAGAATCGCACCAAGAGAGCGAGTGTCCTGAGCTGGAAGAGAAGATGCTGGCAGGTAGAGGACTGTCTGTGTGGCTCTTCTTTGGCCAGCCGCTGCAACTCACAGCCAGGCTGAGCTCTGCTGTTCAGTTTGCAGAGACGTGGTATTGCTGGCGATGTTGTCCAGGCAGCACACCTGGAAAATCCCTTTGCACTGCAAAAATGGTTTGTTCCCTTTCTTGTCTTCCTCCACGCACTGATGGCAACTATGGATGAGACAAGGTTTGCAAAGGAGATGAGGTGCTGATGCGGATGAAGATTTCAGATTCAGTAATAAAGATAAGGGGTGTTTATAAGAGCCAGAGGGGATGGAGGACACCAGGAAAACAAGGCCCTCTAAGTCAACATGAGCAACTTATATGAACTCACGGAGACTGAAGTAGAAATCACAGGGTCTACTGGTCTACCCTATGTCCTCTGCATGTATATTATAACTTTCAGTTCAGTATTTTTATGGGATCTCCAATATGCAAACGAGTGGACCTCTTGTGCACTTTTCCTTATGTTTGCTTGTCCTGTCCAACTCGGAGATCTTGGAGATGATAGTTTTTGCTTTGTCTTATTATATTTTATTTCATCATATTTTATTATGATTCCTTAGAATCTTGTTTTTTTTTTCCTAATGAGAGACAGAGAGTGGACCTGGATGGGAAGAGAGGAGGGGAGGAACTGGGAGGAGTAGAAGGAAGGGAAATAATTATCTTATAATTATCTTGGGAGATGTTATTTAAAACAGTTTGTTGTTTTTCTTTTAAATGTGTGTGTGGGGTCAAGTATACAGTTTTGCTGACATTATTTACTTTATAACAGAAAGGACGTGTGTGGAGAGAAACAGCCAATGGGGAGTTCAGAACTTCAGACTGTAAGCAGAGAGGATCGTGAGAAACAATGGTCAGAAAAATAAACTTTAGTGGAGAGGACTTAAACATACCCAAAGCTAAAACTCAGGACTCCCGCCTTTGTTTCCTAACAACTGTTGTGTTTTGTATGACTCAGAACCAAAAGATTGCTCCAGATGTGGTGGTTGCTAGAAGCAGCTTATCATTTAGTAGAAATCAGGCAGTAAGGTCACAGAGCTGAAGGCGATAATGGAGAGATGACGCAAAGTGAGAAAAACGTGGTGTCCTACTCTGGCACAGTGGAGGAGGGGGTCAGCTACTAATTGGTCATGGCATCTTCTATACATGTATCTGTTTCTTTGTGTGTGTGCTCATGTCATTGGGCATGCGGTGTGGTCAGAGGTCAGCTGGTAGAACTTTGTTCTCATGTCCGCCATGCAGGTCTCAGGGATAGAACTTGACCCATGGGGCTATTTCACCAGCACCCCATTTCCCTCTGTATCTGTTCTTCCCTTGCTTCTATACCCAAACCCCACCAAATACGACCCTTGTTTTGGTTTGGTGCCTCTTCCTGGGACACTCTCCCTTGCAGATAGATTCCTGTATTTCTGGTTCACTGGTTGGGTGTTAGCACTAACATTGTGTCCTACAGAAAACTTCCCTGACCACTTCCCATTCCTCAGAGTCGCTTCCCTCGCGGCCTTCCTTGTTGAGCACCTGGAACAATCCTATTGGTGGGGCACTCCCCTGCCCCTGCTCTTTTTAGATGCAACCCTGAACTTGCTAGGTAACTGAGGGTGACCTTAATGTTCCTGCCTCTACCTCCAAATGCTAGTTACAGGTGTATACCACTATACTCACTTCATGTGATGCTGGGGTTAAACCCCGGGCCTTAGACATGGCGGGCAAACGCTCTCCCAACTACGCTAGAACCCAGCCCTTAGGAGTTTCCTGCTAGTGAGTCTGTTGTGTCCATTTGTATACGGCGTTGTCTTCTTCTGTGGGATGAAGGTGGTTTGTTAAGGGCCAACTCTGTGCTGGCTTTGCATTTCTGAATTAAATAAAAAGAATCAGACATGGAATCTGTACTCAAGACAACGGAACATGTCTAAAAGACAGATGTGTTTATAACAAGAAACTGTGAAATGTCTGTGTTATCAAAATACAGCTGGGAACTGTGAAGAGGAGGCAATCAAGTTTGCGCTGGGGGACTGTGGCCAGGAAGGTTGTGACAACCTCGGGGTTGAGGACACTTGAAATGACATTTGGAGTTGGAAAGGAGGCGCATAAGGCAGAGTTGAACTTCTGTCTGTTGCCCGGGAAAATGGCTCTGTATGTCACCTTTGCACTTTTGCCCTTGATTTTCAATTCCTCATAATGATCTTTGCTGGGTCTGTGCAGAGTCACCAACAAGCAGACCAGGAGCTTAGAAGTTTTATTTGCTCTGCTGGCTGAGTGTCCATTATAGCTTGAGGATGTTTGTTCATATGTATGGGAGAGTATTGCCGTTCTCCAAAGATTTTCTTGTGTGTGTGTGTGTGTGTGTGTGTGTGTGTGTGTATACATGTGTAGGTGGGAGGGGTACATATGTATACGTAGGTTCATGTGTGTGTGTACCCCAGAAGTCAACTTCAAGTATCATTCTTCAGAATTGGCATCTTGTATTTTTGTTTGTTTGTTTGTTTGTTTTTGAGAAAGGGTCTCTCACTGGCCTGGAACTTGCCAGTTTGGCTAGGCTGACCAGTCAGTGAATAGAAACCTGCCACATTTTCTGACTATAGCTGGCTTTGTGAATGGCTCTGCGGACTGAACTCAGGTCCTCATGCCTGTATGACACGCACTGTACCCACAAGGCCATGCCTCTACAAGGATTTTCTAAGATACAGTTGACTCCATTGAGTCCTGCAACACCTTAGGGAAAAGAAAGGCAGGCATTTCATTGCCATTCTGCTAAGGTCCTGGTCTTAGGATCGCTGAGAGTATTGCTAGAAATCTAGAATCATAGTAAGATTTCCCTCAGCCAACACATTTGAGTTAGAGCACAGCTAGGAAAAACAGTTCTGCAGAAAAGGAGAAACAATGCTTAGTTTGAAATCTAGAATCTCATGACAGGTAGGGTGATGCATATCTGTTGTCCCAACACCTAGAAACAAGGAATCATGAACTTGAAGGCAGCCTAGGCTGTGTAGTAGATAGAACATTATCTGAGAAAAAAAGAGAAGAAAAAAAAAACAAAGAAATTGAATGGTGATAGTGCATGCCTTTAATCCCAGCACTTGGGAGTCAGAGGTAGGTAGATCTCTGTGAGTTTGAGGCCAGCCTGGTCTACAGAGTGAGTTCCAGGACAGCCAGAGCTACACAGTGAAACCCTGTCTCAAAAAACCAAAAATAATAAATAAATATAAAAATAAAAAAGAGAAAAGGAAAGAAACCTAGAATCATATTCTCTCTCTCTCTTTCGGTTTTTCAAGACAGGGTTTCTCTTTGTAGCTCTGGGTGTCCTGGAATTTACTCTATAGACCAGACTGGCTTCGAATTCACAGAGATCTGCCTGCTCTGCCTCCCCGAGTGTTGGGATTAAAGACATGCGCTACTACCACCCAGCTAGAATCACATTTTGTTTGTGATTATTGTGCATTTAGATTTATAACATAGGACATATGAATAAGTGACTCGTGTTTTGTTATCTTAAAATCCCACCTAATAGTTTTATTCCATAAGTGAGAATTTCAAGTAAATAATAGTTTCTCACCATTTCTTTATAGATTTGGTTAAGTTTTTATTTATGTGTCTACCTATGTGAGTTTATGTGTTCAACATGTGGGCAGGTGGCCACAGAGGTCAGAAGAGGCCATCAGATCTCCTGGAACTGGGGTCACAGGTGGTTGTTAGCTGCCCAGTGTGGGTTCTGGGAACCGAACCCAGATCCTCCAGCTTGTACTCTTGACCCTGTCTCTCCAGCCACAGTTTCTCAGTAGCTCTAAACTTCTCTGGATTTACTCACTTCATGTGTGCTGTAGAGTCCTTTACTCAGGTTTTATGCTGTAGGGCTGTCTCTAGACCATTTGATTGAGAGCTCCTGTATTTGTGAATCATTCTTTGAAATCCTGCTAGGTGTAAAGCAGGTAGATTGTGTTTGCTAAATTATTTCTAAAGTATGAAAGCTCACATTCAGAACATTTATTGTATGAGGCCTAGGCCCTATTTAGCTGCTACGTACAAAAATACATTGCTATGCCCCCGGGAGTTTATAGACAACAATAAATGAAGCCATTAACCAAATAAAAAGAAACTGAATACTACACAAATGATAGCCTTTAAACAAGTAAAATGTAAATTATAGAGAAATCAGAGTGCTGAGGAAGTCTTGTCTTTGTGGGCCTTGTAATTAAACATGGCCTATAATATATAGACTCAGAGATCTAAGAATAAAGGTATGTGTCTAAACAGAGACAAGACCAGAGGGCCAAGGAGACAGCTCAGTCAATAAAGTGTTTAACCTGGCAAAAATGAGGAACTGAGTTCAATCCCCAGCATCCATATTTATGAAAACCAACACAATCTGGTGTGTTAGGGTGTGCTTGTATGCTCGGTGTGTTAGGGTGTGCTTGTATGCTCGGTGTGTTAGGGTGTGCTTGTTCTCTCGGTGTGTTAGGGTGTGCTTGTACTCTCGGTGTGTT
>NC_022018.1:21241098-21242247 GCF_000317375.1 Microtus ochrogaster
AGTGCTGCCGGGGTGGAGGAGGGCAGATCCCTCGAGCTTCCTAGCCAGCAGCCTAATCTGCTCCAGATCACTGAGACTCTGATCCAAAAAGTAGAGTGGGGAGCTGCAGAGATGACTCTGGCTATAGCATCCACTAGGCAAGTAAAAAGCCAGCTCTCCCCGAACCTTTGTAAATGCTAAGTGGCCATGACAGCCTGCTTGCAGTTCCAGCCTTGAAGGCAGAGGCGGGGGTTCTGCCAGAGCAGGTTGGTGAGGCAGATTAATCATGTTGATGAAGTCTGTGCTTGACCCTGCCTCAAAAGACAAGGTAGAAGAGCAATGAAGGAAGATCCCTTCAGCCTCCATTTGTGCCCATCTACACGAGAACGTATATACGTCCATATATACACCACATATACATGCACATGAAAATAAGAAAAGTCAAATCAACAGCAAAATCAAAGTGGACAGTATCTGAGGACTGACCCGGAGGTTATCTTCTGATTGGCACATGCTTGTACATATAGGTACACCTGTGCACACACATAACTATGCACACACATGAGCACACGCATGAGCACATGCTCACATACACAAGGGTAGAGGGCATTGCAGCACTTAAAGGATGACATGAGCAATTTGAGGCATTCAGGAAGTTTTCTCAGAGAACATGACATAAGAAGCAGACTACAAAGATGGATATTGAATTCATTCGTCATGGAGATACATTAGCCAGAGCATTAATAAAGTAAAAATCAATTACTTTAATTGATTTCAAAGTGATACGTACTTAAAGATCAGCTTTTGTCTTGGGCTCATGACCTAATCCTTAGGTATGTGTCACTGTCTTGAGATATATAGGGGCCACCCAAGAGACAATGACAGTTCCTTGGGGAGTGGTTAATTTTTATCACAGTCATTGTCTAGTCTCTGTTTCTGATAATCCAATGCTTCATGGGAAGGGGTTCTTAGAAAGTGCGTTGACTGTAGTACACAGAACCCCAATGCCTACCTAGAACCAGGTAGCATTTCCTTGAGTCTCCATGGAAGTCTAGCTGAGCGCAAAAGGGTTTCCCCTTTATATAAAGCCCATTTTTTTAAATTTATTTATTTATTAAAGATTTCTGTCTCTTCCCCGCCTCCGCCTCCCATTTCCCTCCCCCTCCCCCA
>NC_022018.1:21242347-21243825 GCF_000317375.1 Microtus ochrogaster
TAGTAAGTTGAGCATCCAAACTGCCTAGGCTCCCACAAAGCCAGTACGTGCAGTAGGATCAGAAACCCATTGCCATTGTTCTTGAGTTCTCAGTAGCCCATTTTTCAGAGTTGCAATGTTCTTCCTATCCTCTGCTGCTCCCTTTCAGCAAGAGGAGCATGGGGTTGCAGGTAGGTGATCTGTTTCCTTTGGTCCCAGCCAGCTCTTCTTACGCCCTGCTCCTCTGTGCACTCTCAGCCATGACATGACCATGGACATCTTCAAATCAGAGCAGCTGAGAGCACCCCAATGCAGTGTCCTCCTCTGACCAGATCCCCTTTGTGGGAATACACATGTTCCTCAAAGTAGAAAGGAGAACACAAGAGGAGGAAGCCTTAAGGGAGAAAGGAAAAGAGAAGGTAATTAAAGCAGATGCAGGGGGTGTCTGTGAGAAGAAGGAAACAAGCCAGAGAGGGACAGCAAACATAAGGGAAGACAACAGGCAGTGGAGGACAGGGACAAATGAGAATAAAGAACAATGACACGTATGCATGAAAATGCCATAATAAAACACATTGTATACATTCCCTTGTAGAGGGCACAGCAGTTAGCAAGGTGGGTAGACTCTTCTTTGGGTTTAGTACATTGCCCATATGTTATCCGTGCTCTGTAAATCACCCGACACGCTTCTGTAAGGAGTCCCAGTTACACTCACTGCATCACCAAGCTAGCCTTGAATGGAGTCTGTCACTGGTCTTATCACATTTCCCCAGGAACGGCCACTTATTTATCACCTCCTTCTCATTCTGCCTGGCTCCTAGTTTTTTGAACAGCAAGGGGCATGCTGCCAGCCATACAACCCTTACTACACTAGGATTGTCAGTCTCAGATTTACCCAGAAAATGAAAAACTATGGTGGCTGTTGGAAATCTTTTTGATATCAGCAAACAGGCAAAGAAGGATGAGTGGAGCAGAGGGTGAGTGGGGGAGACACTGTCAGAGGTAATCCTATCGCATGGCCACCCCTTTCTTCACCAGAGCAGAGGAATACCAAGAATCACAGGCAAACACACGCAAGGCTTCATTAGGCTGTGTGCTTCTCAAGAGCAACGGACTGCATCTGTTTGAAAATGAAATCAGGGCCAAGGGAGATGTCTCAGTGAGTCAAGTGCTTGCTGTGCCAGTCTGGGGACCTGAATCCCCATCACCAACACCAGAGGCCGGCATGGCAACCAGTGTCTGTTGGAGGCAGATCTAAGCAGATCTCCTGAGATGGTTGGCCATCCAGCCTAGCTGAAATAGCCAGCTCCAAGTTCTGTGTGAGATCCTGTTTCAAAAGATGACATGGTCAAACAATGATGACATTCTGAAGTCAACTTCTATCCCACCCAGCCACATGGGTGAACACAAGTGTGTAGTAAAATACACCACGCACATGTGTGCACACACTCACTGTTTAAACAGAAGAAATACACCACGCACATGTGTGCACACACTCA
>NC_022018.1:21243930-21268831 GCF_000317375.1 Microtus ochrogaster
ACACACTCACTGTTTAAACAGAAGAAAAAAGTGAAGTCAGAGCCTTCATGGGAAGGTGAAAATTTGAAGGTGCATCACATCTGTTGGAAATAACCCTCACTGTGAAAATAAAGGAAAGACTGTAGAACCATACTTGGGCTATGGTTATAAATGCACAGTGAAGAGCAAGATAGAGGTTATGGTTTTGTGAAGAATCATGGTTGTTGGTGGAGGGTTTGCGAGTGAAAAATTGTCATACTTACGCTTTCCTTTGATGTAGTCAGAAGGTTGTTGTTTGGATACCAGAGAAGAAAACAGAGAGATTTTACTAATAGTGACAAGAAAGAGGCCAGCCTGCCATACAGAAGCATTTGTCAGCACAGAGGTGGATCATAGAGCTTGGACTTGGTAAGCCCATAACCAGAAGTAGCTGAGGACAGGGACATAAACCTACATATGTCTTCTCTCCTGAGAGCATGCCTCACTTCTCAGCAGCTGCTTTGCCTGAGGCTTTCTCGGTCTATAATAACCAAGACTCTCCAGAGAACCAGAACCACTCGGTTATAGATGAGGGAAGAGATGGCTGGTATGCGGCCAAGAACCAGAGGAGCCACGGGGCTTGAATCCCAATCCAAGGTCAGTGGAAGACTTCGCGGCACTTTAGTGACTTTTCTTAAAGGCAGAAGTGTTGATTTGGGCTGGGTTTCAGAGGGTCTAGTCTGTGATTGGGATTACTGGTTGGCCCCACACACTCAGACAGACAGAGGCACTGGCCAAGATGTAACCTTTCCCCCAGAACCTGCCTCATTTCCTCCAACCAGGCCCTACCTTCTAAAGTTTTCATTACTTCCCCCAAATGGGCACCACCAGCTGAGGACCAAGTGTTCAAGACATGCACCTGTGTGAGCCGTTTTTATTCAAATCATAACACCCAACCCAAGCAACTGAGCTCCCCTCACCCTTTTATTCTGGCTCTACAGAAGAGATCTTTCTTCCCACTGCAGAGGCTGTCTTCTTTCCTGAGGGCCCTCTTTGAATACTTGTCTTCAGAAACCACCCTGACCCAAACAGCTAAGAACCATCTGGACACTTTGGGCCTACTCAGGCTTACCCATAGGATTAGCCATGACAGTGTCCCCAGGGAAGCCTCCTTTCTATTGGCCTGTCCACGGAATGTGTTCCTTTCTCTGAGTCTTCTATGGTCATCTTGCATTTTATTTTAGAAAGCAACTCTTTGGTTTATGTATGTATTTATTTTATGTGTGTGTGCCTGCATGTCTGCCTTGACATGCATATAAGAAGCCTGCAGAAGTCAGAAGAAGGTGCTGGATCCCCTTGAATTGGGGTTACAGGTATTTGTGAGTGGCCATGTGGGTGCTGGGAACTCATCTCAGGCCCACGAGCCAGTAAGTGTTCTGAACCACCGAGCCATCTCTGCCGACTTTAACTCCAGCACTCAGGAGGCGGAGGTGGGTAGAGGTCTGTGCGTTTGAGACCTGATTGGAACAAACAAAGGCAAACAAACAAAGGCAAAAAAGCAAAAAGAAACAGCTGGTCAGGTTTAGTCTGGGCATAATAGTGTATACCTAGCATCCTGTGTTTAGGAAGGTAATTTAAGAAGATCCTGAGATAGTCTTAAATTAGCCAGGGCCACATAACAAGAAACCCCTGCTATCTCAATAACAGTCTCATACATAACACACGTACATGCGCGCACATGCACACACACACACACACACACAGAGAGAGAGAGAGAGAGAGAGAGAGAGAGAGAGAGAGAAATTTTGCATATTGAATCAAACTTCTAAATATACTTAAGAATCATAAAGAATATATTATCAGAGTGCCTACCCTACCTATGCTGCCAGGACCTCAGCAATGGCAATTCCTGGTTAGTGCTGCAGAGACCCTCAGGGTCAGTCCTGTAAGCTGGAGCCACTGAGTGAGTAAAGGTTTTGCCAGGGCACCCTCTTTTTGCTAAGGGTCACCTGGAGCTAACTGGAGCACATTTTCAGAATCGGCTGGGTGACACAGTTTAGGCAAGTTTCATTTCCTGTGGTTTGTAGGTTATTTAAGTGTGTACTAACAAACCCCAAACAGTCAAAACTCTTCAACTGAAAATGGTCACAGTGCACACAGGGAGACAAACCACCGTGCAGTTTTGTAAGTCCTGTGAGGAAGTGAGACCAGGCTTAGGCTGAGCAGAAACCTGCTTTTCCATGTGTGCAGTCAGCCATGGGGGAGGCTCACCCAGCAAAGGCTAGGCCTTCTTGCTGGGCAAAGCCAGCAAACACATTTGTTCATACAGTAATAAAATAATGTTAATGTCAGGTTCTCTCCCTCCCCCCCCTCACACAGAGAGAGAGAGAGAGAGAGGGAGAGAGAGACAGAGAGAGAGAGAGACAGAGACAGAGACAGAGACAGAGAGGAGAGAGAGACAGAGAGAGAGAGAGGAGAGAATGTATGTGCTGTGCATACCTGTTTGTACATATGTTTACGTGTGTGGTATATGTTCTATGTTCTGCTGGAAGCTAAGCTTCACCCCAGCCCCTGATATTCATATACTCAAAGGGTCTGGAATGTTCTGGTGGAAAATGTATCCAAAGCCTCTCCCCCATCTCTCTCCAAACTCTGCTGCATCTCAGAAAGCCTGCCAAATGATGCCCCCTTTCCCAGAGATGCTCAAGACCACTCCCACAGGGTATTTAAACTGCCCCCCAGCAAACAGACTTGTGGTTTTCTGGTCTTCCTTTCCTGTCTCCTCTCTGGGAGGCTGGGAAATCATCTGGGAGTGTTTTTAAAACCTGAGCTTTTTTTAATTCAGTTTGATTTGGTCTGATTTGGATTGCTGCATTGGTGGAGAGGCTAATGGGGTACAGAAACTTTTCAGTGTATGTGGAGGCTAGGGGTTGACTGTGAACAACTTCCTCAGCCACTCTGCTACTTCCATACCAAGGGAGGGTCTTTCACTTGAACCCTCCAGATCTTAACTGGTCTAGCTAGACAGCTTGCTCCAGGGTTCTCTTGTCTCTACCTCTCTAGTGCTTAGGGTTAGTTATAGGCACTCTGATCTCAATAACAATCACACACACACACACACACACACAGAGAGAGAGAGAGAGAGAGAGAGAGAGAGAGAGAGAGAGAGAGAGAAACTTTGCATATTTACACGTGTGTAATCAGCACTTTACCTTCTGAGTCTTTCCCGTTCCTCCCCACCCCACTGCCCTCCCATCCCCCATGAGGCCACCTCCCTAGCCCAGCTTTTCTAGGTTCATTGTAGTGCAGTCTAAAGTGAGCCCTCCACTGGAATAAGCTGTCTCAGTCACACATCCCCTTTGATTGCACACACACCCATCCACCCAGTTTTCCAAGGCTCAGACACCAAAATGAGGAGAAAAGGAAGATGAAGCCATGGCATTCATCTGTGACTTAAGCTCTTTGAGAGGCGGAGGAAATATGAACTCAAGTTCAAAACCTACCTAGGCAACAGCATGAGTTCAAGGTCATCTGGGCAATTTAGTGAGACCCTGCCTTATAAAGAGGTAAAGGGGGAGGGGCGAGATCATAGCTTGATGACAGACCTGATGCTTAGCATGTGCTCTGGTGTGTGCTTCAATCCCCAGGTCCAAGAGGGAGGGTTCGGGCTAGTCTTTTAGGAGAGGTGTTTGCTGGGATTCGTGCTGCCTTTCAGGGAGATCTGGTCCCTATACTCCTTCATCTCTTCATGGGATGCTTAAGTCTGTGTGGATCGTGTCCTCACTGCGCACCAGCACTTCCTCCTCTGTGGGCTTTTCTGGATCGCCTTCAGGAACCTCTCCTTCATTTCCCGCTTGGACTTGTCTTGCCGAAACCAGTGACTGCTGTTCAGCATGGTCCAGTTTGCTTACTTCGTGTCTGTCTGCCCTTCCGTGGAGGCAGGAATGTCCAGCTTCGTTACACACTGCTGCTGTGTGCACACTGAACATCCCCATTGGAACCAGGGCCCTAGCAGGTCTTAGTGGGTATTTGTTGAAGGAGGCAGGGATGTTTGTCCAGTCTCTTAAGCTATAGGCTAGTTAGGTGACTCAGAAACCAAACCCTTCATCTTTGGTTTGTTGTTGTCCTTCAGCTTCCCACACAATGCCTGGAATGCTGAAGAACTCCATGAATTTGAGAACGAGGGTCTGAGTCATTTACAGCAAAGCTTTGTGACGTAAAAACTGTTGCTCCACGGGATGTCAGAACTGCTCTGGACACGGATCCTGCCTCCAGGAAGCAAAATATGTTTCCTTTATCTTTAGTTTACTTTCTTCCCATTCTCTCAATCCTAGGATAGTTTGAGAGTTAGCCGGGGGTAGGGGGGCTTTTACTAGAAAAACAACTACTATATCAGGTTGCTGAAGCACTTGCCTGCTATGTGCAGGTCCTGGGTTCTGCATTAAGTTCTCAGCTTCTCAACAAATGAGTGAAGGAAGAAAAAGCCCTTAATGATCTAACCTCCTAGCCTACGCATCAAGCCGTCTTTCCTTTGTTTCAGGTTCTAGAGATTGGATTTCACTGTCACCTGCTTTCTTCCTGAAGAGGAGAGGAGCGGGGGCAGATTTAAGGAAGTAAAATGTGGCTATGAACCCTGACCTAATTCATAAGGGAACGTTTCTTGGATTTCCTATTGATCCTGCATTGTCAACTATAGAGAGGAACTAGGAGAGAATTGTTGTTGCTTAGTGTCTTCTCCAGTGGCCTCAATCGCCTTACCCAGTAAGGAACCCTTTCTCTAGTGACCCAAAGTGGGAGTAACGTGTCCCAGGGAGGAGAAGAAGCAGTGAGCCCTTCCGGGTATAGAATGGAAAGAGATTCCTTTGCTTGTTTTAAGTGATGTGTGCTCTGCTTCCCACCCACTTCCATTTCCATCCAGAAGTGGTCAGCTCATGGCACGGGGTTTCAGAGTTCTTCACACCCTCTTCTGCTAAGCCAAACTTAAGGGTACCCATGCTCTGGAAACACAGCGCCTGTCCTCCTCAGTCACCAAGACAGCAACTTCTGCACACACACTAGATTTTCTTACTTCTGATAATTCCACAAGTCGTTTGTTGTTCATGAATAGGAAAATGCCAAAAAGAAATAAAAATGAGGTTTTGGTTTAGACCTTTGCGTTCAGCTATTTCCACATTTCATCTGCTGTTGACTGAATAAGGACATGTGTGAGCTAGACAGGGGCCAAGGGGCTGCACTTTGGTCTCAACTAGTTTGAGATTATGTCACACACCCAGGGAGGTGCTTTGGTGGCTTTAGGCTTTATTTCTTATACTGTTTGTCCTTCCTTATGTCTCTTCACACAGTAAGAGAAGAGGCATGGAACTTTCCAGAAATTTACCTTCAAGCTATATTGATTATCTAGTTGCTTCTCTCCTTCTGGCTTTACGTGGGTCCCAGGCATCAAGCTTGGTTTGCCAGCTTCCCACAGTAAGCACTTTTACCCACTAAGCTATCGCCAGGCCTCTATTTTACCTTTTAAAATATCATCATATTTGCTTGCTTTAAACTGAATGTGGCCCCTTTGCAGAGATCTCTTGAAGGAGGAACTGATGTGAAGGTGACATTTGCATATAAAATCAGAAGTAAGGTTTTCAATGCTTCTCTCTTGGAAGAACCCCGTAAGCCCTCCCCACCTCCCACTTCCCCTGGTGTGGGTTTGAATGACTAGCCTGTTTATCTTTGGAGTGTGCCTTTCTTCCCAGTCTCAAGATGCAGAGAGTAGAAATCACCTAGACATTCTAGCTGGCGATCTCAGAGATTATTGTTGATGCCATTGTTTTTACTGTTACTCATGTCCCCCTACATAAACTTTTCTTTTTTTTCTTCTTTCTTTCTTTCTTTCTTTCTTTCTTTCTTTCTTTCTTTCTTTCTTTCTTTCTTTCTTTTTTTTTTTTTTTTTTTTTTTTGTTTTTTCAAGACAGGGTTTCTCTGTGGCTTTGGAGCCTGTCCTGGAACTAGCTCTTGTAGACCAGGCTGGTCTTGAACTCACAGAGATCCGCCTGCCTCTGCCTCCCGAGTGCTGGGATTAAAGGCGTGCACCACCATCACTCGGCAGCTTTTTTTTTTTTTTTAAAAAAAATGAGAATTCTAGAGATCCTTTGTAAAGTTCACATGTCATCACCCTCCTCTTCCTTTTGGCGAGGCAAGGCCTCAGAAAAGACTGAACCTTATGTGGCAGAGGGTGACCCTGAACTCCTGACCCTCCTGCTTCCACCTTCTAAGTACTGGCTTAGAGGTACATGCCACCATGCCATCCAAATCAGCTCACTTATTCCTATACATACGCTGGTTTCCCTGGGCTTTGCAGATGAGATACCTTACCAGATGTTTTGGTATCTCACTGTGGGTCATCAGCCCCCTCTCCTTAATGTCTACACAAGGGGAGTCAGACTTGTCCTCACTGTTCCTCCATAGCCCTCTCTACAGCCCTGGCAAACATCCAAGTTTGTGTATATAGCCAACCATCACACCTACAGGTGTTTCCTCACCCTCTTGTTAATGTACTGTCTCCACTTGCAGCTCCTGCAAGCCTTTGTGTAAAGTCTTCTGATCATGGAAATGCCTCCCTCTGGGAACAGCCCTCCACCCATCCTCAATGGGACTTAGTGGATGAATGAATATGCCACTTGCTTCCCTTCAGCAGAGGATGGTATAGCATGTTCTACCCTGGCTTCCAGTTTTCCCAGCATGCGGAGGCCCAAAAATGTGAGCCTATTTCTATCTGTCTGAAAGAGAGTTTGAGGTTGCCCCAAGTTGTTGACAGCAAGCATGGCTCCACACCCTGACATAGGGAGTAGTTACTTTGTGTTTTGGAAATTAAGATGACCCATACAGGAAGATCCAATTCACCCTGACCAAAGTTAAGAAAATTAAAGCATACTTCTGCTCCTTCTTTTGAATTAGGAGGTTTGATCTAGGGAGTGACTGCCTTCAGGATACTCGGTCTAGGGTGGGTTCGCTGCCTAAGCAACAGAATAACTTTTCTCAAGAATTAATGACTTGATATCGAGAACTGAAGCAAGTAACTGTTCTAGTTGTGCTATGTATCATGCTAAAGCAGTCGCTTGCCTTCTTCCTCCGGTTATATCGCAGTGTAAAAGCAAATGGAAATTAAATGTGGGTGATTTCAGAATTCCCTGGGACTCCCTCCTGGTACTATCCAGTGTTTCTATTTTATTATTTTCACTCACATCTTTGTTCTCTTTACTAATTTTTCTAATCCCCGTGCCCCTACCTGATAAGTGGTACTTTTGTCAAAGCTGGTCTCTGACACAATCGGAGTGCAGCCACGTCACACTCAGGAGTGGCTGGGTGGACACAACTCTCTGGCGATTCTTTCTCATGCCTGTCTTATCCCCACACCTGGCAACTCCTACCTCAGGTGAGTCCTTTGGGCTCACTCATTCTTTTTCTTTTAATTTTTTTTATTTTTATTGTGCTCTACATTTTTCTCTGCTCCCCTCCCTGCCTCTCCCCTCCCCTTCAACCATCCCCCAAAGTCCCTATGTTCCCAATTTACTCAGGAGATCTTGTCTTTTTCTACTTTCCATGTAGATTAGACCTGTGTATGTCTCTCTTAGGGTCCTCATTGTTGTCTAGGTTCTCTGGGATTGTGATTTGTAGGCTATTTGCTTTATGTTTAAAACCACCTATGAGTGAGTACATATGATAATTGTCTTTTGGGTCTGGGTTACCTAGCTCAAAATGATGTTTTCTAGCTCCATCCATTTGCTTGCAAAATTTAAAGACCCCAACATAAAGCCAGCCACACTGAACCTCATAAAAGAGAAAGTGGGAAGTACACTTGAACACATTAGCATAGGAGACCTCTTCCTAAATATAACCCCAGTAGCACAGACACTGAGAACAACAATTAATAAGTGGGACTTCCTGAAACTGAGAAGCTTCTGTAAAGCAAAGGATACAGTCAACAAGACAAAACGACAGCCTATAGAATGGGAAAAGATCTTCACCAACCCCACATCTGACAGAGGTCTGATCTCTAAAATATACAAAGAGCTCAAGAAATTGGTCGTCAAAAGAACAAATAATCTAATATTAAAAAAATGGAATACAGACCTAAACAGAGAACTCTCAAAGGAATCTAAAATGGCTGAAAGACACTTAAGGAAATGCTCAACATCTTTAGTCATCAGAGAAGTGCAGATCAAAACAACTCTGAAATTCCATTTTACACCTGTCAGACTGGTCAAGATCAAAAACACTGATGACAACTTATGCTGGAGAGGTTGTGGGGGAAAAGGGAACACTTCTGCATTGCTGGTGGGAATGCCAGCTGGTATAACCCCTTTGGATGTCAGTGTGGCGATTACTCAGAAAATTAGGAAATAACCTTCTTCAAGACCCAGTAATGCCACTTTTGGGTATATATCCAAAGAATGCTCAATCGTGCCACAAGGACATGTGCTCAACTATGTTCATAGCAACATTGTTTGTCATAGCCAGAAGCTGGAAGCAACCTAAATGCCTCTCAATTGAAGAAAGGATAAGGAAAATATGGTTCATTTACACAATGGAGGGCTCACTCATTCATTAAAAACAACTGTAACATATTTGGAAGCACCAATAGCTTGGCTTAGATCACATATACAATTTAAATAAATGTAAAAAGGATTCAAATAGGTTGTAAAGATGGCTCTGTAAGTAAAGTGCTTGCCAACTAAGCATGAGGGCCCAAGTTCAGATCCCCAACATCTGTGTAAGAGAATGGTGAGGCTGGACAGATGGGTCAGTGGTTACAGGCACTGGTTACAGTTTGATTCCCAGCAACCCCAGGTATGCTCACAACTGTCTGTAACCCCAGTTCCTGGGGATCCTACACACTTTCTGGAGGCACCAGCATACAAGAGGCAGACATGGTTGCCTGTGCTCTAAGCCCTAGGCTTAGAGGAAGGTAAGTGGATCCCTAGGTGTTTTCTAGCTAGCCAGTCTAGCCAAAACAATAGGAAACTCCATCTTGGAAGAAGTAGAGAATGACTGGAAGATTCCTGATATTGATTCTGGCCTCAACATGCAGGTTGTACATGAGCTTCTGCACATATGCACACACAAGTACAGAACACACACACACACACACACATTTTTTGTGTGTATGTCATATACACACATTAAAAAGTAGCATATATAAAAATAACAGTGAGAATCGTTAAATTGCATAATTAAAATACATGATTACTGAATAAAAAAGTGAAGGAAAAAGAGTAGGGAACGAGTACCCCTAAAGTATGGAGATTTCTATCGTGACATAAGGGAGAAAGCAGGCAGGAGGAAGAGTCCAGGCTGCATATGGCCAGCAGACTAAACCAGAACATGACAGAACGGGGAGAACAAGAGAGGAGCCACTGACCAAAAGCAGTGGCCTGGACTGGGAAGAAGCTTAGCCCCTAGGAGGGAGAGGTTTAAGTTAGGGGAGGGGGTGAGAAGCACTGGGAGGAACCACAGATACTGAGACTTGTCCTGGGTATGAGATCTAACATTTAGTCTTTTGTTGATGATAAGGGACAATGCAATCTCTTCTATAACTTCTGTATGCTCTAACTGGAGTGTCATTGTTGGGGCCGAGAAAGGCTGGAGTGATGTTCAGAAGATAGGAAGAGAAGGGAGTATAGCTGTTTTGCTTGCAGTCCAGGTTCTGTGAGACCACCTGGGACTAGGGAAGTGCAGGTTCCTTTGGAGTAATCTTGAAAGATGGACTCCCTGGAGCTAATTTGTTGTAGGCAGCCATGGAGCAGTCCATAGCTGACACGAAACCATAGAAGGTAAAGTTAAGAAGTTTAGGGAAAGATTTTTGTCTTCAGTGTTCATTTGAAACTCCCAGGCCCATGATCCTTGTATTTGGAGGAGGAGAATCCCAAGACCAGGGGTGAGAGAGATCACGCCTTCAGGAATAGGAAGGTGGAGAAACTTAGGTTGTTGATAAACAAGAGCAATTATCTGGAGTCCCTTTGACCTGTGAGAGGTGAAGCCCAGTTGACTCCTTGAAGCTTATTTGAAATTTTTAAGTTATAAAAGAGAGTTGCAGCTTTAGGTATGTGAACGTTAGCACTGTAAACTATACTGGAATCCACATTTACTATGATGTCTTTGAGTTATTGTAAAAGCTGGAGGATCCAAGAATGATTTAAATAAACAGCATTAACAGTTTTCCTGTATATCCAGAGTGTTGGATATATAGATTGGGCAGAAATGTTTTTAGCACAATGAGAGGCACTTTTAAGTTTATTCTTAGAAGACAACCAAAGGAAATTTAAAACCTTGACCTTCTGATTGTAACAGAGACTTCTCATTCATTTCCAAGTCACCCAGACATAAATAATCACACAAAAACTATACTAATTGCAATACTGGTTAGTCATGGCTCGGTTGTATTCTTAGCTAGTTCTTACATCTTAAATTAAATTAACCCATTTCTATTAATCTGTGTATCACCACAAAGCTGTAGCCTACTGCTAAGGTTCAAGTGTCTGTCAGCTTCAGCAGCTATGTGACATCTCTTTGAGTCTGCCTACTTTCTCTCTGTATCTCTATTTGGATTTCCCACCTGGCTTTACTCTGCTAAGCTATTGGACAAAATAGCTTTATCCATTAGCCAATAAAAGTGACACATATAGAAGGACATCCCATATCATCTCCCCTTTTCTGTCTAATTAAAAAGGAAGGTTTTAACTTTAACATAGAAAAATTACATATAAAAACAGTTATCAAGCAAGAATTACAGTTACAATATTTAGTCTATTTATATCTGGAAAGTTTCTTATCTAATTTATCTTTTGTCCAAGAAACTGCTCTTGTCTGAACTGCTTAATGGTATGTTGTATAAACTGGACATGCAAAACCCACAGAAAGATGGATGCCCCAATGTTACAGAAGAACTTTAGGTGACTCTCCATCTTTAGCCCATAGGCTCCTAGTATGTGGCAGACTTTCCATGAAGCAAGAAATTTGAAAGATTGCTTCACTTATATTGGCAGTTTGTCCATCCTTTCTCATTTGTGTCCTGCAGAATGTCTGGCAGACTCTTTTAAGAAGCAGGAACATGAAGGGATGTCTCACCTTCTTTAGGCAAGTTCAGCAGTCATTTTTTTCTGTGGATTTTGCATGTCCAGTTAATACAGCATACCATTAAGCAGTTCAGACAGGAGCAGTTTCTTGGACAAATGGCTAGCAAACTCCATAAAGAGCCTCTTCAATGCCCATCATCCTCTTGAAGTAGATTGGTGCTGCCAGGAGCAGGTGTATCTCATTGTCATGAAAAGTCCTAAGTTACCAAAACATTTTAAATGCCATAATCTGTAGAACTTTGAAAGGTTTGAAGAATACCCATCTGTCTGCAAGAGATCTCTGCACATCTAGAAAACCTAAATAACATAATTGCAAGTTTGACTATTATAAATGACTATCTATTAATTTGTATAATTAATTTTCAATTATACATTGCATTTTAAAATGAACTGCACAAATACAATACCTTAAGAAGAGCATATATATATATATATATATATATATATATAGTTTACACACATACACATACAGTGTAACAAAACTGATCTTAAAGTTATATCAATAGACCAAGATACACAGCAATGCAAAGTATTCTTCTCTATATCATGTCTCCCTTAAAAGGGAAACAAACATTTATAAGCAATCATTTTTGGAATTTGGGCATTGTTTTCTCCAAACTGCTTCCTGCTGTTTATTGGGCAAAGTATTTTTAGGGTTCATGAAGTTCTTTTGCGTGGGGATCTTGTTCCATCAAACCACATTATCCTGGAAGGAATCTATAGGTTCCCATCTTCTGTGGAAACAAAAGTAGAACTTCTTTTCCAAAGCAACATGTACTTAGAGCCAAATTTTGAAGTCAAGATTCCTTTATGTTAGTTTAATTTAGCAGCCCCCAGAATCAAATGTCTTTCTGCAGTCAAAAAATTAAAAGAAAACACAATAATATACATAATCCAGACTCTTTGTATATATTCCATATTTACATGGCTTATTTTTTTTTTACTCCCTTAATCCATGAATGTCTGTACTCTTCAAAAACTTTTTATTTTTAAAAACTATTAACTTCTTTTTATATCTGTCTATACTCTTTTTCTGTCTCTCCCAAATCTAGGTACATTTTTTAAACATACTATGACCTATTCAGAGGTTTATTTTTTTGAATCTGTCTTTATTGCATATCTTAATCATTTTTCTGACCAGGAACACTTTTTTTTAATTGCTAAGTAGCCATGGCTAGGATCAACTTCACAGCCCTGTTGGTTCTGCCCAGTCCAATATGACAGGTATGTTCACCACTTTTGCAAGCCATGCTCACCATTCCAGCTCCAGGGATGCAGCAGGTCTATGTTGCCATTAATCAACAAGGAACACTTTGCTCGTAAACCCCATTTAAGTGCAGGACCTCCTGAAAGGCTCAGAGTTTGTATTGTCATCATAAACCAGGAATCTGACTCTAAAAGGAATCATCCAGTTTTTGCTGCTAATGCTGAGACAGGAAGCCTTCTCTTAAAGGAGTCATGCCTCTAGCAAGCAGAAACCACCCAAGAAAATGCCATTACCAAGAAGCCATGCTTACTTCTGTTCTTTTGTGTTTAGAATTCCTTTCCAAGCTCTCTCAGGTTTTATGTGGTTGTAGTAGGCCCACATTGGCACCATTATGTAAATGGAGACTGCTTGCTCATTTCCCTGCTGCCCATACTTGAATAATCACACAGAAACTCTATTAATTACAATACTGTTTGGCCTATGGTTCAGGGTATTCTTAACAAATTCTTAAATCTTAATTTAACCCATTTCTATTAATCTATGTATCACTACAAGGCTGTGGCCTACCGCTAAGGTTCAGTGTCTGTCTCATTCAGCAACTACATGGCATCTCTTTGACTCTACCACCCTCTCTATATATCTCTGGATTTCCCACCTGGCTGTACTCTGCTAAGCCACTGGCGGAAACAGGTCTATTCATTAGCCAATAAAAGCAACACTTACAGAAGGACTTCCCACATTATGTGACTGACAGTAGGCAGTGCTTTCCCAGCTCACCAGAAAACCCATTGATTGGTGCTGAAGGTATAACAACACCACAGTGAGGAGGAAAGAAATGCGGAACAGATTTTATTTTTCATATACTTTTTTACCACAATACACCGGTGGCTGATTCCTGAGAACAATCATTACAGGGCAAGTTCTTTTAAAGTTTAAAGTCTGAATGAGAGACTAGCAAAAAGTTCTTTTAACTCATTTGACTGAATTATAGAGGCATCAGGCTCGGGGAAGGAAAGGGAAGCCCTGCTCCTGGGAGGGAGAGGTTTTGGGTTGGGTAGGGTTGTGCTGGGAGGAGCTACAGGTGCCCAGTGAGACTTGTCCCAGGTTTCTTTGAGACCTAACAGCTACTTAGAATAATAAAAAATTTAAAAGTGTAACATGTGTAAATAGAAGTTAAAGTATGTGCTTTAGAGTACTCATTCCTGATTGGTCAACATGGTAGCAGACCTCAAAAATACTTGGTGGGAGTTTCTGCTGGTGTTGTCCTAGCTGATCTACCCGTTAGATGTTTAGTGATAGGTAGGAAGAAATGTTTCTCCTTTTTAATGTCACTGTCTTGAAGCATTGGCTATTGCCATACTCTGACTCAACGTGAATGTGCTTGGTTTGAGTTTGGATAAATTGGAATCATGGTATCATTTAATTTGGAGTACTAAACACAGGTACAAGTACTCATCTCAATTGCTGATTGGCTCTGGGGAAACTTGTCTTGAGAAAAAAAATCAGCTTGGGTAAGAACACCTCTGGCATCTAATCCCTCAGTACAAATGACGAAAGAGAACCTATAACACAACAGAATAATAAAGTCCTTTCCGAAATAATGTTTTCCGGTTAGCACATTAACAGGTTCTGACCATAATTGGTAACCAGGGGAAATGCAATGTTTATGTTCCTTATAGTCACACAGGAAACAGTAAATAATTCTGAAATCCCAAAAGGAGATCTTAACTAATGCAGCTGACACTCTAAACACAGTACACTCGTTTACTAGAAGATTTTTGTTTGGTTTATAGTCTTAAAAAAAATAGTTCCCAGCATTTAAAAACTTGTAAAAAAAAATAGGTTCAGTTACCCAGCTTCAGTTTCTACAGAAATTGTAAGTAACCAAAACAGGCCTAATAATGTGTACCTAATAGTGAAAACATCAGCTCCTCTGTATCCCTGGTTGCCTCTCCCTGGGGTCCTGAGGGCATTTGAAGCTTAAACTCCAGGTTTGCTGGTTTAAGCTGTGAGAGGAAATGCTAACAGGGAAAGGAGACACAAAGAAGAAACCTTGTCATTTTCAGGCAGGAAGAAACTCTTCCCACACATTTCAGATCCAAGTTGTTATTTTCTGTCCCTGCAGTGGAAGTTTCTGCATTGTCTGGTATCTGAGGATCTGAGAAGACCCTGTGGGGCTGTTGCTATGGAAACGGGAGAGGAAATGCTAGCACCAAGCTTGCAAGCGCTTCCTGCAGTTACCGGTTACTTGCTACCAGCAGCTAACACTTTACTGTTTAAAGTTTTCAGCTGGGCGGTGGTGGTGCACGCCTTTAATCCCAGCACTCGGGAGGCAGAGGCAGGCGAATCTCTGTGAGTTCGAGACCAGCCTGGTCTACAAGAGCTGGTTCCAGGACAGGCTCCAAAAAAAAACCCACAGAGAAACCCTGTCTCAAAAAAAAAAAGTTTTCATGATTTCAGTAATGGAAAATTATGAAAGATTTCATCATTCTGAAGATACCACTAAGAATTGCAATCATGTCCTGGGTGGTGTGGCTGGACTGTTGGCAATAGCCAGCTTTACCTTATGACACAGTAGCTGGCATCAGGGTTAGCCTGGAACCTACGCTTCTCTAGGGAAATGAGAAGCTACTGCACACTCCTGAGAGGACTGGGGTGTTAGCTGTTTGCTCCTATTCTTGCTTAGTTGATGAGGTCCAAGCAGCTCAGGAGAACTTTCCCATTTGGCTATGTGCCTGGCATCTTGTAGATGGAGTTTTGATCAGGTGTGATTCCAGTGTAAGTAGGAATCATGAAAAGTTTCAACTTTTATCTAAGGAGAAGTGGGGAAAAGGGACAAACTATTCTTGGCTTTTCCAAGCTGTGGAAATAATAGAATCAAAGACTCCAAAGTCAGGACTCATTTTGCCAAGGCTTGATTCCAGTATTTGCCTTAATTGTAAAATACGGTGGCATCTGTCCATTTGGTTACATATTTAACTTGGTCATGCATTCCCTAAGCATTTACGGAGCCTTTGCTCAGCGTTGTGCAATGAGACCGGGGGTCAGTTTCACTTACTTGATGTTACGTTCATTTAAAGCTGTTACTCTTGGCAACTCTAGTGATCATGTTTCCAGAAGTTTATGCCTCAATGTTTTCTGTGTGGATTCTTTTCACAGATGCCTTTTCCACAGTCTGTGGTTTATTTCAATGACTTAGAAAGTGGATTATGAGCCAATTGGTGGTGATGCATGCCTTTGATCCCAGCGTTCAGGAGACAGAGGCAGGCAGATCTCTGAGTTCCAGGGCTACATAAAGAACCCTACCCCTTAGGGAGAGAGAGAGAGAGAGAGAGAGAGAGAGAGAGAGAGAGAGAGAGAAAGAGAGAGAGAGAAAGAGAGAGAGCGCGCAGAGGGGGAGGGAGGGAGGGGAGGGAGGGGAGGGAGAATCACATGGATTTATTCAGGTGACAACTTCCTCAGCTAGCCCCTTGAATATATCATGAATTCTGGTTCAGCTACCAAACTGTGTCATACTAACAGTTGATTTATGGTGACAATGTGCACAAGAGATCTGGTGTTCAAGCCAGCCTCCATACAACACCAACAATAGCTAAGCGTTCCTTAAGTACTTAGGATGTACGAACACCTTGCTGAATGCTTTTGGTAAAGTGCTTGGCTAGCCCTCTTATTAGCCCAATGCAGTTTGGGTATTTTATTTCTCCTTTGTAGATAACTCAAGCTTTACCAGTCATTCTTTCCAAGGTCACATAGCAGGAAGAGGCTGAAACTAGGACTCAAGCCTGTAGGAGGAGACTGGTCTTTTATTCCCGGCCACCAGGACCCAAATAATCACACAGAAACTGTATTAATGACAACACTGTTCAGACAATGGCTCAAGTGTATTTCTAGCTCACTCCTACATCTTAAATTTACCCATTTCTATCAGTCTGTGTATCACCACAAGGCTTTTACTTACCGGTAAGGTTCCTAAGATTTTGGCGTGTCCTTCTTCTTCGGCTGCTGCATGGGGTCTCCTTGACTCCACCTACTTTCTCTCTGTCTCTCTGTTCAGATTTCCCGCCTGGCTTTGCTTTGCTAAGCCATTGGCTGAAACAGCTTTATTCATTAGCCAGTAAAGGTAACATATATACAGCAGGACTTCCGACATCACAGGCCAGGCCTAGTAAAGTCCAAACTGTCCTTTCTAATAGTTTTTCCATATCAGTATGCATTCTAGATAGATTTGATAATTTCTCATCAGTGCCAAGTCAAGAAGGTTAGTTTTCTATTCATCTGACTTAGCAAAGTTATTAGCAGAGAACTTAGGTCTGGTGCTACTTAACTCCCAACCTCCCATGAAAAGAGAACTCTGAGGTCCAGTGAGTTCTTGGAATTTTCTCTGTCCATACAAAGTCAAGCTTTGATGAAGACAAAGTGTAGCAGTGAGTCATCATTTTTCCACTGAGCTTTGATGACCTTGAGCAGGTGTTTTACTCTGACTTTGTCAGGACATCGTATTTACCTGTGGTGTTAACAGACATCCCCCTTTCTCTCTGATGTAAAACTTCTGTCCATGAGCTATCATGGATCCTGGCTTCAAGCTCCCAGGTCATGGTGAATTCCTTCTTTACATTTAACCTCCATTCCAGCCATATTGAGTGACTTTGTAGTATTTTTTTCATATCAATTCCCATTTTAACAGACTTCATTTTTAAATAGTGGGGCTAGGGAATCAAACACACTAGACAAGCACCCTCCCCCCCGCCATTGACCCATGCCCTCAGTGCAGCTGTCCAGTCCTGCTGTCATGTATTGCTCCTTCATACTCACGCCATTTTAAATAGTCTACTCACTGGTCATTTTGGTCCCAGGCTTTACCTATTCTTATAAAACACTTTGCTATGCACTTAGCCATTAAATCTTAGACTTGAAGGTCCAAGTTAGATTATTTGGTGTCACGGAGATAATGAAATATAAACCAAGAGGTAATCCCTATAATGCCTTTCTCGTGGCCCCTATCTTCCAGAAGTATATGAATATGGATATGTTCCATCTCCTATGTCAGAGATGAGCCAGTTATTCATATTCTCTTCTTTAACTGTACAACCCTGATATCATTGCATACAATTACAGTCTCAGCTATAAATCTACATTCCTCATCACCGTCATCAAAGAGGGCAGGCTAACGGTGCATAAGTGTAGGCGGAGACTGCTTGTTCATTACCCGGCTGCTCAGAACTATATTAATTACAACACTGTTTGGCAAACAACTCAGGCATATTTCTAGCTATCTCTTACATTTTGAATTAACCCATTTCTATTAATCTGTTTCTTACTGTGAGGTTGTGGCCTACTGGTAAGGTAAGGTTCCTGTGGGTGTCTTTCTCCTTCAGCAGCTACACAGCATCTCTTTGACTCCGCCTACTCTCTCGTTATATCTCTGTTTGGATTTCCCACCTGGCTTTGCTCTGATAAGCCATTGGGCCACACAGCTTTATTCATCAACCAATAAAAGCAACACATATACAGAAGGACCTCCCACATCATATAAGTTCAAGTTGTCAAGACGTGTCTTCATTTGGTTCTCTGTAAAAAGACCCTGAGACAGGAATTCTAATGTGGCTTCTTTAGTTTGAAGGGGATATCAGCAAGTACTATAAATAGATATGAGGAACATGGGGGATGTAGCCAATAAAAATGTTGTCTATTAAGAGAAGAATCACCTTGCTACCTAGAGTTTTACATACTCAGGAGCTCTGCACTGCACTGTGAATGCCAGATGTTTCCTTTAATGTCCTGACCCCTTAACAACCAACCTTTCCTGAAATTTGAATGATGTACAATGAGCAAGGGAATGTGGCTTATTTGTTTTTTAATACTATTTTCATTTTTCCTATGACCATACATAATTCTTAAATATGTGGTAATATAGCAAAATGGAAAAAACACACTTCAATTAAGGTTTAATTTGGGGGCTGTAATATCAGCTATAGACACACGTGCGTGATTAAGGAGGTCCAGCTTTGCACCGTGGAGGAAATAAGTACATGTCCAGCACATGCTCACCTTCCTAACCTTAGCTCCCAGCCTGGTAAGTATGCAGTGACTGCCGCTCTTCAATAAACATAGGCGTTAGAGATGAACTAATCTAATCTTCAAGTCACAATAATAAGACACCATAAGCTTAAGATGAAAATGGGAAGAATATTCAGATATGGCTAATTTCATAATTCCTAAACAGATTTCATGCTATTCTTAGGAAAACTTTGAATACCGCATTGACTACATTGAGAGTTCTGGAATGATCCCTCTAGGGAACATATGTTGGTTTTCTTTTCTGTTACCCAGGTGGGACCACATGGAAATTTCAAAGACAAACCCATGAATTGAAAATGGTAGAGAAAAAGTGTAGAAATCTTCTGTTCTTGTAACCAGGAAGCAGTAACACCAAGTGCTATCTGTCTTCCCACAGGATTATTTTATGTATAAGAACCCCAAACTTGACAGGCTGGATATGGTGGTGCATGCACTCCCAGCACTCGGGAGACAGAGGCAGGTGGAGCTCTGTGAGTTTGAGGCCAGCCTGGTCTACCGAGTGAGTTCTAGGACAACCAAGGTGACACACAGAGAAGCCCTGTCTCAAAAACAACAACAACAAAAACAACCCCCCAAACCCTCAAGACCCCAAACTAAAATTTTCCATCTCATTTACACCTCTGCTACTTGTTATTGCTACTTGTACCCAAACCTACTCTAAACATGCGCCTTATATACAACCTTGTTGTATGAACTCTTCCTGGGGAGATGAGAATAAATGTCTACTGAGCCCAGACAGGGTATAGTGACAGACCAGAGTTATGTGATTCTATCTGCCAAAATCCTGCTCAGTGAACCAATGGGTTGATTGGACTTACTTGCATGTGTAAGGAGTTATTATTGGAGAATGAGTAACCCCCAAAGCAGCTGTATCACCAGAAAGTCTTACCCCTGCATGTGTGTTGACTTCCCTGTCGTTGTGTAGAAAGACTCCCCCACACACTCAGTCTATATTGTGCTGTTGGATGGGAGGTGTAGGAAGGAGGGCAGAACCGTAGATGAGGGTCTAATGCCCCCCCCCCCAGGGCCCTCTCTCTAGGAAGGAACTTCATAGAGACAGTGTTGAGGGTTTCTACAGTTACAGCTGCCCTGAAGGAGGGAGTGACCTTGATGCTCTGAGGACAGCTTTTCAACAGTCCTGGAGGCACCTTGAAAGAAAAATCTTGCCTTTGTATTTTTATCTCCATATCAGCACCCAACTCAAAACTGAGCAAGTCCTAGCACATCTTAATGGGTTGGCGAAGTTGAAATCAAGGAATTTGGGCAGCTATTCATAATCAACTGTGTTGGAGCAGTGGGGATCTAAAGATGAAGGAAACATTGTCATCTTAAGGAATTATTAAAGTTGCATAAGTATGTGTCACAGTTTGCAACTGGCACACTCAGATGGGCAAAGGCAGAAGCTGGCCACTCCCCTGACTTCATGAAAACAGGACATCTGTTTATCTCCTCCCAGCACCATTAGCTCTTTGGCATCTGCTGGAAAAGCCATGATTGGCTTGGTGTAACCATGATGTGTGAGCTTTAAGAGCTGCTTCTTTCCCCCTCCCACCGCTGGTGAAGCCCAGGAAGATTGTTCTAGGGCCTCTGAATAGCTTTGTGGATTAGCTGCCTGTGAACCCAGAGGAAGTAGTTCCCTAGCAACAGGAGCCTCTGAAAGCCTCTCAGCACCCAGGGCTTTTCTGCTTTTTTGTTCCTTCTCCTGCATGTTGCCTGTCAGCAGCAGCCAGAGTGACTGCACCTGCTAAAATGGAGGGCCAGTCAGTTCAACCCTGGTGGTTCAGTTTTACCAAGCCAAAGGCTTTCTTCCTCTTTGAGTCAAGCTTCCTTGTGAGATCTGGGGCCGGCTTTGCTCTTGGGTAGATTGAAATTACCTCAGACCTTCCTTCCTTCTTTCTTTAGGTTTTGACCCAAAATGGAAAAGACTGAGGTGACTAGAAAATTTGAACTGAGTTTTCCTACACTGTAATGTTTTTGCACATTTCTCAAATGTGCTAAATTTATTAAGAAAAAGGTTTAGTGTATTTTTTGTTCTCCCCAAAAGATCGATCCTGCATCCTATTTTTACATGTTTTTTTACTATTTTTTATAGATGCCAAAAAATATTTTTCAACCCTTAATTATATCAGCACCCTAATATACATTTAAATATTCAGGATGGTGGGACACCATGCAGTGTCCTCTTAGAGGGTGTTTACAGTTTTGGTTTTGGCTCTAGAGACAGTCCTGATAAGGACATTGGTTGTGTATCTCTGCTGCCCCAGCATTCTGTGTTAGCTTTCCCTTATAGCATACAGCTCTACCCTGCGCCACACACAGCTGACAGAAAATTCATTGCTTTGTTTTCAAACAGCAACTGCATGAGAGCAACTCTCATAAGAGATGGCTGTGGATCGGCCTACCAGTTGGCAACCAAGTTAGAGAGCTGACCATCCAGCCAGGTCTGCTGGCATTGAGTGGCAGCATGTAGCTGCTTACAGTTGAGCCTGATGACCGCCTGAATCTTTATCAGTTAATACCTTTAAATATATTCCTATCCATCCACTCACTCAACTAACAAGTATTAGTGGGAGATGCTGTGCTGTTTGGTGGAAAAATGGGAAATATCACATTTTGTTGTGAGCTGCAAAGAAGCAAACCCCTATCTGTGGTGACTGTTAGCACACTGAAAGCCCAGTGCTCTGCCTCTAGGCTCTCTCAGAACCTATGACTCCTCCCAGAAATTCTCACCCTGTCACCAACCCAGAATCTCTCCACACAGCCCAGGGTCTGGCTTCCCTCTTCATAGCTTCTCTCCCCATTCCCCCCCCCCCTTGTTTGCTTTGTTTTTATGACACGGGATTTCTCTGTGTATCAGTTATGGCTGTCCTGGAACTTGTTTTGTAGACTGGGCTAGTCTTGAACCCACGGAATCTGCCTGCCTCTGTCTCAGCTTCTCATTCCTGTAGAAACCTGCCATTTTGGCCATGCAATCTCTTGGCTCACTCTTAGCTCACTTTTGGCTCCATATTGGGTCTCTTGACTCTCTTTTGGTCTCCTCTCTTGTCTCTCTCTTTCCTCTTTCTCACTCTGCCCCTTCTTTCTCCTTGCTATGCCCAGATGGTGAAGTCCCCAAAAAACCAACAAGGAGACTGAGTCCTGTATGTAAAAGCAAAGAGCCTTTAAAGTCCACATTCGGACTCTCTGTGTGTCCAATGCATTGGCACCATCAGAGAGCCTTGAGCTGGGGTTTTTATCACAACAGAGATTGAGGTGAGGAATTTCCAAGGTTCAGGACCCCTAATTGGCTGATACTTGTCTAAGGGTGTCTTGGTGAAAGGAGATGGGTTGTGCTGGGCTAAGGGACATCAGGTGATCCCATCTATGATGGTTGGAACATTAGGTACTTTTCTCTTGGATGTCCACTCCTGGTGGTACCTGGGTGGTCTCTGTTGAGTCTGTCGTGCTGGTTTCTCCATCCTCTTATGACTTGGTTCAATCTACTAGCTATGTTCTCTGCTATTTTCTGTCCCTGCTCTGGACTCCTCCAGATTCCTCTGGCAGTTTTCTCCCTCATATCTGCAATAACAACCTTCTCTTCAACCATATCTTGAAGCGGCCATGTCCTTGTTTTCATTTGTTTGTAACCTTGGAGATCTCACATTAAGACAGAAGATAAGCTAGGTGCCTGTAAGTCACCCATTTCAAAGGTCTCTTTCATCACAATTTCCATGGCATAGGTGCCAGTGGGCAGTTAGACTATAACCAACTGCCTTTCTTTGCAAGTAGCCCAATGTGCTGTGAAGTAGGAGGACGCTGGGAGGCTCATGTCTGTGCTGCAGGTAGAATTCATTTCCAATAATGTGAATCTAGCTCTTGTTACTGACTCTTATTTATCGAGATAAAACAATTAAACCCCCCTGCCTCATGACGTCCCGTTTTCCCTCTCATGGGTTGTTTTTAATCAATGTGACATATGTCAGCGTAAGTGATAGAAAACAGAAATCAAGATGAGAGATTTATCTGGGACCTGCAAAAAGTAGGAAATGAATCCTAGCTTGGGGGTGGAATTTGAATTGCCAGTGTTTCTGCTGTTCCTTCTCCCAGTCATAATTTCCCACTAGAAAATGAAAAAGAAAGAATAAATATTTCTTGGCAGCCGAACCCTCAGGGAGCAGGCTCTTCTCTCTTTAGCCACACCTCTCATGGGGCTAAGGACGGTCAGTCACAGTCATGGCCATGGTCACAGTGAGCCAGGAAAAAAAATTATTAACGAATCAAAATACCCAATCAGATAGCTCCAATGTGCCCTTTTGCAGGTCTGATTAGGGTAGAAGGAGGCAGAAACTCAAAGGCTACTGTTAATGCGTCCAGGTGCCAACCTGAGAGAGAGCCTTTCAGACTTGCTCACTTGGCCCCGCCTTGTGTTTGCTTGATATCTTGAAGATTTAGGATGTGGGAGGTATGAAGCATAATAAATAAATACCTGTGTCCCAGGGCAGAAACGGCAGGAAGCTTAACCTCCCAAAAGATTTTCCATCTTCCAAATCTTTTTTTTTTAAAGATTTATTTATTTATTTATTTATTTATTATGTATACAACGTTCTGCCTCCATGTATGCCCACACACCAGAGGAGGGCGCCAGATCTCATTGCAGATGGTTGTGAACCACCATGTGGTTGCTGGGAATTGAACTCAGGACCTCTGAAAGAGCAGACAGTGCTCTTAACCACTGAGCCATCTCTCCAGCCCTCATCTTCCAAATCTTGAGGTGGGACTATCTAAACAATTTTCCCTTCCCCCTCCGTCTCTTTCTCTCCCTCCTTCTCTCCCTTCTTTTCTTGTGTATGTATATGGCACATGTGTGCTTATGTATTGTGAGTATAGCATGTTTGTGTAGATGTTATCTGTATGTGTGTGTAGACATGATGTGTTTCTATGGTGTACTTGTGTATGCGCAAGCATGTGATATATATGTGAGTGCCAGGCTTGCACATGTGGAGGTCAAAGGATGTTAGAGAATTCTGTCCTCCCCTTTCTGCCTCATTTTAAAGGCAGTCTCTCTTGGTTTTGTGGCCGTGTACACCAGGCTAGCTTAGCTGGCCTGCTAGCTTATGAATGATTCTCCTGTCTTGGCCTCCTATTTTCTACGAGTACTGGGGTCACCAATGTGCAGTAGTGCATCTGGGCTTTTGCGTGACTTCCAGTGATGAAATCCAGGTCCTTAGGCGTCTCTCCCATGGAACCATCTCCCCAGCTCCCTAACTAAAGATTCCTAAGACACAGTTCCCTCCTTCCACCCTATGTTGTCTTTTTTATTTTGAATCTAATTTCATGCACAAAAAGGGTATAACCAATTATTATAAATGGATTCTCCATGATACTTGAACAACAGAGACCAGACTTTGCTTCCCATGTTCTGTCATACAAAGTAAGGGCATTAATATTCCTGAGTATCAGCCAGGCAATGGTGGTGCACAGCTTTGATCCCAGCACTCAAGAGGTAGAGACAGGTGGATCTATGTGAGTTCGAGGCCAGCCTGGTCTACAGAGTGAGTTCCACCAGGACAGGCTCCAAAGCTACACAGAGAAACCTTCTCTTGAAAAACCAAAATAAATAAATAAATTAAATAAAAAAAATCCCCAGTATCTACTAGAGCAGACTATATATATAATCTTTCTCTGCTTTGAACAGGTGGGCATGAAGATGATGAGGTAGTGAGGAACACAATGAAGAGCACCTGTCACACAGAAAAGAGGGTAGATTTTGAATTTTATAAAAGGTATAATCATCTCTAAGCCTGCACCTGCTTCTTGTAAATGTCTTCATAATTTTACTTAAATCTGTCATTAAAACTCCTCAATATAGAGTTGAACAGATAAAACGTTTACTTTACAGTAAACTGAGTCATAGTGAAATTAAGTGAGTTAAGGTCATAGGGCAAGTAGAAGCAAGGCCAAGAGAAAGCCTTCGGTTTTCTAATCTCTAATATAGAAGAAAATGCCATCTGCTGTAGGATTTACTTTTGCTTCTGTACACGGTACTGATGTATAGCGGCCGTGAAGAGCAACATCCGTGAGACAGGACGTGCTTTCTCAAGACAGACATTTCCTGATGCACAGCCCAGTACAAGACTTACTTGTTTCACTGGGAAGTTTCCAGGTCTGTAGAATAAGCTGATAGGACCTAGCTGAGCAACTGGGGGCGAGAAGATGACAGCAGGCTCTATGGAGTGTGCACTCAGATATTGTAAAAGATCAGAGAACTGGAAATGAGAGATGTGTCTGGAACAGTTGGTTTCTGATAAATGTTGCTATTGCTGCATCACTGTATACGCTCAAGTTTGGCTCCCCTCATGAAGCTCCACTATATTACTGCAGCACCAAGATGGAGAACCCATGGGGGAAGAGGCTAGGAATACACACAGGGAGAAGAAACGGCCTCCATTCTTACACTTAACCCCCCCTCTACTTCTAGTCCTGGGAGTTTCTAATGAGTAATATGAATCAGCTTTAGTGATCTTTTTTTTTTAATAGTTTTATTTACTGAGAAAAAAAA
>NC_022018.1:21269086-21278197 GCF_000317375.1 Microtus ochrogaster
TTATCCCCTGCTTTTCCAGTCACAATCCAGCTGGCCTTGGTGAGCTCCCAATAGATCAGCCCCACTGTCTCCGTGGGTGGGTGCACCCCTCTTGGTCAGTTGAACGACCGCCTTTCTTCTCTCTTTGCCCAATCTGAAGTTGCTTAAATGTTCTTAAAAAGTTCTCTCGGATTATTTCTGGAAGCCTACAGACAGCTGAATACAGAGGTCATGACCTGAGTATAATTATTTCTGGAAGCCTGCAGATACTGCTGAATACAGAGGTCATGACCTGAGTCAATATCTATTAACTTTACTGGGCCAGGGATTATCCAGAGACGTGGTGGAATATTATCCTGGAGCTGTAGGTGTGGCTCAGTGATAGCTAGTCTGACATACACAGGACTCTAGGTGGGTGGGTTTGATATGTATGTGGGGTGTGTGTGTGACACATACACACACAAACACACATGAGAGAGACAGAGACAGAGACAGAGAGGAGAGAGAGGAGAGAGAGGGAGGGAGGGAGAGAGGTTTCTGGGTGAGATTAGTGTTTGAATCAGTAGACTAAATAAAATGTATTGTAGCAATACATTTTTTGAGCCTTTAATGTTGGACCCAGTGGAATAACTGTAGGTCTTGTTAGTTCTTATTATCTATAATCACATGATTAGATATCTACCTATCTATCTATCAATCATCTATCTACCTTATCACCTGTCTATCTTTTTATCCATCCATCCATCCACCCATCCACCCACTTATCTCCCCATTTGGTTTCATTTCTTAGGAAAAATCTGACCAACAAAATCTTTGGTTTTAAGTTGAAGGGGCTCTTGTAACAAATATATTTAAAATGTGGCATTAGTTAATTGATAAACATAGAGGATTATAAAACACCTATTATAAGTACAGACTCAAGGAGACATTCTGATGAGATCTCAAGCAGAAATGAAGGTTGTGTTATTGGAAACCAGAAGAAGATGGTCCTCATGAAAAAGCGACACAGAATTTGGTTGAACTGTGTTCTCAGATTTTGTGGATGCTACAAATGTGAACGATGAAATCAAATGCAGAGATTTCTAAGCAAAGTGTTAGGAAAGGGGTGTGGTTCTTCCCCATTTATTATAGTGAAATGTAATAGGATGGAGATGAAAGTGTGAAGAAAGAAGGAACCAGGACTTGAAGACATGGACCATTCAGTCTACCCTTCCTAAAGATGGCGGGCTCTGAAGAGAACACTAGCAGTTTAACTTGTGGTATTCTATGAGGTTACGCTGAGAGCTATGGAGAAGGGACAAAACAGAGGGTGACTTTGGATTTCTTGTGTTTGATAAGATGAACATTAGAGCTATTTGGCTATAAGCATTTACTATTTATGAAGAACTAAAGGAAATTATGCTGATGCCTATTGTCTTGATTTCAACAGGCTCTATAGTCTCTTCCAGGTACCTTGGAAGTGGGTCAACCAGGGGAGCATTGGAAGTGGCAAGGTCTTCTGCCAGGACTGTGTCAAAGAAGAGCCATGGGGGTTGTTGAAACTGCACTAAACTGGATGGTGGGTGCCTTGAGCCGAAGAGAGTATTCCAAGTCTTAAGAGCTAGTGGAATTTTCCTTAGTTGTGTTATCTGTGCTTGGGAAATGTAATCCCACATGTCCTTCTCTTCTTACAAATATGAGTGCCAAAGCTGGAGAGATGGCTCAGGGGTTAAAGATGCTTGATACTCTTCCAAAGAACCTGTGCTTGGTTCCCAGCACCCATGTTAGTCTGGTCACCATCACCTTTAACTCTGGCTCCATGGCATTTGCTAGGAGAAAACAAGGATCTGTTGTTTGAGCCACCTAGATTGGCATTCCATGTGGAAGCCTGAGCCAGTCATTCAAAATTAGCCCAACTTGGTTTTACTTCTGTTTCTCTAACCCATATGCAGTGTTCAATGTACCAACTTGTATTTTCCCAGACCAATTTATTAAACAAGAAATCTCATAGTCTGCGAGGCTCCAAGTTTCTAAAGTAGGTTTTATGTCTTTATCTAGAAAAAATGGTAATTCTCACACAGCCTGGTAATTGGACATAAGAGGAATGGGGAGTAGCAATGTGGCTTTTCTGTTTATCCAACAGGAAACTAGAGTCTGGCAGGGCTCAGTTGACGGCTAGCTGCATTGCAGCTCAGCACTTTGGCTGTAGTACATTTTCCCCTTCTGCTGAAGCTGCTGGGTAGGAATACCAAGTACTCCTTTTGTGAGACAGAAAAACACTCTAATGAGGAGGTAAGGAACTATTTAGACTCTAAGCCCAACTTGGAAGCAGAAGCCATAGGAAATCATGCTAGGTCAAGGATAAGAAATCCTGATAATTTTTGCTTATTTTGTGTTGCTTCCTTGGGCTGGATCTCCTGAGTCCAATCTTAAATTCTTTTTCTTTCTTTCTTTCTTTCTTTCTTTCTTTCTTTCTTTCTTTCTTTCTTTCTCTTTTTTTTTTTGGTTCCTGTCCTGGAACTAGCTCTTGTAGACCAGGTTGGCCTCTAACTCACAGAGATCCGCCTGCCTCTGCCTCCCTTTAATCCCTGCTGGGATTAAAGGTGTGCACCACCACCGCCTGGCTCTTAAATTTCTTAAAAGGAAGAACAGGTAGCTTTTCAAATCCCAGTTTCAAATCTCTAAAATGATCTAAAATTGAGCATTCACTACACAGGAAGCCCTACATGAGGCAAAGACACAAAATAGGCAGAGGGAGCAGAGCCCTGCAGACAGAGCAGAAGGTCTCTGTGCTGTTTAGGGTCAGAAGGTAATAAGGTGTCTTTAGCATGGTTAAGTCAAAGATGCCTGGAGGAAGCAGTGTTTGATCTAGATGTTTAAATCCCCAAAAGCAAGCAAACAAACAAAAAAATCTAGAAGGAAGTAGTGTGCAGAGCAGATGAGAATGTAAGAAAGGGCACCAAAGATAAAAGAACACAGTGCCTGGATGTAAGGTCCAGATAACTGAGACCCGGATGTCAGCAAGAGCAGCAGTGAGGAAGAGGCTGATGTGAGAATTGGAAGCACAAAGAATCTCTTAGTGCCTCCTGGACAAGGGATGAGTGGAAGAGAACCCTGGAAGATAATCAGAAAACCGTGCGTCTAGGGCAGAAAAATGGCTCAGTAGTTAAGAGCACTTGCAGCTCTTCCTGAGGACACACGTTCAGTTTCCAAAACCCTTATCAGGCAGTTCACAGCCACCAATAAACTTCAGTTCCAGTGACCCCATTCTGACCTCTGTGGGCACCAGCATACACATGGCAGACGTTCACAAGGACATGAAAAATATTCTTCAATGCATGCTCTTCCACAGGAGCATGGTTGACTCACCAGGAGCTACATCAGTGAGGAAAACTGACTCTCCCTCTCGACAGCTAACAATTGCTAAACTCTATGGCTAGGGGTGGGGTTTTTGCCCAAACTCCCATCTCCATGCTGAGATTTGGTCTGGACTTGGCTTTGCACAGGCTTGGTGCATAATCTTACAACCTCTGTTCATCTGTGCAGCTGCCCAGCTGTGTTCAGAAGGCATTGTTTCCTTGGAGTCATCCTCTGCCTTTGGCTGTTACACTCTTTCCGCCCTATCTTCTGAAATAATCCCTGGGCCTTAGGAGGATGGGGTGCATATATACGTTTGACTTAGGACTGAGAATTCTGTAGGTTCTTGTTTTCTGCACCTTGGTGACTTGTGGGTCACTGTATTAATCATCACATACTGCACATAGTATCTTCTTAGATGAGGGTTGAGAGATGCATTGAACTATGGGTATAATGATGAGTCTTTAGGAGTTAGTTAATACTATATACATAACTACATATATTTAGCAAAGAATAGTAGTAGGCCCTTGGGCCTATGTCATATCTAGCCATAAGTTCTTGTCCTAATAATGGTGTCAGGTCTGGGGTTCATTTTGTCAAAAGTCAAATCAGAAAGTGTTTGGTCAGTTGTTTGTGCCACTGCTGTACTAGTGGGCGTGTCTTGTCAGACCAGTCATTGCTGTATATCATAGGGTTCAGGGAGATTTAATGCACTGATATTAGGAGTTAGGGAATAATGGAATAGGAAGGGTTAAATTGGAGTGAGGAGAGGGCAGGAGAGAGAGAGAGAGAGAGAGAGAGAGAGAGAGAGAGAGAGAGAGAGAGAATGAGAATAGATTTACCTAATACCAGGGCAATAAAACCCTTATTAGGGTCCAGAGGCTAACAGACAAAAAGCCCGGGGCCAGCAATAGGCTAGTTCTTGTGGAGTTGTCAGCCAGTGAGGACCTGAAAATCTCCCAAACATTCTAGGTTATTACCAATTTTCCTGCTTATTCTCTGGAACTTAATGGTTAAGACCCTATTATCAAGATACCACTTACTTGAGTCATAGAACATGGAGCATTCAAGCTGGGACAAGCCTAGAAGTCATCCCCATTGCCTAGCTTCATATGCTGGAGGGTGCTAATGTATACCATGAAAGGAGAGAAGTAATCATCAATGGGTATGTTTTCTTAGAGACAGAATATATGAAATAAGAAGAATAATGCTTCCACTCTGACTTGGAATTGTTCGTGAATTCTTCCATTTCTAGCAATGTGTAGGACTTTGACATGGAAACCACTGGGTGGTAGAGGCTCTCAGCAGTCCTCCTGCCTCAGGGGCTACCATGCCCCAAGTTTTGTAAATATACTGCTGGTTTCTAAGGGAAGCAATGGAAATTCTCAGAGGACACAAAGACGCAGCCGAGGCTCAGCGTGGTCACTCTGTAGACCGAGGCTCTCTCTGACACAGGCCCTTGTCTTCTCAGATCAGTCTCTGGTCTTGGGATTGCTGCTTCTCTGAGTGGGAGACCCTATTAGTTATCTTCAGCTGTGGAATTAATAGCCAAGAAGACAGTGAGTCAAAAGTAGAGACATGTGCTGTCTCACGTGCTTGCTGAGTCAGGAAGGGTGTGCTCAACTGGGTCTTCTTCAGTTTTTCCCTGCTCTGTTGTTTTAATGGAAAGTTTACAGCTGTATTCCACAGGAGAGCTTGGCTGGGTGCAAGTAGATAGTTACGACCTGACTCCGTCCCCTCTTCCTCGTGTACAGCAGCCATTTCCACAAGTGCAGACCCAGGTCTGTCTGCCTGTTTTCCTAAGTCAGGATGTGGAGCTGTGTGGGTTTCTTTTCCTGTTGCAGTCGGGCACCTGCCAAAAACAATTTGAGGAAGAAGTGTCTATTGGAGCTCAGAGCTGAGAGGGTCGTCCATCATGATGGTGAAGGCATGGTGGCAGGAATGCGAGGCAGCTGTGCCATAGTCAGGAAGTAAAGAGAGGAAAATGTTAGTGTTTAGCTCACAATCTCCTTTTTCATTCAGTCCAGGACCCTAGCCCCAGGTGGAACATGATGCTATCCATATTTAGGAGGGGGTTTCCCCACCACAGTTAACCTAATCTGCAAATTCCCGCAGAAGCATGCCCACAGATCTGTTTTGTGGTGATTCTATACTTTGGGTTGTGAACTTAGCCTTTAATGGCTGAGCCATCTCTCCAGCCCTTTGTGGAGATTCTGAAGCTCCCTGAATGGATGCTCAACATTAAGCATCACAAGAGTAAATGCATGTGTGGAGACTGAAGGACATGTGGGATCCATTCTCTCCTGCCAGCATGGGGGTTCTGAGTATCTCACAAACCCAGGTCGTCAGATTTGAGGACAGGCACCTTTACTCTCTGGTCCATTGTGCCATCCCTGTTTTGAAATCTTAAAAGCTATTTTGCATCATTTCAAAAGAATCAATAGTGGGAGCTGGAGAGATAGCTCAGAGGTTAAGAGCACTGACACTTCTTCCAGAGGTCCGGAGTTCAAATCCCAGCAACCTCATGGTGACTCAGAACCATCTATAATGTGTTCTGGTGCCCTCTCTGGCCTGCAGCGCAGGCATACATGCAGGCAGAACACTGTATACACAACAAACAAACAAACAAACATTTTATATCAGTAATAGTTGGAGCTGCAGTGACTCAACATTAAGAGCACTTGATGCCTTTCGAGAAGACCTAGATTTAGTGTCTGGTATCCACACCCCAATGGTGGCCCACAGTCGTTTATAACTGGTTCCAGGGCATCTGACATCTTCTTCTGACTTCCTTGGTCACCAGGCAAGATCACGGTGCACGTACATACATGCAGTCAAGACATTCTTACATAGCTGGTGTGTGTTACATGCAGTATCAACTCCTCCCTAAATTGAATTTATGCTCCACAAAATGCAGTGACGAGGAGTAGACATGTTCTAACTCTCTTGATGTGTCGCAAGTGGGAGAAATATGAGTTTAATCCCGCAAACCTATTGAATCAATATTTTCTCTGCATACTTTATGAAAAAACCATTAAGTTCCTGGTTGGAAAATTATATTTCCATGGCTCTGTCTTTTGTTGATTCAGTTTGCAATCCGTCTGCCATGTTTTGTGCCTTGCCTTCCTGAAGTATGAGGGTTAATAATGAATTTGCTTGCATTTTCCCATTTGATCATTTGCTCAATAAATATTTGTTAGATCACCTATTATAGATTATCAAATTTAGTTTGTTTAATGGAAAGCTAATTTAGTATTCCATACATTAGGATTAACTGGTGTGTTCATATACTCATTCATCAATAAATTAATTTAGTTCACAAACTAGGTTAATTTATCAATAACTCAATGAGATAATTTAATTGATCATTAAATTTCTCATGATTATTTCAGGGCACTTCATGATCCTGGGATTTCTCTTATAGCATTAACTTAATTGAGTTTGCTCTGGAGAATTTTTCCATCAATGATATCTTCTTACATTATTTGAAAAGTAGAAGTTCATGTGTAGTATATGCATTTATTCTCCTAAAGAATAAGTTTGTTTTTATTGGTTAGTTTCACAATTAAAGACTTCTGTGTGAATTACACACGAGCTCCTGAAAACACCTTCACCCAATTATGTAATGTGTATGTATACACATGTATGCACATGCATGTCAAAACTAGAAGTCAATTGTTGGGTTTCTTCCTCCATCACTTCCTACCCTTTTTTTTGAGACAGAGTTTCTCACTGAACCTAGAGTTCACCAATTTAGTTAGACCAGCTGGGCAGCAATTTCTAGGTATCCTCCTGTCTCTGCCTACCCAGTCCTGGGACTGTAGGGGCTCACTGTGAATTTTTTTTAATGTGGATTTCAGGGATCAAATTCATGTCCTCATACCTGCATGACAAGCAATTTAGTGGTTGAGCCAACTCCGTAAGCCCTCATTGAGATGCGTTTGACCAAGAATGTCATTTTAAATCAATTGCTTCTTTCTGAACACGGACCCCAGCCTGATTTCTAGACCCCCTTTCCTATCTGACACTTCTTCCTCTGCGTTCTTTTGGCTTGTCTTCTGCTATTCTGGCTTGGAGTCCTTGTGCTGTGCCTTGCTCTTTTCCTTATTTATCCCCAGCTCACACCTTAGCTTTTTTTTCTCTCTCTCTCTCAGCCTTACCTTACATCGACCTTGTCCCTGAGAAAAGCTGCTTTTGCAATTCCCACATGAAATGATTCTCATGCAGAATTCGGAATCCTGTCATCATTAGAGTCCAGTAGTTCCTATGACTCAGGAATCGGTGCTTTCCTTTAGCAGTTGCAATTGGTACAGTAGCTCAGATTTGTTCACAGGAAGAACCCACATTTGGCATCTGCAGGCGCCTTGTGGAAATGGTTAACCATTTTGACACTGGACTCCACAAGATATGTAGCCAGCTCTGCAGTAAGAAGGACTGCTCATAGAATTAAGAGATGTGCCCGGTGGTGGTGGTGCACACCTTTAATCCTAGCAGTCGGGGTGCAGAGGCAGGCGGGTTTCTGTGAGTTCAAGACAGCCTGGTCTACAGAGTGAATTCCAGGACTAGTCCATACTATTAAGAAACATTGTCTCGAACCCTCTCCCCAAAAAAGACTTAAGAGACATGTAAGAAAGAGAAGAATTTGTGTCACTGGGAAGGGAGGTTAGAGGCTGAGCTTCCCCTTTCCTTAAGAACCTCTTTGAATTAGAGGAAGAGATCTGGGCTCACAGTGGCAGTTTTCTTATGTAATTCAATTAGGAAAATGTTAAATGATCACAATTCAGTCTAATCTACTCTCGAGGATTCCCTGGTGAATTCTAGGAAAGGCATCTGTCTGTAAAAACAGATGGATTATATCAGTTGTTTATAAAAATTACCCATTAGGCCATCTCTTCCATTTAAACAGGATGCTTGATATAGAAAGATAGACATCTTTGTCTGAGGAAGGCCATTTGTAAACATGTCCCGGGATGGCAAGAAGTCCTTGTCATGTATGTCCTTTATAGCATAGGTTATAAAGAGTGATTATAGTGGTGGTTCAGGAAAGGGGTTCTGGTAAGCCTGGAAAAGGATTGCAGTGCAGACCTGCCAAAAAGCTGCTCGAGTGGCGTCCAGGCAGAGTGTGAGAAAATTGCTGAGATTTATGCATGTGAAGACAGCATGAAGGACTTAGGAGACAATTACACTGTCCTTGAAAAGGAACAATACAATAAAAGAGGGGCAAAGAAAGCTGGGTGGTGGTGGAGCACACCTTTAATCCCAGCACCATCAGGAGGCAGAGGAGAGGCAGAGGCAGAGGCAGACAGATCTCTGTGAGTCTGAGGCCAACCTGGTCTACAAGAGCTAGTACCACATACCTAAACATAATAAAGGCAATATACAGCAAATCAACAGCCAACATCAAACTAAATGGAAAAAAACTCAAAGCAATCTCACTGAAGTCAGGAACAAGATAAGGTTGTTCACTCTCTCTATATCTATTCAATATAGTATTTGAGGTTCTAGCTAGAGCAATAAGACGACAAGAGGAGATTATGGGATACAAATTGGAAAATAAGAAGTCAAACTCTTAATGATAATGATATGCTAGTTTACATAAGTGACCCCAAAAATTCTACCAAGGAACTTCTACAGCTCATAAACACCTTCAGAAATTAGCAGGATACAAAATTAACTCCAAAAAAAAATGAGTAGCCCTTCTTTACACAGATGGTAAATGGGCTGTGAAAGAAATCAGAGAAATATCACCTTTCATATAGTCACAAATAGCATAAAATATCTCAAAGTAACTCTAAC
>NC_022018.1:21279307-21280700 GCF_000317375.1 Microtus ochrogaster
ACTTTTGGGTATACATCCAAAGGATGCTCAATCATATCACAAGAACATGTTTATAGCAGCATTATTTGTCATAGTCATAAACTGAAAACAACCTAAATGCCCCTTGGCTGAAGACTAAACAAGGAAAATGTGGTACATTTACACAATGGAGCACTACACAACAGAAAAAAATAATGACATCTTTAAATTTGTGGGCAATGGATGGATCTAGAAAACATCATATTGAGTGAGGTAATTCAGACCCATAAAGATAAATATAATATGTAGTCACCCATAAGTGACGTTTAGACATAAAGCAAAGAAAAACAAGCCTATAATTCACAATCCTAGAGAACCTAGACAACAAAGAAAACCCTAAGAGAGACATAGATGGATCTAATCTACATGGGAAGTAGAAAAAGACAAGATTTCCTGACTAAATTGGGAGCATGGGGATCATGGGAGAGGGTAGAAGGGGAGGGGAGAGAAGGAGGGGAGCAGAAAAATATATAGCTCAATAAAAACAATTTTAAAAAATAGGTTAAAAAAAGAAGGGCAAGATAGAAATGACTATTGTAAGCCTTGCTGTTGGCATTATGTTCGTGGTTTTGTTGGCTCCAAATAGATTTAAAATAGTAGCAAAATCTCAGTAGTGTGAGCATCCCAAACAGATCGTGTTATAATTCCCAGAAGCCAAACAAGAGCATCTGAAGGTTCTTTCCTGGTGCCTCCTTCTCAATATGCATGTGCGTGTCCACTACTCTCAACAAGAAGTACTTTCAAGTCTTTGTTTTGAAAATGTGACCTCAATAAATCTTCTTTGGTGTCCTCTCAATTCTTCATTTTTGGGATCTTTGTGAACAGTGGGTATTCCTGGACACTCTTCAGTCTTCCTAATGATTACTGTGGTAATTATGACAATTCAGCTATTTTTCCATTATACTTTTGTTTCTTCTGTGTATTTTCCAAAAAGGAAGAGGGGAAGGCATAGTAAATTCAACAGACAGATTTCAGCATTAGCTATGGGACAGAAAGGACTTACTTTGGAGCATAGTATTAAAGTATGTTTTCTTTTTTTTATTATTTTATTACTCAAAAAAATACCAATCCAAATTCCCACTCCCTCCCCTCCTCCCATTTCCCTCCCACTCCCTCAACAGATCCTCCCACCCCACCCCACCCCAATCCTAAGAGAGGGCCATGCACCATGCCTTGTGGAAAGCTCAAGACCCTCCCGACTATATCTAGGTTGAGTAAGGTTTACATCCAAAGAGAATAGGATCCCAAGAAGCCAATACATGCCGTAGAGACAAATCCCAGTGTCACTATTAGTGGCTCCTCAGTCTGCCCCAACTGTTAACCCCCTTCAGAGTTGACTCCCAGTCCAGTTGGATTTGGTTAGCTACCATTAGCT
>NC_022018.1:21281320-21302751 GCF_000317375.1 Microtus ochrogaster
TGTGCAACCAGTTTGGAAATTAGTGTGATGGTTTCTCAGAAAACTGGGAATCATCCTACCTCAGGATCCAGCAATACCACTCTTGGGAATATACCCAAAAGATGCTCAATCATACTACAAAAGCATTTGTTCAACTATGTTCATAGCAGCATTATTTGTAGTCGCCAGAACCTGGAAACAACCTAGATGCCCCTCAATTTACTTAATCTTTGCTTCTATTCTGAATTCTTTCCATCTTCTTCTAGGGGCTCATGAGCTAGCATTTTCATTGCTATTGGTTTGACATCTGTTGTCTATCCTCTGCATGCCTCCTCTTGACTGTTTCTCTGTAGGTCCAGTTTCTATAATCATTCTGTTGATCATAGTCTAATGTTAAGCAGACTGGGGTATGGAAATAAACAGGACTGTGATTAACGAGTGCTTTTGTAGAATTGGATGGCAAAACTTTAAGAATTAATAACATTCATTTAGGAAAGTTTCCTTTTTAATCATTTCACTGTAATTTACACCCTGTGGTTCAAGTCATGACAATTTACCTAAATTGCCTGTGTGGCAATTGGTGCCTGGAAGGAACCAGGCTCACTAGTGTCTGCCTTGTAAACGCCTTGTCTGGAGCTTACTGTCAGGCCATCCTTAAATCTAATTATAAGAGTATCCTGTCAAGGGACAGAGGCTGATGAAAATAGGGACCATGGCTAACTGGCTCAGAAGAAAATCAGGATTTAAAAAAAGAGTTTATAGGGATGGGAGGCTGGCTTAGTGGATGGAAGTGCTAGGCATGTGAACCTGATGACATGAGTTTGATTCTCTGAACCTACCTGAAAGGCCAGATGCAGTACCATACAGACATCTACAACTCCAGCATTCCCATGGTGAGATAAGAGAGAGAAACATTACCCTAAAGATGGCTATATAGAGAGAGGTGAGGCAGAAAATGAAGCAAAGGAAGCCCTATCTTGACAAGTGGAGGGCCACAACTGAAGCATGATTAATAAAAGTCAGGGATTGAAATTGTGGTTCATTCTGAAGACCAGAAAAAGCAAAGCAGCCAGCCACTGACTCTTACCTCTGCCTCAGTCTAAAATGGCAATCCTGCCTCCAGGAATCTCAGAATGAGACTGTGTCTAGGAGCTATTTCCTCCCGTTTTATAATCCTCTCTAAGGCTGGGTTAAGGGCATGCATCACTGGAGTTAAAAATATGCACTGTTCAGTTTCTGAGGTAACTAGTGTGGCTACTGGGATTACAGGTGTGTGTTACCACTGCCTGCTCTGTAAGGCTGACCAGAGGGGCTGTTTTACTCTCTGATCCTCAGGCAAGTTTTATTTATTAAAAGACAAGTGAAATGCTACTACATTTCCCCTTTTTGTCTAAAATAAAAAAAGACTATAACTAATACAAGAAAACTATATACAGTAAGTACAATGACTATAATATATACAGGCAATAAATACATCAACAATGTCTAGTCCATTTGCATTTGACAGATTCAGAGAAGATACTCCATTTCTATCCTATCTTGGTGAGTCTAAAGTCTTTTACCTGGTTTACTTTCTATCATAACTTGCTTTCTGCATCTGGTAAACAAGGAAAAGTATAACTATATAATCTTCAACTCCCTCAGAGATCTAAGAAGGAAATAATATTAACTGAATAAGCAAGAAGTGTAAACAAGAGACTTCCTTCCAAATATTGTGAAAAATGACAGAAACAGCTGACTGGCTACCTAAACAGTCACCCACAGTTCCTCTGCAATGATGGGGCATCCATCTTCAGCCTACAGGCCAAGCGTATCTGGCAGACTTTTGTGAGGCAGGATGTTTACGTCCTGCTGTCTAATTAGGACAGCATATGTCTGTCAGCAGTCAAGGGAGGCGTGTATTCTTGCCCAGTGGCTTACTTTTGCCTCAAAGAAAGTAAACTCCATGTGGAATTTCTTTGATGCCCATTATCTTCTCTGAAGTAGATTGGTGCTGCCACCAGACATGTCTTACTGTCATTAAAATCAAATGTCTTTTAGCAGCTGTTGCTCTTTCCTGAGCAGTCAAACAATTCAGAGACAAGACAATCACATACGTATCTAGATTCTCTGTATATTTTCCATCTTTCCATGGAAGCTGAGCCAGGGGCAGATTGGAAGCTGGGAGCATTCCCAGAATCCAGGTGGCTAGCTTTGGGTCTAGCTCTGGCCTGTGCTGGTGGCTAAAGCACCTCAGGCAAATGACTTTTTCATAAATTTGTGCCCCAAAAGTTGGGTGCCAAATGAAGCACGATTAATAAAAGCTCAGGGATTGAAATTGGGGTTCAGTCTGAAGACCAGAAAAAGCAAAGTTGCCTGCCACTGACTCTTACCTCTACCTCGATCTGAAATGGTGATCCTGCCTCTAGGAATCTCAGAATGAGACTGTGACTGGAAGCTGTTTCCTCCCATTTTATAATCCTCCTTAGGGCTGGGATTAAAGGTACACACCACTTAGATTGAAGGCATGTACTGCCCAGTTTCTATGACAACTAGTGTGGCTACTGGGATTACAGGTGTGTGTTACCACTGCCTGCTCTGTAAGGCTGACCAGTGGGTGCTTTTACTCTCTGGTCCTAAAGCAGGTTAATTTATTAAAACACAAGTGAAATGCCACTACACGGGACTGACTCCAAAGCTGATTTCTGCCCTACACCTGAGTCCTGTGACACACAAGCACCTATACTCAGAAACTCTTATGTGTCCACACAAAGTTTTGTCAAGAGGGTTTCTGATACACAGCTCAGCAGTGGAGTGTGGTATGAGCAGATCATATAGGCTCAGATTGGATACCAACTCTGAGTGTACTTGGCCTCTGGTCTTTTCAATGCAAGGCCTGAAGACCTTTGCTGAGATGCACACAGCATCTTACAGGACACCTAAAGCTGTAAAATGACCCATTCATCTCTAATGAAATCAAAGGCATGTTTTGTACTGAGACTGCACATTGAAAAGCCAAATAATGAAGGCATTGGGAATGTGGCCTTCAGCACCTACTTGCCCAAATGTCCAGCTCCCAACCCAGACAATTGCACAGTACAATGGAAAACTCCCTATTGCTGTTCAAATACAAACCAGCATTGTTTTGCTTGTTTCTCTGGTGAATTGTGTATTGAAAACAGGAGGGCAAGAGTCTCCGCTCCATTCACGCTCTATGAAGAAGAGTCCTGTGTAAGTCCAAGGCCACCCAGGGGCTGGCAGTGGACAACAGTGACCAGCAGTGACCAGCAGTGACCAGCCCTCCACAGTATCAACATGACGGGTGGCGTTTCTTCTCTCAGTCAGCCTTGCCATCTTCCAAGCACTCACTGCCGTTTGAGAGCCTTGCCGAGACCTGGGGTCTTGAGCCTCGCTCAGCTCTAACAAGGGAGGAAGCTAGTCTTGCTTTGATGTACAGCTGTGCGTCTCCTAATGGTGGAGGCAAGGGATCAGATTCCATTCGGATTTTGCCCGTTAAGTCTTCATTATTCAGCAGCCCTGTTGAAATTAGCTGCTCGTTTCTCCAGGGGCAGCTGCGTGCAAAGATTGCATGGCTGGGCTGACTGTGACAAACTAAGTGAGTCTGGGAGGAAGCACCCTTGAATATTTATTTAATTCAATTATTCCTTGGTGGCACTCCCCCTCCCTTCTAAGCCGCAACACTGGATTCTGTAACCACTAGAATTTCCCCATGAAAAAGATCAAGAAATCTGACCTGACTTGTAAAACGCAGCTTCAGGGGACAAATCCTCCCTGTCCCTTCTGGCTGTTTCTCTAGCACGCGACGTTAATGCCTATTTTGGCCCCTCATGTCACAGCTGCAAAGCATGGTTGTTCTCTCCCATTCTGTTCTTATGAGCTTCCTGCAGAGGCTGCCAGAAGGGTCATGTTCCTGACTGGCAGGCCCTGGTAGCTGGACCAGCCCTGAAGTAAGTCATTATAGATCTTTGCCAAGCAAGGCTTTTCTTGATGCCCTGGGGAGGTGTCTGGGACTAGATGATGCTCCATCTGAGGGTCAGAGAAAAAAAAATTAAAAATGGCCCGGAGACAGGGCATTGATTTAGTGTCAGGTTGGAAAATTGGCAGGGCTCAGAGGGGGGCATGTGGACTCATGGACCATGTGCTGTGTGGAAGCCAAATGACAACTCCAGGCATCAGTCCTCTCCTTTTACCATGTAGGTTCTGGGCCTGGAGTTCAGAACAGGAAGTATTTTTACCTATCGAGCCATCTAACTAGTCTTCACCTTATTTGTGAGACAGGTCTCTCCCCGGGCCAGGAGTTCACTACCTCCTGGATTGGCTAGCCAGCAGACTCCAAGGATCCTCGCCTCTCTATCTTTCTAGCTCTGTGATTACTGGCATGCACCCCCAGCCTGGCGTTTTCTAGGGGTGCTGGTCCTTGTGCATGATTGACAAGCACTTGACCAACTGAGCCATCTTCCCGGCTTGTATATTTTTACGTTTAACTATTGGTCAGTGTAAGTAAACTTTATTATATGTATGCTTTTTGTGTATTCGATCTCTGAATTATTTAGTCAATACCTCTTTCTTTTTATTCGCATGTGTGGTGGCTGCTCACGTAATTTTACCACATTTTTCTTAAGCACAGCTTACTCTACCCAATTTTGGTGTGTTCAACCTCTCTGGGAGTTGACTGCCAAGATCTTCTGACTGAGATTTAACAGAGCAGCCTCAGCATTAGTCGGGTGAGAACTGGCTCTCCTATTACTGTCGGTAGTATTTCCAGCCAGCCGTGGAGCGGCTTCTACACTTCTATTATCTGACAGGTTTCCTGGACTTATTGTACTGCGACCACCTCATTGTTCTCATTATTAGTAAGCTGCTTTCAATGCTCTAGCGGCTTTTGAATGGTCCTCGTGTTTTCTGAATGGGCCTCTTGCTTCCCACACCTGCCACCACTTTGTTTGTTCTATGTTCCCTAGGAGCTGTTTGAGACAGTGCTGAGGCTGTTGACATGAGCCCCTGATATTTTATAGTGCCCCATGACTTGGGAGAAGCTTTGCCGCTGAAGTTGGCACACTCATTAAAAACAGCAATATCTTCAGTGATACCTATATTTGTGTTGAGAAAGATGTTCTTGACATTTTGTTGAGGATTAGGAAAATTGAGGAAACTAGACTGTCATCTGTACCTTTGAAGAACAGAACCCGATTGTGAGATATTTAGCTTGAAGCCTGAGCTCTGTGCCTTCACCCTTTCTAAATCTGTTTTTTTTTTTTTGTGACCAGTTCTGTGTCTGCAGTGTTCACTCTCCTTTTGATGTTTGTGTCTTTCTAATGACTTTTAAAAGATTGAAACTTGATGTTTCTTCATACAATATATCCTGATTATGATTTTTCCCTCCCCCCCCACTCCACCCACTTTCTCCCCACCTCCTGCCCCATCTGGATCCACCCCCTTTCTGTCTTTTCTTAAAAACAAACAGGCATCTAGGGGATAATAATAAGATAAAATATAATAATATAAAGCCAAAAGAAACAAATTGGAATAGGACAGGACCAAGAAACAGAATGAAAAGAGCCCAAGAAAAAGTACAAGAACTAGATATAGATGCAGAGACACACTTGTGTGCAAACTCAGGAATTCCATAGAAACATAACATATATGTAAAGTACCAGTAGGATAATAGAAAACATAGAAAAAGATAAAATTTAAGAACGAAAGAGAGGAAAAGCCCTGAAATGACGTTATGAGACAAGGACCCCTCAGATATGCCATTGAGTTCATTTTCTGTGGGCATCTCTACTGGGCGTATAGCCCACCCTTCCGAGTAGTTCGTTTTTCCAGTGAGACTCAGTGGGTGAAAACTAAATTTTTACTCACATGTGGCTACATTTGAGCTAGTTTCTGGGTTAGTGATGGGGACATGCGTCCACTTCTTTCAGCTCTAGGATCCCATCTGGTACAGACCCATTTAGGCCCTGTGCATGCTGCCTCAGTCTCTGTGAGTTCATATGTGTAAATATCATGTTGACTTAGAAGGCCTTGTTTCCTTGGTGTCCTCCATCCCCTCCGGCTCTTACCGTCTTTTTCCCTCCTTTTCTGCAGGGTTCCCTGAGTCCTAAGAGGAGAGATTTGATAGAGACATTCTTTTTAGGGCCAAGTGTTCTGAAGTTTCTCTGGCTCTGCGTATTGTCTGGCTGTGGGTTTCTGTATTTGTCTAATGATTTTTATTTTTTAATTGTGTGTATGTGTGAGTGGGTGGGGGAAGGAATATTCATGTGAGTGCAGGTATCCTGGAAACCAGCAGATTGCATCAGAGCCCCAGGAGCTGGAATTGCAGGCATTTGTCAGCTGCCCAGAGAAAAGAACGAAGATGAGTTGCTTAAGACAGATTACTCTCAAAGTAGGTGTGGGCAAGAGAGATGTTATCAGAGGGTAAAGAAGTGAGGTTCAAAAAGGTTTCAGTCTGCTCAATTGCTTTTCTATTCTCTCCACATCATTTCTCTCTGTTCATGTCTCTGTTTCTAGCTGCCCCTGTCTGTCTCTCTCTCTCTCTCTCTCTCTCTCTCTCTCTCTCTCTCTCTCTCTCTCTCTCTTCTACTTTGTTCTTTTGTAAGACAGGGTCTCTGTGTGCCATGCTAGCTGGCTCTTGAGCTTTTGAGAATTCTCCTGTTTTCCTTTGCAATATAGTGTTGTGATTAAGCTCCTCTCCTTAAATTGAGGCTGGGCAAGGCAACCCAGTATGAAGAATAGGTTCCTGAAAGCCAGTCAAAGCATTAGGAATAGGCCCACTCCTTCTGCCAGGAGTCCCACAAATAGACCAACCCACACAACCATCACACCTATGCAGAGGGTCTAAGCTGGTCCCATGCAGACTTTCCTAGACATTGGTCCGTAGTCCGTGAGCTCCCACAAGCAGGCCATTTGCTTGCGTGGGTTCCCTTGTAATAATCTTGACCCTCTTGGCTTGTACAATCCTTCCTTCCTCTCCTCAATAGGATTCCTTAGTCTCAGCCCAGTGCTTGTTTGTGGATCTATGCATCTGTTTTCATCAGTTACTGGATGAAGATTCTCTGATGACAACTGGGATAGTCACCAATTTGATTACAGGAGATGGCCAGTTCAGGCTACATATCCACGATTGCTATCTGAGGTCATTCTTGAAGATTTGTAGGAATTTCCCTTGCATCAGATCTCTCTTGGACTCTGAAATGTCCCCCTCCCCCCATAAAGTCATCTATTCCGTTATGCTCCTCCTTCAAATACTTAGTCCTACCTCAACTTGATATTCCATGCTTCATTGGTACCCTTTTTGAACAGAGGAAGAGGTGGGGTGGATCAGGGGACAGAGGGAAGGTGGGGGAAGGGAATGGGAGGGAAGGAAGAGAAGCTGCTGCCGTGATGTAGAATCAGTGAAAACATTTAATTAATAATAATAAAAAGTGTTGTGATTATTATAGATGCACACACTGCTATTTCCGGCATTTGTGTGGGTTCTGGGATCTGAACTCATGTCCTCACACATGCATGACAAGTGCTTTGGCCATTAGGCCATCTCTCAGCCCCTCTACCCACATTCTTGTTCTCTTTTTATAGAAACATAGCATAAATTATGTATTTGATGAAGGGTGATATTTCAGCAAGAAAGAAAACAGAGCACTCATCAAGAAAGTTTATGTTTAACAGAAAACCTTGAGACAGCAGCCAAATAAACTGGGAAATAGATACCCACTATAAGTTTGATTGTTTAAAGCATTTACTATGCTATTAAAGTTTTCATCTCTGAAACTGACCTGTGCTCAAATTGTCACTATAAGGGTCTTTAGTGTTCTGAAGTACTTCTTTGTTTAGCGTGTTTCTTACATAGAGTCTTCATTGCAAAGCTTCCTTTGAGTCTTCTCTCCAATCTGTGTTATGAATCGCCTGCTGTTTTTCCATCGTGGCATTTCATGACATCATAACTGCTTGCTCCATTGTCTGTCTCTTCCAGAAGGCTCTGAGCCAGGGTAGGACAGTGACCCATTTTAAATCCCCCTATTCTTAAGTTGAGAAATCCTGCTTGGTCCCAGTGTGAACACACACATTTGTTGATTGGATGATGAAAGATAGACCTCACTAAATGTTTTGGTGGGAAAACCACGCTAAAAGACAAGGTGTCTTATTTCAAAGGGAAGCAAGAGGAAGGCTTTTCTGTCAAAAGCTACATCTGTGATTAGCTGAGGAGCAGAGACCTTGGAACAGTAGGACATTTGGATTGACTGAGTCAAGCGTTCACCACCCAGCACACCTTCTCTGGCTGCAAGATGGTCGTGTGGGTCTTTTCTGCCCTGAAGACCTTTTCTTCCTTTGTTTTCAGTGTGCTGCTGTCTGTTTCCATGAGCTAACAGATCCTTATGAAATAGGGCTGGTACCTCCCCTGATGGACTGGGGAGCCTCAGATCTGTTGGCTTATGCTTTTTGTTCCTTCCCAACCTCAAATCAACAGATGCCTCTAGTTCAGGAACCTCTAGGGGTTCGTAAGGCCAAGTATCCCATTTCCTTTAATAGACTCATAACCCAACTAAGGTAAGCATTAGCTCCCTTTTCTGTCTTTTATATTCTTCAAGTCTTTGGTCTTAAGGCTTTAATCAAATGCTTTGCTTTAATTGTGCTCTTCCCTCTGGCATTTGGTTTTGTCTAGCCCACAGAATGCTGCGTTTTACACAGTTTAAAAAAGCAGACCACAGGAGGAAGTATCTCATTCAATAGGAACATAAGAGTCAGAACATTCCAGATCTGAGACCAAATAGCATGCAGCAGGAGTCAGTCACAGGTAGTAAAAAATGTGGTTCAGCAGAATCATACATGGAATCCATGTCATATGTGCAGTAACTTGATGTGTGCTTACAAACAATCGAAACAGAGTGAATGTCATCTTTCTTATCCGCTGCATGCATGGTCCTCCCCCTGAGTCCCTTGGAAAAAATATCAAGCAAAATCCACAGATGACTAAGGGACAGTTTCCTTCATTACAGATGGCATGCGTGTCTACACTGACCCTCACAGGACAGCGTTTGCTTGGTTTTCTTCAGTTTGGCTCTTAGCTCGCCGTTTCCCTTTTATAGTCAATTATACATACATCATTACGTCCATGCTTCTTCCTCAATTCTAAGAAATCATTAGTTGTGGAAATCTGATACATTAAACTTACTCTTTGAAAGGCAGCTATGCTCACCGCTATACCACCAACGCCCGCTTAAACTTACTCTTTCAAATAAGAAAAATATACAATTTTATATTGCCATATTCAGTTGATGTCTGTTCTTTAACTGTCAACTCAAATTGTCTAGGATGAGAATTTCAGTTGAGGAATTGACTACATCGGTTTGGCCCGTGGGTATGTTTGTGGGCGATTGTCTTGATTGTTATGTTCTGTAAGAGGGTCCAGTCCATTGAGGGATGGTGGCGCCATTCCTTAGAGAGATGGTCCTGAAGTGCATGAGAAATCTAGTTGAGCATAAGTCTTCCTGCTAGGCAGCAAGCAGCGTCCTCATGGTTCCTGCTGTACTGCTTTGGCTGTGAAGTGAGTTCCTTGGTTGGGGTAATATTTATGTGGCAGAGGAAAATATGCATGTGCCTACACATACCTACCTTAACTCCCCTTGATGATTGACTGGGACTTGGAATCATAAGCCAAATAGTTCCTTTTTCCCCCAAAGTTGCTTCTGGTCAGGATATTTGTAACAGAAATGAAAGTAGAACAATGTAATTATTTAATTTATTTCACTCTTTTTTTCCCCCTTTGTGGGCATGATCCAGGTTTCATGACATTTCATATCATTATAGACTGTATTTCACCTTAAACCTTGTTGCCCTCCACTTTTCTCCCCGACTCCCATTAGTCTCCTTTGTTTTCCTGGGCAGTTTTTGCTTCTACTTTCCTGTCATCTGAGCATGTACGACTTTGTGCATCTGTTGATATGTGAGATTATCACTGCCTTTTTACTTTTGTCCGCTATCACAGGGTCTCCCATAGGGCTTAGTTTCTCCTGCTCGAGGATAGAGCTCACCCATACTTGCAGTTTCAGGTTTGTTCCTCAAGGATCTAAACCAATAAAGCCCCAGCTGTGTGTGCCCAGCAACTACACCCTTTGCAAATACTGTTATCTTAGCACAAAACAATGGCCAGGAGGGTCAGAGCAAGAAGTCCCTCAGCGGAAAGTTTGCTTCCTTCGTCTTTAATTCACAGTTCAGAGAGGCCATGACCTTCACACACACAAAGTCTTAAAATACTCCATCTTTCTTCCTGTCCGTTTCCTTTTCCTTCCCTGCCTCTTTATTTCCTTCTCTTCCCTCCTACTACAAACAGGCCTGTGGTTAGCACTTCCTGCCTGGTTTTCTTGTCTTTTCCTATTCTCTTACTGTCCCCTCTCCCCGCCCATTTCCTTTCTTCCTCCCCCTGCCTATCCACCCATCTGCTACCTTATTTTTAAACTTTTATATACCCACTCTTTTTTTAACTGATTTTTTAGAAGGGACCCAATTGTATCTTTCATTACATCTTCTCTTTTTTTAAAAAAAAATTTTTTTTACAACATTCTATTCCCATTTTACATACTCCCTCCCCTCCTCCCACTCCTTACACTTTCTCCCTGCCCCATCCCCCATTCACTCCTCAGAGAGGATTGGGCTTCAACCCTTGGGAGTCAACCAAGTCTAGCACATCACTCTGAGGCAGGACCAAGCCCCTCAGCACTATATCTTGGTGGAGCAAGGTATCCCTCCAAAGAGAGAGGGCTCCAAAAAGCAGTTCAAGCACCAGGGATAAATCCTGGTCCCACTGCCAGTGACCCTACAGACTGCCCCAGCCACACAAATGCCACCCACATTCAGAGGACCTAGCGTGGTCCTATGCTGGTTCCCCTTCTCTTAGTCTGTGAGTCAGTGAGCTCCCATCAGCTCAGGTAAGCTGTTTCAGTAGGTGTGTCCCCATCATGGTCTTGACCCCTTTCCTCCCTCTCTTCTACTGGACTCTGGGATCTCTGTCCAGTTCTAGCTGTGGATCTCTGCAACTGCTTCTGACAGTTGCTGGATGAAGGTTCTATGATGACAATCAAGGAAGTCATCAATCTGACTACAGCACAAGGCCAGTTCAGGCACCCTCTTCACTATTGCTTAGGGTCTTAGCTGGGGTCATCTGTGTGGATTCCTGGGAATTTCTCTAACTCATTGCATCTTCTCTTATTCAGTGAAACATTGTGTTCTCTAGCAAGCCAAAAAGAAAGTCTGCCTGGAACTTGTCAGCCGTGTGCCAATTGGGTTTCTCCACTTTGTAATACCAGTCCAACCTAGGCAGTGGGATAATACCTTTTATCAGCTTCTTGGTGGAACTCCAACTCATGCATATTAATTTACTGCCTCGTTAATAGTCCCCTGGGCTTATTGCATGTCATGGGGAAAGCACTGAGAACAGTAGAAAACTCAGTTAAAACAACAACCTTTGTCTTTTCATTTGCTGGTAGTGTTTTTGACATAGATGTTTCCAGCAGCCCCATGGAGTGGACCAAGTGAGTTTCTTACTCGTTAAACTGGTCCTGAGGACAGCAGGACTGGTGAATGAGAGATGAACTCCAAGTTCAGCGTTATGAGCTTCCCAGGGAAATGCTCAGTTCTGCCCTTCTCAGCAGATCATAGCCATACTTTACACATTGTAGAGGCTGACAAGATGGCTTGACAGGCAGAGGCGATTGCTGCTGGGCCTAACCACACGAGGCCATCCCCATTACCCATGTCATGGAATAAGGGAACTGATACCCATGGGATGGCCTCTGACCTTTACATACGTGTCATGGCAAATGTACTTGTCCCTGCTATCAAATAAATAAGGGTAATTTTTGAAAACCCTGGAATCTATGAAAGCCAGAAAGTAAAAAGTAATTAAAGAACTAAAATAAAATAAACTGTGATTTTCAGTATCTTTATTTATGCAGCAGGAAAACATCTACTGTATTTTAGAAAGTATTAAATGTTATAAAAAGTTTGAAAGAATAAAATATTACATTTTATTAGTTCACATCATTGAGAAATAATATGAAAACGTTTTTTTCTAAGCTGGCCTTGAAGTTTCTATGAATGCAAGGATGACCTTGACCTCTTGATCTTTGTGCCTTTATCTCACAAGTGCTGGGACTCTGCCTAACTCATAACAGTATATTTTAAAAATGTTTATTTTAAAGTTGTATATTTGTGTGTGTCTCTGTGTGGCTATATTCCCACAAAGGCCAGAAGTATCACATGCCCCGGAACTGGAGTTATAGATGTTTGTGAGCCACCTGCACAGGTGCCGAGAACCCAACTTGGCTCTTTTGCATGACCAGTATGTGCTCTTTCCCAGTGAGCCATCTCTCCGATCCCCAGTGGTATCTTAAATTCTTTCATCATATTTCATCATCATTTTTCATCATCATTTTCTTTGAGTTTTGGTGCTGAGGACTGGACCCAGGGCCTCCTATATCCTAAACACATACTTCGCCACCTTGATCCCTGAATCTCAATCTCTGCCTATGGATTGTTAGTACTAGTCTATAAGTATCTCTCTGTCTTCTCATAAGGGCTTCTTGTACTAACCATTGAGTGAATTTAAACATTGAGTCTCATCTGCTTTCTAAATTTGCAATTGAATTAAGGCAAAACTCAGTATAATAATTAGAATATAGAATGTAAGGCCGGGCGGTGGTGGCGCACGCCTTTAATCCCAGCACTCGGGAGGCAGAGGCAGGCGGATCTCTGGGAGTTCGAGGCCAGCCTGGTCTACAAGAGCTAGTTCCGGGACGGGCACCAAAGCTACAGAGAAACCCTGTCTCAAAAAAACCAAAAAAAAAAAAAGAATATAGAACATATACTCGATTTATTAGATTCATGAGTTCAGATACTGAATTTTTATTACTCTTGTTATTATTGAGCATGTGTGTCTATGCATGATTTGTGTGGGAGGGATACATGCCATAGGACATGCATGGTGACCAGAGGACAGCTTTGCAGTCTCAGGTCTCCTGTCCCATCCTTTCGTGGGTTCTGTAGCGCTAACTCGGGTGACCAGATTGTGTGACAGGCGCCTCTACTTGCCTCCTTTCCATCCTCATTGCTGTACTTTTTCATTGACTTGTTCTCTTCGCAAATTCAGTTTACTCTTCCTATACAGAGCCACTTAAAAATCCAGAAAAGAATCCTTAACGCTGACTCCTTAGGACAACAGTTAATGGAGAAAACAGCTCCATCCTTTTTTTTTTTCCAGCAGTGCGGCATCATCCCCGGGGACTCATGCAAGTAAAGCACTCTAACTAGCTACTAACTTTCTCCAGGCAAAGAGGCCTTTCCCTTTCTTAAAGGAGGAACTTTGAAGTCATTAAACACTAATTGTTGGTATGTGTGCCTGTGTCTGTGTGTCTGTCTGTGGGCATGAAGTCAGAGGGCAAGATTTTTGAAGTCAGTTTTGAGGCTCGGTCTGCTAGTGTGCGCTCCCTCCAGGCTAGCTGGCCCCGAATACCCAGCCAGTTCTTTTGTCACACAGCTCTTCTCCCTGCAGGAGTGCTGGGATTACAGGTAAGCAGTACTGTAGCCGACTTACAACATGGGTTCTGGGGTTGGAACTCAGGTTGCCAGGCTAGAATGGCAAGGGCTTTTACCCACTGAGCCCTCTTCCTGATATGATACTGATTTTAATGACAGGAAAGCCAGTAGTCTGGCTCAGAGAAATCTGGTGAGGGGCAGGGAGCCTTTGCTTTCCTTGGCTAGGCTAACTCATGTCGCCCCTCTACAAGACGGCTTGAGAATTGTGCACACCATACTGTACCCATTCCAGAAGCAACCAGAAGGAAGGCAGGTAGAGTGGATATTCGCCTGTCATCCAGGCAAAGGTTCATAGAGAGGGAGAATAAATTATGAGACATGAGAGAAGACGGTAGCTTGGCATAACCGCCTGTGTGCATGCTGGGCACCTGAGAGGAAGTTTTGTATTGACATTGGTGTGGCAGCGAGACCATCTGGGGTATACTGGATAAGCTCTGAGGCCAGAAGGGAAATCAAGAGAGAAAAGAGAAGTTTTGCTTTTAATTAGTCACATCGAAAAGTCATCTCTTAGAGGACTTCTCAGAAAGTTGAGCATAACAGATCTTAAGTTTGGTTTTCGCAACACTAGGGTCTTCTAGTTCTGTGAGTAAAGTGCAATTACCGACTACTTTACTGAAGTTTATAGAAGTCTCCAGATTTTCTGCTGCACCCTGGACATGCACAGATGAGCTCTAGTTTTCCATTTCCTGCCCGTTTCCAGACCAAGTGATTCATAATATTTTGGAATTTTCTTCCCCCTTGAGGGGCTGTAGCTCTTCTCTTCATTTTCATTCTTTATATTTTTTAATTTGTTCCCTTTCTGTGTTTTTTGTCTCTACCTCTGTCCTTATTCTGGAGAGAGATTTATCAACATTCCCGGTCTCTTGAGATCGAGACAGTGTCTATAATAGCTTAGCATTTCTTCCTCTCCTTACACGAGCTTGTGTGTGAATGGTGCTGATGATAACAAATGGCAGAAGCAGTTGTTGCAGAGAAAGCAGAGCTGAGGAAAGCAGCTGTGCACCAGTGTGCCCTGCCATGTGTGCCCTGCCATGTCCCTCAGCTGTTGACTCAGGCGAGGGAGGGCCTGGGGCGGGCTGCCAGCTGAGGACAGGGCAGCGTGTCCTGAGGATCCATGGGAGGTGAACCCGGACGAGACTTTATTGTTCCTTCTTTTCTCTTTATCCCTCAAATTTATGCTTCTCTTCACATGATCCAGTGATGAAGACTTTAGTTAGATCTTTGGTTCATGTTATAGTTGTGTGAACAGATAGGAGAGATGTTATTAGTGGGAAAGGACTTTTAAAACCTAGTAGCGATTGGCAGTTCAAATGGGAGCCATGCTTCTCTAAGCAGGGTTAATAAGAAAACCTTCCCTGGCAAGATTTCCCATTAGCTGCAGTTTGGACTTTACTAGTAAACTTAAAGTAGATCAAACAGCTTTGCTCTCCAAGTGTGTCAGCAACGCTACTCCTGTGAAGCTTTTTGTACACATGAGGAATCATTTACCAGGTCCAGAGGGAAAACGAAGGACACAGTGAGCTAAATACCTTGTTCAAAGTCACCTGGTGGCAGAGCTCAAACCAGAAACAAACCAGCCAAACAAAAATGAAAAAAACGTATTTGTTTATATTTATATGTATGTGCCTGTGCCTGCTAGTTTGTGTGTGTATCTTGTGTGTGCATGGCCTGCTGGATACTAGAAGAGGGTGTCAGATCTCCTGGAGCTCAAGTGCCAGGTAGTCATGAGCCACCAGTGTGAGTGAGCAAATGCTCTCATCCTTCCTCCTTCTCTTCCCCCTCCTCCTCCTCCTCTTCCTCCTCCTCCCCCTCTTTCTACTCCTGTTCCTCCTCCTCCTCCCCCTCCTCTTCTTCATAGATTCTTTTCTCATTCAGTATATCCGGATTATAGTTTCTCCTCTCTCTGCCTCTGCCAGTTCCTCCCCACCTCCCCTGCTCTCTGGATCCACTCCTGTCTCTCATTAGAAAAGAACAGACTTCTAAGAGATAACCACCAAACATGACAAAATAAAATATAAAATGAAACAAAACATTTTATATCGAATTTGGACATGGAAAGCCCACAGGAGGAAAAGAGACTCAAGAGCAGGCAAAGGAGTCAGAGACTCACTTGTCCTCATAGTCAGGAGTCCCATAAAAATACTAAGCAAAGCCGGATGGTGGTAGTGCATGCCTTTAATTCCAATACATGGGAGACAGAGGCTAGCGGACCTCTGTAAGTTCCAGGCCATCCTGGTCTACAGAGTGAGTGCCAGGATAGGCTTCAAAGCTACACAGAGAAACCCTGTTTCAAAAAACAAACAAACAAAAAACCAAAACCAAAAAATGAAGCCAATAGCTATAATATATACACAGAGTACCTGGTGCAGACCCTTGTAGCTATAACATATACACTGAGGACCTGGTGCAGACCCTCTGGCTCTGTGCTCTGAGCAAGTACTCCTAAGTGGTGAGCCTAAAACTTCAGCCTGAATACAGGTCTAAAGAATCAAATCCTGGCCTCCACTATATCACTCCATGGACTTGCTTCATTTTACCAAATCCAAGGTAGGTGAGCAAAGAAAGAGGACAATCAGCTAGTTATTACCAATTCAAACATTGCAAGGAATAGTCCTGCTGGCAGAGATGTATTTACAATGAGGAGAAAAAAAATAAGCTGGAATGGATCACAGACACTTCTACATAGACTGTGGTATGTGTGTAGTCCATACTAGTCATTTGAAGTAAGAGTTTAGAGGTCTGAGCTTCACTGCTCAGACGCAGAAGTGGTTTGTTCACCTCTCAGCCTCCGCTCTGCAGCTGCGCTAATGGTTTTGGCAGGATGAGCAGCTGAGCACCACCCATCTTTTTTTTTTTTTTTTAAACAACCCAGATTTTTCATTTTAAACACACAGGAAGACCTCAGGAAATCCTTCTCTTCTGGCTTTAGATTTATGTAAAGAAAAAGATGTGAAACTCAGATCTTTGCACCACTTGATAATTATTTCTGGGACCAACAGCTGTTCCTCTTGATTCTTTGTGATAGCTGCAGATCGGAACCAGGATTTTACAGAGCCCCTCTGATTTTAAAACTCTGAACAATAAAGACAAGTGTGTCCTCCAGAGGAAATTGTGTTTGAAGAAATACATATAGTAAATCTTTCTAAATTAGTTAGTTATTCAGCTCTCTGGAAACAGTGAAGTGTTCAGTCAGCGGATGAGATGTAGCTCAGGCAGGGAGCTTGTTAAACATTGTGTAACGGGGGAGTCCTCCTGGGACAATATATTTATTCTTGTTATTAAGATATTAGCTATTAGCATATTTTGCTAATATACTATTAACATATTTAATGAAATTATTCTATTCCTTTGCTCATAGAAGACATTGTTTAATGTAACAGGTTATCACATCTGGCTTATAGGATGTGAGTGGATTCATGTAGGCCATTTTTATCCCTTCTGAATTAGCCACTTGTCTTCCTGTGACAGAACACCTGACAGAAGCAATTTAAGGAAAGAAGGGTTTATTTTTTTCTCGCAGTTCCAGTGCCCTGTCCGTCATCATGGGGAAGGCATGCAGCTGGAGCTTGGGGTGTACCGTCTGTCGTCATGGGGAAGGCATGTAGCAGGAGCTTGGGGTGTACCGTCTGTCGTCGTGGAGAAGGCATGCAGCAGGAGCTTGGGGCGGCCCCTGCATCGACAGTCAGGAATCAGAGAGCAATCAGTGTCACTGCTCAGCTTGTTTTCTTCTTTTTAGTCAGTCCAGGACCTCATGCCACATGGTAACACCCACATTTAGGGTGAATCCTCCCACCTCAATTCATCAAGCCTAGAAAATTGCTCACAAACATACCCAGAGATTTGTTTCCAAGGTGATTCTAGATTTCATCCAGTTGACAGTTAAGACTAACACTAGTGTCTTCTAAGTTCGATTCATTTTAGAAGGCATGGTTGCACTGTCTTTGCATGACAAACCCCAGAACTTTTCACAAACTATTCCACAAGTGAGTTCTAAAAACGAATGAAGTCCCAGGGTGATAGGATATTGGGTTACATTTATATAATAACTATGTCAAACACCCAATCAAAATAAGTGGAACGTAGTGTATTCACGTCACGATGCTATTTAAGCTTTAAAATTGGGGTGACATATTCTTAACTTTGTTTTCCTTTTCCTGTTTTTCATTATTCAGGTCAGCAGGGCTCAGTGAACACTACTGCTTATTGAACTGTGGAATCTGGGTGACTGGAAGGAAACATATTCAACTAGTTATCCCCAGCACGAGCCTTCTCAGACCTGCGTTTTCTGCTCTACCTGAGTAGCTGCTGAACTCTGTGCAGGATACTTCCCCAAGGCTCCCTTCTAAAATATCTTACCTTATTTATTTTCTGTGCATGTGTGCCCAGGTGGACATGTGGAGGTCAGAGGACAACTGTTAGGGGTCAGATCTTTCTTTCCACTGTGTAGATTCTAGGGATCAAACCTGAGTTGTTAGGATTAGCTGCAGCCACCTTTACCCACTGACTCTTCTTGCTGACCTGAGTTCTAGAAATTTTATACTGGAGGATGTCTGTCTGCCTCTGTTCCCATATACCCATGTTCATAATTGAGGGGAAGAATTCTAAAGTAGCCTCCAAGATTCCTGGTCTGAGCCGGGCGGTGGTGGCGCATGCCTTTAATCCCAGCACTTGGGAGGCAGAGGCAGGCGGATCTCTGTGAGTTCGAGGCCAGCCTGGTCTACAAGAGCTAGTTCCAGGACAGGAACCAAAAAGCTACTGAGAAACCCTGTCTCGAAAATCCAAAAAAAGAAAAAAACTAACAAGATCCCTGGTCTGTAGAACACCCATGCTTGTTCTCGTTCGTATACCTTATGCTAAACTGCACACTGTTGCGTATTGGTCGGTTTTTCATTGCCATAACGAAGTATCTAAGACAGTCTAATTTTATGAAGAAAAAAAGCTTCATTTACCTCATGCGTTTGGCCACTAAAATTTGTTCAAGATCAGATGGCCTTGGTTTGATTTCTGTCAGGCAGGACTAATTGTAGATATCGTTAAAACGTGGGATACTTGTGGGAGGAAGAGGTCATCACATCTTGCAGCAGGAAGCCAGAGAGACTGGACTCACAGGATCTCCTTTGAAGGCAGGCTCTCAATGACATGAGGACTTCCCCTGAGGCTCCATCTCTGGAGTCTGCAACCTCCCACTGCTACGCTCTCTCCCAGCACAGGAGGTTCTGGGGAAAGCACAACTGAAACCATATCCAAGCCATATTGTGTTGTGATGGGATTTGAAGATGCAGGGAAGATCTCCTATTGGTTGGCTGTAAGGCAGAGAGATGGTTTGACTTTCGCTAGAGGCTGAGATGGAAGTCACTGGTTTGAAGCACTGAAGAATTTGGCGAATCTCTGCTGGTTTAATGTTAGAAAGAGCTCTGCACTGAAGCCTGTGGGCAGATCTCAGGGGTTTTGAATGGCTCTTTACGACAGCCAGTAAAAACCAAGGACTTCGGTGCTTCAACCATAATGCATGTGATTCTGCCATCAATCCTAATGAGCTTAGAAGAGGACCGTAAGGTCCATGACCAGGTGGGCGTGGGAGGGTGAGCCACAAACCCTGTCAACATCTCGAATTATCTTTTTGAGTTCTTTAGCAGAGAACATAGTCAGGCTGGGTTTTAATTGAGGTATGTATGAGTGGTATTCTTAATCACTTAGTCTCCGGGACTTTGCTTTGCAATTTTGCTATCTAATATGCTCTAGATTGAACTTTAGATATCTACTGGCTTAGAACCCAATCTGCCGTACCTTATATCCTATCTGAGGCCTTTGTTCTTTAGCCTCTTTCTCATTCTTACCACATAGGAAACACACACATGCACGCACGCACACACACACACACACACACACACACACACACACAAATATTTATATTGGTCTATCAGTTTAGGACATAAGACTAGTAATAAACTATTGAACCTGTCTTAGGGGTTTAGTGTACAATGACAAAGGACTTTGGACTTTTCATAAAATAGAAATATACCTGGAGGCTGCTACCTTCCACTGGTGTGATGGTTGGTTTTGTCAGCTTGACACAAACCAGCGTCATCTGGGAAGAGGGGTCCTCAGTTGAAGAAATGCCTCCATCAAATTTCAAGAACTTGTCTACAACCAGAGAATAGCTCGGAATTACCATGTGTATTTTAAGGTAGGACGAGAAGAGAGAATCTTCCATCAGTGATTTGTTAAAAGACCATGCTGAGGGTCATGTGAATGGGGTCTGAAGTGTCCAAGCTGACAGTGTTAGTCAGCTTTGGACTTTGAGAGTACTCAGGACAAGCCAGTCTTTGACTGACCTCCATCTGACAGAGCCGATTGGAAGCTGCATGGAACAGAATTGAGATGTCTCAGCTGAACCTTGTCTATATCACCACAGCACTGTGAGAAAACAAATCCTATTTATTCTAAGACACTAAGTTTTGACATGATTTTATAAGGTACTAGGTAATGGATGTAGACAGTAGAACCCAATATTGCTAAAAGTCATGGCACCAACATATGATTTCAAAATGAACGCTTTATTTGTTTTTTGGAATGAATGATTGGCTCACATGTATGGGACATAGTGAAGATTTAAGGCACAAAAGTGCTGTAGGAGGTTCTGTTCATGTGTTGCTTTCATTGGTTAATGAATAAAGAAATTGCTTTGGGCCCAGTAGGGCATAACTTAGGTAGGCGGAGAAGAGAGAACTGAATGCTGGGAAGAAGGGCAGAGTGAGAGAAGCCATGGATTCTCTGCCTGAGATGGACACCAGTTAGAATCTCCGGGCCACAGCCATGTGGCGATACACAGATTAATGAAGATGAATTAAACTAATATGTAAGAGTTAGCCAATATGAAGTTAGAGCTAATGGCCAAGCAGTATTTTAATTAATACAGTTTCTGTGTGGTTATTTCAGGGGTAAGCTAGCCGGGTGGCCGGGACAAACAAGCGGCTCCTCTCCTTACAACACAAGAGAGTCCATATGGAAGGATTCTTTCAGGGAACATTTATGCTCAGCTTGCCCCTTCAGAGCCCTCTTGGATGATGGTTAGGATGGTTTGCAAGATGACACATAAGGAAATAGCTAAAGAAGAGGGCAATAATAGCACATCTTAATCCAAAGTGAGTTCCCCTCTACTTTATGTTCCCAAATGCTCATTTCTTCTTTCTTCCATGTTCTTTATGAATCCATTTAAGTTCCCCTTCCCATCACAGCAATTGCACGAGGCTAATGCCAGGTTCACAAGTGATCTTGTGGATGAGTGCTCTAAGTTGGAAAACAATCATATATGTTTTCCAGTAGTGTGAGATTATAGAATCTGTCTCCATGGTGGGCTGAGTGACTCAGAATGAATTTTAGAGTTTTCCTTTTGTGTTTTATTTGGTGATAGCTAGTCTGCCAAGGCTACCATGTCCTGATAAGAAACCGAGTCAGCCAGAAATGAAATCCTTAGTGCGCTCAGTGTGCTCCTATGCCCTTGGTTTCCCTGGTATTCCCAGAGTCCTGTCCATGTTTAGCCTCACTGTGGAGTGTGGAATCACTTGTGGGTACTCTGGAGCATCCAGCTGCTCTCAAAAGAACCAGGTTTACTTGCTCAACAAGCACCAATCCCACACCAGCTGTGGTCTAGGCACCGTGATGGGTGTTATAAGGGCGTGAACATAAATGCTTCTGATTTTAACGCTCTTATTTCCAGGGTCTATCTACAATGGCTCCAGGGAAAAACAAGCTAAATTGGCTTAGTTGAGCTTACCTGGATCAGTATCCTCTGGTTCCCCAGGGTTGTGAGGCGTTAGCTTCCAAAAGTGAAAAAACTTAAAATAAATATTTGTTCTTGT
>NC_022018.1:21302986-21307806 GCF_000317375.1 Microtus ochrogaster
TCTCTCAGACAGTAAAACAAACAATGTGTTTCCATTTCTCTGAGAGGGCAGGGAAGGGAAAGACTGTGGTCACTTATCACATTCAGACACTCTACCAGGGGTCTGGCACTCTGGAAGTTTGTCCAGTCTGCTTTGAAGGGTCAAGTCAGGCACACTGCTGGGTAGTGCTTTACCAAAGTGAGATTCTACATCATATTTTTATGTCATCTGATCAGGCTTCCATAAAAAACACCACAGACTGCGAGCAATAAGTGGGACCCTTTATTTTATTTTGATGTGGTTTTAGAGACTGGAATGTAAGGGTCAAGGTGCTAGGCTGGTTGTTTTTTGGTAAGGTTTCTTGCTCAGGTTTCTAGACGGCTGCCTTCTCTCTGTGTCCGTGTGTGTGTGTGTCCGTGTGTGTGTGTGTGTGTGCGTGTGTGGTGGGGCAACTGAGGAGCTTGTCACTTTTCTTCCTATAAGGTCATTGTGCTGGTTAATACTGACTGCCAGCTTGATGGGGTCTAGAATGACCAGGCACAAAGCCTCTGGGTGTATAGAGACTAGGCTAATTGAAGCTTTTGAAGTGGGACACCCCACCCTAAATGTGGGTGGCACTATTGTGTAGGCTGGGGTCTGGGACTACATAAAAAAGATAAAGAGGATGAGCACCAGCATTTACTTCTCTCTTGATGCTTGCAACAGTATGAGCCACCTGACACTCATGTCATGTGCCTTTCCTATAAGGACATTTTATGTCCCCTTGAACTATGTGTCAAAATAAATCTGTTCTTCCGAAAGTTCTTTTGGGTATTTTGTTTCAGCAATGAGATAAGTAATTAATATATAGTCACCTTATGACCTACTTACCTCTGCACAGGGCTTATCGCCAAACATAGCTCTGCTGGGGTGGAAGTGATTAGGATTTCAATCTGTATGTTATGGGGAGTATAGCATCTAGACCCTAGCACTTCTTCCATGGCACGTGCTAAATTAAGCCTGAGGATGTATATACATACGTGTGTGTGTGTGTGTGTGAAGCACAAAATGCACTCAGGGCATGCACATTAGCAATACAGTGTGGTGATTACAATGTTGTGCTCAGAACAGACGGGAAGAATGAACCATTTAGTTAGAGCAGCTCCGGAAGGCTTTTCAGAGGAGCCTTAGACTCAGAGAGGCTTTTGGATATGGGACTGCATAGAGGTAGACCAGGCAGAGGCAGAAGCATGTGGAAGAATGCACGAGGTGACCTACTCACCCACCATCTGGTGAGCAGGGCCACATAACAAGTGTGGCACAGTGACTGATCAGTTCTGGGTGCTTAGGGAATGTAGGGAGAGTGTGGGGGTGTGGCCCAGGTTTCAGGGAAGGGTGCTGTCCTCTGGAACACTGCTCTATGTCACTTGAACTTCACCTTGTAGCAGGAATTGGGAACCTGTTACATATCAGACATTGCGTCTCTGGTGTCCTTTTCAGGTTCATGCTTGCCACATGTGGACCACAGATAGTGGTGGTATTTGGGGTGCTATGGAATCTTCGGGGTATGCTTTCTTGTCAGGGTACAAGATGGGTTTTTAAAATGATAACTGGTACCAGGCTCTACTCGCCTTCATTTCTGCTCCTGGGCATGACGTCAGGAGTTAGCATCAGATACAGCAGCCACCAGGAAGGACAAAGACTTGTGAGCCAAAGGCATCCCCCTTCCCTGTTTCCATCCGGGGTTTTGTCAAAGTGGCAACAAAAGTAGCAGCACAATAAAGATTTTGGCAGCAGCAGAAGCAGAGTATTTATACTGAAAAGTTCTCCCAGAAAGCAGCTGGGACACTGTGACAGTGGTGGCAGGACTGGTTTGGACAGCCCTACCATACTGTGGCAACAGAGCCAGAAGGCAAGTGTGGTGCTCCACACGATAGGGAAGGGGACAGCTAGCTAGCCATTTTAGTCAGAAAGTTGACACCTATGTGGAGGCATAGGAATCTAGGCTGGATCCCAAGTGCTGGTGGTGACTAGGAAGCCATTATGGAGAGAGAAACACCATGCAGAACAGGGGGTGGAGTAACAGCAGCAGACGAGGAGTGAAGTGCGAGCAGATGCTGCTGAGCCTGGGAAAGCTCTGATTGTGTGTGTGCGCGTGTGTGCACACATGTGTGCGTGTGTGCATGCATGTGTGTGTTTGCGTGTGCGTGTGTGCATGTGTGCATGTGTGTGCATGCCTGTGTGTGTCTGCGTGTGCGCGTGTGCATGTGTGTGTGTGTGAGCATGCGTGTGTGTATTCTAAAACAAGTTGTTGGTTTAACTCTATGTGGAAGTGGCAAAGAAATATTGCAAAGTTATTATTACATGCCATATTTCAGACTAATGTGATGTAATATAAGTCCTGGGGAGAGCGAGTCTATTGCTTAGCAGGCTCTTGGGCAGGGAGGATGGCCAGGAGCTAACTGAAGGTGCTGTAGGGCAAGATACCTTTGGAATAAGTAATTTGCTCATTGAAATACATTGGGAGCATTTTTTTTCTCTGTGTGAATATGACCTAATCTCTTTGAGTCAGAAAAGTTTCCTACTAAATAAATCCTTAGTCATCTGTTGCAAAGAAAATTAAAAAGCTTTTAGTATAGAACCATCAACCTGCTGGCCTTCTTTTCACCCTGAGTCAGGTCCTGCTTTCGTATCTGCTGTGATTCAGGTACATGGTAATCTTGAGAGCTTTGGATTGGCCAGGGGAAAAAAAAAATTAAAGAGAATTTTAAAAAAGATTAGAATCAGTCCTTCGTTGATTTTAGTCTCCAACTACCCTTTCATGAGGGTGGGGAGGAAAACCTGGGTCGGGGGTTCAGAATCTTCAGTTGGCTGGGAATTTGTGTAATTATAACAAACTCCTGAGTTTTCTTCCAGAAGTATTTGGCAGGAATTCAACTGTCTGGAGAGAGAGAACAGAGATGGAAGGAGGGAGGGAAGGAGAACATAGGAAGGAGATAACACAGAGACAAAGACAGAGATACACAGAAACACAGAGAGACACAAAGACACAACAGAGCAAGGAAGCAACAGAGACACGCGGAAAGATTTAAGAGACTCACAGAGACAGAAAGATAGAGACAGAAAGACAAACAGAGGGACAGACACAGAAACAGAACAAGGGACAGAGACACAGAGAAAGACAGACAAAAAATACACACACATACAAAGACAGAAAGATGAGAGAAAGCACACACAAGCAGGTGCATAATGAGTTTTACATTGTGGACCCAGTGAATTTGCATCTATCACCTTCCATTAGGCAGGTGACAATTTTTCCTTCTACCTTCCTGTTCTTTCTGGGGTCCCCAAGCTAACCAAAGTAAAACAATACAACAGAGGCCCCTGCTACCCGACTCACGACCTGGAGCACTCATCTCTGTCCATAGAGCCAACCATAGCCGAAGGTTCGGGGGGCGTGGTCGGATACTCGGGGCGTGGCCTGGAGCATGGGGCGTGGTCTAGTGGTGACTCAGCGGCCCCGGCCCACCCCCGGCCCGCCCCGGCACTTAATTCTGACGCGTGGGGCAGCGGGGTGTGAGAGCCGCCCAGAGCCGGACGAGCTTCGGAGTCGGGGCGTTGCAACCGCCGTCGGAACCGCCCTCTCGCCACCTCGGCGGCCAAGGTGCCGGCTTCCACCGCTAGCAGCGGAGCGCGCCGGGGAGCAGCGCGCCTTTGTGCGAGGTAGGCTGGCTCCACACTCACTTCACACACAAAGACGCGGGGCTTACGAGGCGGTCGCCCGCGGGGACACAGCGACGCCTGTCTGACCCCGGTCCGGGGGACCCTGTCGTTGGCCAGCAGCGCCGGATAGCTTCGCGGTCCTTCGGGCGCAAGCCGGCGGCGGGGAGCCGGGTGGTCCTGCGCTGCCTGGGAAGGTCGAGGGTGCAGGGCCCGGGCGGGGCCCCGATGGAGGGGCGCTGGGGGCCGAGGGGGCCCTGGAGAGGGGGAAATCCGGGCTGCTGCTCGGCTCATTGTTGTGTCCTCGGCCCTGCAGACCCAGACCCTGAGACCCTGGCTGCAAGGCTGCGCGGCCAGATGCCAGTCTTGCCCGCCCCGGCGGCAGGATGGGGTCAGCGGCCCGACGCCAGCCCCTGCTCGGCAGACAAAGGCGGGGTCGCGCTGCTTAGAAAGGTGGTGGTGACACTGTTTCCTTTCTGCAAGTTACTTTTCTGTTTTGGATTCGGCGGCGGTGCCTCTTTGAGTCCGGCAACGCCAGGAGATTGGGTGATGTCTACGCATAAGAAGTCCCTCTATTTTGTCTGGGTTCCGTGATTGCCTCCTGAAACATTTCTGGGTGACTGGGAGTAATCGGATCCATCAGAGCCAAGTTTTGACATGTGTGTGGGAAGTGAAGCGTACCAGCTCTTTGAAATTTAGAGGGCTCCTGTTGAGGGGATGAAGTGCAGACACCAGCCATACCATACCAGTCCCTTCTCAGAAAAATTTTTGTCTGGGACTGCTAAGCGGAGTTATTTGGTTAGAATGGGTGCGACCCTGAAGGGGCTAACAGGAGACCAGAATGAGGCATGTTAGACTTGACATTCTGCCTTGGAGGAGCCTCCTTGCTATCAGGGAGGCTGGGGTCTTCTCTAAGCATGCCACCCCTCTATCATTTGCAAGTGTTAGCTGTTAAAGTTCCTTTAACCTCTCAGAGGTGCTCCTCAAGGGAAGATTTCTTAGTGTTTGTAGTTTCAGGCTTTACACTTCCAATTACATAACGATTATATTTGTGAAAAATCTCAAAAAAAAAAAAAACAAAACAAAACAGAAAAAAGAGTTCACTCATGTGGCCATCACCCAAACATATCGTGAGGATGAAA
>NC_022018.1:21307990-21316099 GCF_000317375.1 Microtus ochrogaster
GAGAGAGGGAGAGAGAGACTAAATGAACACATTACTCTTTCCTAACCTTTGTATTTGTCTAAAGTGTGACATTTAATAATGTAACTTTGCAATATTCCTTTGCCACTTTCACGGAGGATTAGACCATCAACTTGTTTTGGAATATATTTTCTCAGTCTTGCCAGTAACTACTTTTTCAGAAGGGAGAGGGATGATGAAGGAAAAGTAATGTGTTCTGCAGTTTACTGGAAAGAGGTAAACACACACGATATACATATGTCTGTGGATATATATTCTTTGAATTTCAGGAGTAGCTTGGGACTGACTGTTTAAAAAGTAAATAAATCTTCTTACTTTAAAAATACTCTGAGATTTGGGACTTGGAGGCTTGGCTCAGTTGTCAAGAGCACTTGTTGCTCTTGGAGAAGACCTAGGGTTCAATTCCCAACACCCACATAGTTGCTCACAACCATCAGTACATCTAGTTATAGGGCATCTAACACCCTTGACTTCAGTAGGCAACAGGCAAGCACATGGTATACTTGCAGGCATGTAGGCAAAACACTCATGCACATGAAATAATGAACGATTTTAGAAAATTCTGAGGTTCATGAGACCTGCATGACGGAAAGAGCTGCTTTGTAGAAAGAATGGCAGTAGTTTTCTGGATGCATCCACGCATGTTTCAGACAGTTTGAGTTGAGAAAGGAAAACCAGCTTCCCCTGTGTAGTTTGAGTGTCTGAAAAGTCATTCAGCTCTATATTTGACCAGTGGACATGTCTGTCATTACTTTTATTTTCCCCTTGTAAAAAGTTTGATCTTTGAATTCTTTAGTATTCCAAGTAGAATGAAGCCTTTGAGACAGCCCTTTAGAAGCAGGGTTGAGGAGATGATGCAATGGGTTTGAAGCCAGGAGATGTCATGAGGAGGAAGTTGTGGCCGCGTGCTATCAGGTTCACGGTTTTGTTGCTCTCCCTCCCATTTGGAGTTTGCATCTGTACTCTGGGGTTCCTTAATCTGCAAGCACACTTGCTTGCAGTAGTTGCAGGGTTGTAGTGACCCCTAGATGAGGGCAGAACACATAGCCTCTGTAGTCATCTGTGATGCTCTCCTAGTCCTGGCACTTTGCTACGTAATAGAACCTGAAGAAAGCCCAGGAGGAAAGAGCAGCATGCCCAGCTCTTATTTTCCACCCCCTCTGTGGAACTTTGGACAGTGTGGGAACAACAGCCAACTTAGAGCTCTGGTCAGAGTTTGGAAGTTCTGTTCTGTTGCCATGCCAGACGAGAGCCTGTTGTTGGAGCGTCCAGTATCAGGGTCAGAGAGTCCATTCCTGAAGTGGTTGAAAGACTTGTTTTGTAGTTGAGAGACCTGCTCAAGAAATCGTGTCCCTGACCTGCAGGAGCCAGGTGCTTTGCTCATCCACTCATTGCTCTGGCTCTTGTCTAAAATGCAAATGCTGCAAGTGCAGGAAGGAAGGAAGGAAGGACGGAGGGAGGGAGGAAGGGAGGGAGGAAGGGAGGGAGGGAGGGTCTTCACTGCATTTCCCCGCTATGACTCACCGAAAGTGGGCCACAGATGAGGACTGTCAGGGTTTCAGTGCCTCAGCCCTCTAGAATTCATTGTTAAGAGTGTTGTTAGAAACTGGGCTTGGGAGTTTGGTTCAAAGAGGGCTGGATTTTCAGCCATTTCTGGAAATGAGTCTAGAAAAAGTGCAGGGGAGAAATTGTCCCTCTTTGGGGCTCACTGGCTTCGTACTGAGCTGGAGTGAAGTCACTGTATGCATCCATAGCTGTGCCTAACTTTGGCAGGATCCCATGAGATTTCCCACTTCCTTGTCTCTTTCCCCTGTCTAATCTTTGCCTGTTCTTGCTTTTCCTTCTTGAAGCAATGTATTATTTTCTCTTTTCCTTCCTGTGGAGAAGTGCTGAGTCTTTTCCATCTGAACTTTTCCTCACCCCGAGTGCTTGTGGTAATGCCCTTAAAGGAACGGATGCTTGCTTTCTTTCACCTGTTATCACGGGTCTGAGCCTCAGCTGTGAAATGCAGTGATTTGGGAAGCTGGCTTAGGTTACCATTTAGACGTGGTAAATGGATGGAGACTTTCTGAGGTGGCTGGGGAAGCTTTGTCTAGGTAGGTGCTTAGGGGCCAGGCACCGAGTTTATTGTAGTTGACAGGAGCAACTGGGCCCTCGTAGCAGGGTAGGCAAGGGAGGTACTTTAAGATCTCTATGAGTTCGAGGCCAGCCTGGTCTACAAGAGCTAGTGCCAGGACAGGCTCCAAAGCTACAGAGAAACCCTGTCTCGAAAAACTAAAAAAAAAAAAAGTGTACAAAGGGACCCCACATTCTTAATGGCTGTTACTTGTAGAGCTGTAGCTAGAAGTAGCCCTTTTTGATTTGAGCTGTTTTAGATAGAATGATGGAAACCACAGGGCAGGATGGGATTAACTCCTAACCATGTGAAGTCTGGTGTGGCCTGGCAGGCACTTGGAGCCGAGAGTATAGTTGCCCTGGGCCTGCTCCGTGGGGCCAACTGAATTAACAGGGGGCTGCTGTGTTTTGTCTATAATTTGACCGACATATTGGAACAGTTTCTAGTGTAGAATTGAGTGACTGAGAGATGTCACAGTATGTTTTCATTGTCCTCACTGAAGGTAACCTCAGGGCCAGCAGCCTGCGAAGTTGGGTTGTTGCCGTGGCACGGTGTCCTGACCTGCAGGGATTCTGAGAGACAAATATCGGTGGTACACAGAGATCGGCCCGCTGCAGCTGTGTTTCCGCCCCCATTTCTGGAAATTCTATTACAGATGAAGAGATAACCAGAGGAGTTTGCAGGAAAATAGTGAGAGAGTGGTTTCAGGGTATTCCCAAACGGGGCTGGGGTACAGGAAAGGAGAGGGGATAGTTTCAGGAGGGCTGTGTTTACATCAGAGGAACACAGGGCAGCCCTACCAAAGATGTGTAAAGGTGTAAACCCGGGCCTGTAGTTGGTCTGCCCTCTGTAGTGGGGTGCGTGTGTGACACACTCGTGTGAGATCACGAGGGAGATGTGAGTTGGTGTTGGTGACAGTAGTTGCTGCCAGTCCACACTGGCAGACATGGAGTGCGGGTGGAGCATGCTGCAGGGATTAAGGAGGAAAGCCTCAATCCGCATGCCCTGGGTTGCTGCTGATTAAGCCCTGCCGGTCATGAGACGCGCAGAAAGCTTTAGGTAGGGAATTTGCTGAGCCTCTGTAAGCTTCCTAAGAGTGAATTATTAAGTCTGCTCTACAACAAGGTAGAATACAGACTATAGTTTGATGGCTTTTTAAAAAGACTTGAAATATTTTCATTATAGAGCACTGAGAGAGGGCTCAGTTGGTAAAGCCCTTCCCACACAAGCATGAGGACCTCAGTTCAGATCCAGTGTGTGCTGCAGTTTAGGTCCTGGGAGGCAGAGACAGGAGGACACCTGGGTCATGTATGTCGTTGCTGACCACAGGTGTGACCCTGGACAGCTGCTATCTGGATGATTGCTTGACTGAAACTTTACAACTGTTGCTTGGGAAGTCCTCATCTCCCTCCTGCTCAGCCCCTTTCAACCATCGTCCTTCCCTTTGACTCCGTGAACCTGATTATTAGATACTTCACAGAATGTCACTATGCAGCATTGGTCCCTCTGCAACATGCTGTCTTCACTAGCCTGACCCCTTCCGGGTTCATTAAGGTTGTAGTATACCGTTGAATTTCCATCCGTGTATACTACATTTGTCCAGAACTGTTGTTCTGCAAAATTTCTAGAGGAAAACAGGAAGCCATCATGACGTTGCCCTTTGATATGGTTTTATGGATATGAGACAGAACATAAAAAACTCAAAAGCAAATGGAAATCCCGTTTAAGCACAAGCCTTAGCACAGCAGAGGAAACGAAGCAGCGTGAAAGGGCAGCATTCAGAGTCAGTGATGATTTGCCGGGCATTTAGCTAAAGAGGACTCATCTCCCAATACATCAAGAACTTCAGCCACTCAGTGGTGAAAAAGGCAAATTAAAATGGGTAGGAACTGGAACCCGCATTTCACCTGCAGTCTTGTAAACTGAGTTTTAGTAAGGCAGCGTGTCACGTGCTGGCACAGGGATGCCTGGAGAGGCCGGGGACTCTGTCCCTCTCTTCATCTGCCCTCTTGTCTCATCTTGGTCCCTGGAGAGTTTTAAGGATAACCTTGTTGTGATATTAGAAATTCCATGTTGTGTTCTGTTTTTCCTGAAGTGTCGTAGTGAGGTATGCGAGAGAGAAGGTTGTGGAACCTTGACGTCGATGTTCAGAGTGTACGCTCTGAGAGTGGAAATGAAGCCTCAGGTTTTTAGCTGTCTGAGCCTGACGGATGCTAAGTTTATAAGGCTTGCATACTCATGGCATAAACCCCACAGTCTAGGTGAGCACAGGTTGTTTATGAGTGTCCAAGATAGAGATACAAAAACCCCTGTGTCTTGGACAAAGTCAAGAATGTTAATTTGGATGTCTCTATGTAAATGTATAATGTTCTTCCCCTAAAAAACTGACGCTATTTGAAATACATACAACTGTGACAACTGAGGGCATACGTGTGACAAAAGTTCATTCCAAGTCTCCATTTTCCTCCCTGTCTTGCTCCTTCTCCCTTTCTTTTTCCTCTGTGGTTGCACAGAGTAATACAGTGAGCTTGGAAGAGAGAAGCCTCGGCTACAGCCAGGCTTACATTAAATTAGTACATGGATTGAGACAAGCTGTTCAGCTTCCTCCTTTGTAAGTGGAGATTACTGTTACCTTCATGTCTTTATACCCCATGATGTACCTACCCTGTGACTGTCAGCTGTCGTGCATAGAGCATGCCCCAGGGGTCTCAGAACACAGGTCACTCCTTAGGAGATGGTGTCCGCAGCAGGACTGGGATGGTGAGGAAGACACTCTGCACTTCCTGTAGGTCCTGCTGTGATGGTCCCCTCTTCAGTTATCCTGTGCTCACAGAACTGGAAGCATCATAGACTAAAGTTCGACGTGGGCTGTTAAGGATCCTATATTCTTATCTGTAAAATAAAATAATAGCAACAAATGCAAATACCGGCAATGTAATTATTACCAACTCACAGTTTTTGGTAGTGTCCTGTGTAGTAGACTAAATGCTTTATGAAATTGTTGATTTAGCATTAAGGAATGTTGGTTTGTACCAGTCCATATTGCAGACTGTAGGGTCTGGGGATGGAACAGACCAAAGTCCCACTTGTTTGGAGTTAGTGTGCTAATGACTTATTGACAGTAAATAAATACACAGATGAGGTAGTTCTTATGGCCATATGCCAAGGAAGCAAGTCTGGTTGTGGGCTGCAACCTGCTGCAGAGGAAGTGGTGCCTTAATAGGGTGAGGGTCCTGCTCTGAGTTTTGAACAAGTCTGTAACGCACTCCAGTTAGTCTGAGCAGAGTGAAGGGCTTGAGGTCCTTGGGAGCTTGCTATAGAAGGAAGCACAGGAAGGCTAATGAGGATGGAGCCAGGTGGGCAGGCAAGAGGAAGGGTTTGAGATGAGCTATGAGGTCCCATGGTGAGGAACTGGCTGATACAGAAGCCATGGAAGCATCCTGAGCAGGGTTGGGAGAGATGGCCATGCGTTTTCTGCCTGTCTCTCTGGCTGTGGAGAGTAGTGGTGGCTTCTGAGGGTCCAACATAGATGCAGGAAGGTCAATGGAAGTAGATGTTTGTCTGTACCTGAGATGCTCTAGAGGCTACATGCAGTTGGTGAGAGGGAGCTGGATGGTTTAGTTTGAAGATGGGCCATAGTGACTGGCTAATGATCTGGACTGGTATTGGCTAGTGAAAGAATCATGAGCGACATCTACTTATGAGACCCAAGCCACCAGGTGAATGATAATGCCATTTGCTGGAAAAGAAAGACTGGGTGAGGATTCTATTTATAATGCACTAACCTCTGAAACCAGTCTATTCTTGTATCACAGATGAGGAAGACAAGGATTACAAAAGTTGTCCTGGAAGAGGCTGGGAGTTGGGATTAGAAGTCAGCAGAATCACTGTCTCTTCATCTCATTTTTGTTCCATTCTGTCTAGATCTGAATGATGATGGCAGATAGGTGTGAAGTTTCATGTGAACACTTTGGAAATATGCCTTAGTTGTATTCTTTGTTTTCACAGTATACTCTGTATAATTTACATTTTATTGAATTCACCTATTGTCAACATCCAGTTCATATTTTTTCATTATTTTTAGACTCGGCAGCCATCATCCCAGTTCAGTTTTAGGTTATGCAATCAGTTCCCATTTCCATCCTCAGCCTTAGGCAACCACAGCTTACTTTCTGTCTCCATAGGTTTTCTCCCCCCAGAAATTTTGGACAAATAGCCTATTGGGTTGGGTTTGTTCAGCTACATAAAGTTTTTGAGGTTTATTCATTGTTTCATAATTCATATTCCATTTTGTTTGGTTGGTTTTTGTCTTTTTTGAGACAGGATTTGTGTAGCTCTGAGGGTCCTGAAACTCATTCTGTAGGCCAGGTTGGCCTTGAATTTAGAGATTTGCCTACCTACCTCTGTCTTCAGAATGCTAGGGTTAAAGAGAGGTGTGTACCACCGCTGCCACCTGGCTTCATAATTCATATACTTTTAAGGGGCATTCTTGGCCTTTCTTAGATGGATGTGCTCTGTGCTGATGGGAAAAACATCATTGGGATGTACCTTAAGACAGCATTAATAAAAATGGTAGTTAGTGTTCACCGAGGCATAGCTCTGTTAATGTTGTCGTCTTTTGTGATCTTCTAAGAGATTTCATGACGGTGGTTGTGTAGTTAGTGCTTGACCAAGGAGGAGTCTAGAATGCCAAGAGACTAAAAAGCTCGCCCAGGGTGATAAAGCTAGGATCCAGTTTAGGCTTTGTCTAGGCGTTGTCCTTTCCGACCTGCCTCCTCACCTTGCTGCCGAGCTCCTCTGAGCCCGTATTTAAATCTTGTACATCTTCACTTCAGGGAGGTGAGACTTCCAGTAGGGAAGGAGGCTTGCGGATAAATCTGAAGTTATAGCTTTAAGAAAAATGTTTGTTCTGAATTTTCAGTTTGGCTTTACCATATGGGGATTATGGCATCTTAAAGTGGTTCTTTCGTGGGGTAATTTCCTTAGGCATGCATCAGAGCGGCACCAGATTAAAAGCACATAATTATGCCATTAGGCAGAGCTTGCATGCTTGAGCTACGTTTTAAATGTGGTGTTTACCAGAAATACATTTTTGTATGAAGTATCTTGAGGCTATTTATGACTTAACTATATTACTGGATGGAATTTAATTAGGCATCATACATTTTAAAGATGATTATGTAATTGCATTAGATATTAATGTATTTTCTCATCTTTATGTCAATTGCATATTTGAACAGTTGTGTTTTTTAATCTGTGCAACATTCCTATCAGAAGAGTTCATATCCTGTATTGAAGAAGGATTCCTTATTTATCACAAGTATTCTAAATTGTGGAAGATATTTTCAACAACTCATTCATACCAGTAAGCTTGGTAAAGGGTGGTCACATGTGTTTATCTGGGGTAAGCACTGATGAGCCGTGGCTGTTGTACAGCAGGGAGCTGTTTGCAATAAGAACACACTTTACACCTAGATTTCACCCTTGCTTTCTGGTAAGACATTCTTTGCAAGTTTCATATGTTTCTAAAGTCCTAAGGATGAAATTGTATCATTCATAGACTAGCTTTTCAAAGGTAATATGCCTTTCACCTTCTAGGATTTTACCATGTAATCTAGTTTACTAGGTCAAAGTCACAACTGAAACCCTACATTTCTTTTTAGAATGCCCCGTTTTAAGAAGAAAAAAATTAACAATTTTAATTTAAAAAGTTTTCCTTTGACTTGTCTTGTTTGAACTGCAGGACTCTGCTTTTTTTTTTTCTTCCTGAAAAGAGATTAGTGGGTACGGTGCTAGACTCTGTAATTGTGAAAAAAGACCGAAATCACATCCTCCCCCACCCAGAAGTAGAGTGGGGCCTTGTTTAAGATATACAATCCTGCCGGGCGATGGTGGCGCACGCCTTTAATCCCAGCACTCAGGAGGCAGAGGCAGGTGGATCTCTGTGAGTTCGAGACCAGCCTGGTCTACAGAGC
>NC_022018.1:21316199-21348290 GCF_000317375.1 Microtus ochrogaster
GTCCTCTCAGCGTGCAGTGCCCTGCTCACTTCAGGTCTGACTTCTCTGCTCTGAGCATCGACTTTCCACTTTTTACAAGAGTGAGTTCCAGGTAAAACCCTGGGCTTATTTGCAACAGTTTCTGGGTGGGAAGATCTGCAAGTTTCCTCTGGGGCATCCCCAGGCCTGTCCTGCGTTCTTCTGACCTCAGAGACTTCTCTTTCTGAGCTGGGCAAAGCACACACTTCTTTGTTTATTTCTGTTGCTAGGCCCTGCCCTTTGCCTGAGGGGTGGCTGAGGGTGCTATCAACTGAAAACTCAAGCAAGACTTGGGCAAGCCCAGAAATCTGTTGAATTTGTCAAGGTCTTAACACTGGCCTCATTTCTAAACAGTGTGATAGTAGCTATATTACACCTGGTTTCTTTGAAGCCAAATCTTTAAAATGCCACGGTCTGCTTGTGGTGGTTCTTCCTCTTAAGGCCTTCAAGTCCAGCACAGCTGTTGGCCCTCAGCACCTTCCTCCTTGTGCTGCTGGCTTGTTGAGGAAAGCAGGTCACTCATCTGGTAGAGTGGCCCACTTCCTGGATTGTACTGTAGTTTGCTTTGAAAACTTGTTCCACTAGTTCTTGTGGGTCTGTAAACTGGCTCTTAGCACCTCTGCTCCATTGGGTTTGGTGGTCAGTTCTTTGGGCAGGGACATCTGCTTCCTGTTGCATCATCCCAAGACAGTATCCGACTGTCACTCAGGGCAATGTGAACATTGATCATTGGGTTTCTGTGTCGACAGCTGGATCCTTCATTGAGAGTGATCCCCATCGACCTTTCTCCTAGTGTCGTTAGTATCTATTGATGATGGTGCTCGAATTGAGTACTTCATTAGAGATTGTTTGATGAGCAAGTTAGTGAGTTTGAGATGAGACCTACATTACCAGAGTGTCTGACAGCACTCCACATGGCAGCAACGTCAGGACATTCGGGACTTCCTAGAAAAAACAGAGCCTTTTCCAGTTAGTTCATGTAGTGTATTTCCTACCGTGAAAGTTAATTGCCATTTGCACTGTTTTTTCTACATGTTATTGTATCAGGTTAGTTTTATTGTAAGTTGAGTTTTATAGTAATAACAAATTCTGTGTGTTTATGCAGTTAGGAGTTTATAGCATAGAATTATAAGGAACAGTTCCATGTGGTGGCACAGACCATCATCCGGTATTTTTGCAGTAACCATCTGTAAATGTCTGATGTGGTAAGGACACGTATGATCAGACTTGTCTTAGAAAAGGTGAATCATTAATGAATTAAAAAAAATGGAGCTGGAGAGATGGCTCAGTGGCTCACAGTACTTCTGCCCTTTAGAAGATTCAAGTTTAGCTCCCAGAATCTATGTTGGTTAGCTCACAGCCATCTTTATTCCAGCCGCAGGGAAAGTATGGCTTCTTCTGGCTTCCGTGGGCACCAGTGCACATGTGGTACACAAATACATATACATACAGATTCACAGATACACACAGATACAGATAGACAGACAGACAGACACACACACACACATGATATACATGATACAAATTTCTTTTTGAAAGAGGAGCATTGGAAATGTCTCAGTTGGTAAAGTACTTGTTGTGCAAGCATGATGGCCTGAATGTGATACCTAGAACCCGTACGGAAGCCAGATGCACCTGTGTGTGTCTGTCATCCCAGTGCTGGGGAAACAGAAAGGAGGATCATGGGAGCTCACCTGCCAACCAGTCTAGCTGAATTGATGAGCTCCAGGCTCAGTAAGAGACTCTCTCTAAATATAAATAAGACTCCTGATTTCAACCTTTGGACTTCCTAAATACCTGTGTGTACACAGAGACATGTATATGCATATACATACATGCATACACAAACACACACGCACACACACACTCACACACACGGCAGAGCGGGGGATGATAAAGCCGAGATAGTTTTGTTTTAGTGTTACCGAAACACAGGGGAAATGGCAGACAGTTTTTAGCTTCAGTGGTAAGCATGGATAAGTAGGATGGATTGCTGTGTTTCCAGTGGGAAGTATAGAGAATGCTCCTTTTAAAGGGCCATGCCATAGCAAATGAGATTAGCCTACTTCACCAGCACGCTGCACGCTGGCACTGTGGCTGACCTGGGGATACCGTCAGCATCAAAGGGTAAGGACCTTTGGTACCTTGGTGTGCTCGGTCACCACGTTGTGATCAGCACTCTGAGAAGATGTCCAGCTAGATTTGAACTGATAGTATCTTTTGATAAGTGCCTTGGGCCAACTCACATAAGAAAAAAAATCCTCTGATCATTTTTATTTTATACATTCACCATTTGGCCTCTAAGTACTTGAAAACATCACCAGAGAATTGACTTGGGAGTCCCTGGGAACTGCTTGTCTCTTTCTCCCCATGCCCAGCCGGGTCAGCCATCCTGGAGCTGAGGCTTCCTGAAGGTACCTCTAGGGAGATGTGTGGGTATATGTGGGGGAGGAGTTCAGGCCCTAAACCCCCCTTCTGGGGAGAAAGGGAGGGAGATGTCTGGTGTTGATTTCCTGAGGTTAGCCTTGCCTCAGGCTTCAGGCTTAGGCACCCCTTCCCTCCGGAGCATAGGAAGTGCAGAGTGTGTTCCCCAGAGCTGTTCTGTAGACTACCCACGTACACAAGCACTCAAGGGCAAGGGGACTGCAGGAGAGTGCCCACTGGGATGTGGTTCCTTCTCTGATCCATGAGCAGCTCCATACAGTTTGGGATAACATAAAAGCCACACATGGCTTTGCGCCTCCCCTTTGATGTGCCCAGGGGACACTTGTTTGCTTTCAGTGCCCCTAAGTTACAATTCTTTGTGCACTTCCTCTTTCACACTTGGTGGCTGAGATCTGTGACTCTAATAAGACTCTTGTTTCCCCTCTAGTCCATTTCTACTAGAAACTGAGCAGTTTGTGTGTGCTGTCTGGAACATGTTGCACACATGTGCTTGGTGGAGAACAGAGCGCATAGCTGACTGGTTCAAAAATGGCCTATTTATATCCCTTTCAGAGTAATTGTCAGACGCTCTTGCTAGCATCATGTGGATCAACGTGGCTTTTTAAATGGAGATAAATTGCTTTTTATGTGTGGACGATTCACTTGATCATCCTTTATAAATTCATACCCAACCCTGTCTCTGAATATGGCACTGCGGTAATAGCCCAGGGAGGTGTTTTCAACAATTAACATTGAATTGAATGTGGGATGGTGCTTTAGAGAACTCACAGCTCTCTCTCTCTGTGTGTGTGTGTGTGTGTGTGTGTGTGTGTGTGTGTGTGTGTGTGTGGAAGAGGGAGTGAGGAATGCAGGGAGAGGGGGGAGGAGAGAGACAGAGCGGCGGCAGGGAGCGGAGAGAGAGGGCTAGAAAGAGCACAGTCAGAGTGTGTGTGTGTGTGTGTGTGTGTGTGTATGCAGGCCAGAGGAGGAACCAGAAATCCTGCTCTGTCACTCCCCACAGTGAGTCTCTTACTGAACCTGGAGCTAGCCTGGCAGCCAGTAAGCTTAGCAACACACTTGTGTCTCCCCCAACCACAACCCTGCAATGCTCGGATACAGGTATATGTATGGCCACATCCGGTTTTTTAATGTGTTGGGAATTTGAACCCAGGCCCTCATTCTTACCTACTAAGTAGTCTTATTTGCTGAGATCTCCCCCCAGTCCTCTTACTTTATAAAATGTGCTGAAGCTGCTGGGTCACGCAGGACCTAAGCTCTTTGGTATATATCTGAAATAGAACTCTCTTCCCTCGACATCTACGGTAACACAGTGTCGTTGGCTATCGCAGTCATGCCTCGTCATACCTAGTCATACCTAGCCCATGTGTTCGCTGTACAGAGGAGACGAGCAGGAAGAGGAAGCAAAAGTCCCTGGGTACTGAGATGGTGATGGTTTTATTGCAGAGAAAGAATGGTCTGCTTTGAAAGTCTGTGTGTAAGAGACAAGTCCTGTTTATACTATAGAGAATCTAAAGCATTGTGTTAAAAATAGTTTCTCATATTATAGACAAAAGCCTCGGCATTTGTTTACACACATGAGAACTCACTGCGCTGTCTCTTCATTTTGAATTCTAGGGCTGAGCAACTTCCTGTGGTTGAGCATATTTATGAGTGTGTTTAAAGAAGTGTAGGAGAATGTGTCTTTGTGGATAAACATATGGGAATAAAACCGAGTTCCCGTGGTGGCTGAATGCAGCATCTCAAGCACTACGGTGGTCTTAGGTTTTTGCAGGCGTGTGGAGAAAGTAAGATCTTGATGTTGACTAGAACTGCGTGACGTGTGGGATGTTCTTCGTTTGTGAACGCAAATGTTCTCATCTTTTCCTTCTGACCCTAAAGTGAGCCAGCAGGTACAGTGTAGGTACTGTGTCTGTGTGCAGGTATCAGCATATCCATGTGAGATATGTATAGATGCCCCCACATATGTATAGATGTGTGTGCCTCCCAGGATGGTATATTGATGTGGCTTCAAACATGTCTGTGGTTATGGCTATCCAGTGGCATGAGACTTTCAGTCTCATTAGGACTCAGAGAAATTGTCCCAGGTTTGGGCTAGCCTTCTCTATTGGTCCCACCCTCAGAAGCCTTTCATCTGCTGTTGAAGTGCTGGGCTAGCTTAAGCCGTGGTAGAGTATAAAGATGAGATAAGAGCCCACAGAGGGCTCAGCCTGGAGCTTTGGGATCTGTCTGTCTTTGTTAGGGTTACTATTGCTGTGCTGAAATACCCTGACCAGAAGCAAGTTGGAGAGGAAAGAGTTTATTTGGCTTATACTTACATGTTACTGTTCATCATCAAAGGAAGTCAGGACAGAAACTCAAATAGGGCAGGAATCTGGAGGCAGGAGCTGATGCAGAGGCCATGGAAGAGTACTGCTTACTGGCTTGCTTCCCATGGCCTGCTTAGCCCACCCCACTCCCCCACAGAGCACAGGATTACCCACAATGGTCTGGGCCTTCCCCCATCAACCATTAATCAAGAAAATGTCCCGCAGTCCCTTGCATAATTTCTATCCCTTGGAAGATCTTCATTGAGGTTCCCTCTTCTTAGATTGTTTTAGCTTGTATCAAATTGATATAAAACCATCCAACACAGAATCTAATTGGTGAATGGAGGAGAAATGGGCAGAAATGTGTGAATGGCTGTCAGTTTGGGCTACTAGATATTGAGTGGCAAGTGACCAATATTCATTTTGTAGTTTGGAGACTGAGAAGGCCAAGATGGAGGTACTGGCAGGCTCAGTGTTAGGAAGGGCCTACATTCAGATTTATAGCTGACCTTCTTGCTGTATCCTGACATGGCTTTCCTCCATGCCTTCTCTCAGGGTGTGCATTTTATCAGAAGGGCTCTACTCTGAGTATGTCCCACTTCCAAATACCATTGCATTTTGGGTTAGGGTTCAAAAAGGGTGAATTTTAGGAAAGACACAACATTTGATCAGTGGCTTAGACTCTATGGGAAAGTAGCAGGGTTGATTTTTAGAAGCAAGGAAGTGTTCTGCAGAGAAGGTCGGTCTTCAGATTTCTCCTGGCTTTACTGGTTAATTCAGGTGTGGTTACTAACAGAACCTTTATCCACTCCGGAAGTGATGTGGCTGTGGCAGATAACATGGTCATCTGGCTTATATGCACGCGGTTGCAGAGAGATGCTCATTGCATGCATGCTGAAATTCCTGACTGAAGATCTGTCCCACAGGGCCTTCCATATTGAGCCAGCAGTTTGCCCTTGTCATTGGAGAGACCTGGCTGTTCTTGCATATTTACTGTTTGAATTCTGAAAGTCACTGTGTGTTGTAGTTCTTGGAGCTTTCTTCTCTGGGTTTGTTTTAGATGACTGTCTGTTTGCTCAGCTAATACTGGAAACTTCAGCACATCACATGCCACAGTATTTGTCGTTGTACTTGTTCTGGAGTCTCTTAGGAGACCGTGGTCTTTTTTCCTGGGAGCTCCTAGGATCACAGCAGGCCCCTTGAGGCATTGCTAGCTAGGACTGTTGAGAAAACAGGGGAGAGAAGAAGGAGGGGAGGCTGAGCCTTCTTAATTTCCAGTCTGGTGAGAACTGGTTTTGGAAGTCTTATTTTTATTGACTGTGGGAAAGTGGGGATGAGGTACTACGGTCAGTGGGAGGGATCTGGGGTCCTCAGAGTTGCTGATCTTCATGCAGAGAGAACTCCATGCTTGTGTTCCGTGTCTCTTTCTGGGAATCAAGAGTGAGGTTTTTAGTCGAACCGTTTTATTCGGAGGCCACTATGTGTAGCCCATTGTTGTGCCTGAGACGCCTTTGTTTGTGGTGGAATGGGATGAAAGAGGAACGCCGCGGAAGGAGAAAGCAGTCCCATGGGGGACACACTTGCATTCCCACCTTTGGGTTGTGCTTGTGGTCACTTGATTATGCAGTAAAGTTTTCCAGGTCTGGCTGGAAACCGGACAGGAGCCCTGTAGCTCCAGGCTTTGAGTCGCCTGAGGGCTTTCCTGCTTCCTGCAGTGGGTACCTGACACTAACCTCTGTCTGTACTCAGTTGTGGGATTCACTGTTTATCTCTATGGGCTGAGTGAGCTTCAGAAAGCCCTGTCTTGCTCCTCAGAAGCTAAGGTCAGCAGGGGAAGCTGGGACTTCCCTCATAAGGCAGCATTTACTCTTGTGTTTCTGTCATTTTTTTGTTCCACGTGTCCTGAACTTGGAACCCTTTCCCCTAAGGACAGTGACAGCAATGGGCCTCTTAGGGAGGAAGCACCATCCTACAGTGAGTGGCATCTCTAGCCCTGGCTCCTGAGAAGTGACTTTGTGATGGCAGGGGGTGTCCCAGCAAGGCTGAAATGCAGGAGACCCTTCTAGCAAGCAGATGGGGTTGGATTTCTTTTCTTTCCCTCTGTAGCTTGCTTCCAGCACAAACCTTTCCTTTTCCTTTATGGCTGCTGCTATCTGCAAGTGAGTCTTGGGTCTCCACCCACCCTATCTTTATGATTTAGGTGGAGTGATGTGTCTGGCCACAAGTTCCTTGAGCATTTTCTTAAAAAAACAAAAACAAAAAAAAACAAAAACAAAAAACAGAAGACAGCTGGTGAGCCTGGCAACAAGCTTGTGATAACACAGAGATCAAAACACACTGAAATCTAGAAGGGCAGCTGGGGAGTGGGTGGTGTTCGCTCAGGAAGGTGCACCTATATCCTGTTTGCAGAGTTCTGTGGTCTGTCCTGTGGTTGTGCATTTCATGTCACTTGTCAGTTATTAGCGACAGGTAGATGCTCCATATTCGATGTGTTCATTTCTGGGTGCATACCTCTGCCTCTGGAGGTTCAGTGAATCCCTGCCTTTCTTATTGGCCAAGGGAAAGGGCCTATCTTTGCTGCTTTTCCTGGGGAACTTCTGCCTTGTGAAACACTTTTCTCTTTCCAGTTTTTAAACTTAAAATACAGTGGGAGGGTGGGCCCTAGAATTTCACCGCTTAGGTTCACCCCCGGATCTGTAGTTCGCCAGGCGAGTGAAGTGCTTGCCTGAGTTGGTGTCCTTAGCAGTAAACTGGAGATAGGAACCGTGCTCCTCGCAGTGAGTTTGCAGGAACGAAACTGCTGACCGCAGTGTGCCTGTGTAGAGTGAACCCTCAGTGAAGCAGCTGACAACATGGGTGCTCCTGTTACTGAGAACACTACTGCAAAGCTCTGCTCTCGGGGCCAGGCTCTCCCAAGGGTGTGGTCTGCTTTCTAGTCTTGTCAGAGCGAGTCTTTAGGGAACTGGGCGTGCATTTCTGGGGACAGCACATCAACGGTGTTTTGAAGTTGGGTGCTCTCATGCCCCTACCCCTCCAAGCCCTAATCTCTTTAGTATACATAGGATAATGACAGTGTTCTTTATCGTGAGGACAGGTTTATTCTGTTGTCCCATAGCCAGAAGAGTCAAGGGATCTGGCAGCAGTAAGCTAGAATTGAAATGGCCAGCCTGGGCATATGGCTTCCACAATTGTAAACAGTATGGAACCTTACACAGTATGAATTTTACCAAATGGGTATCAATTTTAACACTTGCTGGGGTGGTCACCTGCAGTGACGTCAGAGGTAGATGTCCCCAGGAACATCTAGGTCTGCGTATAAGGCTGCATCACGAGGAATGGGCTTAGGGTTAGTTCTTCATGTGTAAGGGTGAGTCCGAGTCTGGTGTCTCCCTGGCCCCCTCCCTGACCTGGTTTCCATGTCCCTTCTTGAACTTGTCTAGGCCTTTCCGGTTCCCTAGATCCCTCTCTGGAGAGTCCCGCAGAGGCCTCAGTCCCTCTTCACCTGCTTTATTTTCTGCCCTCAAACCTTCTCGGGTGCTTCGTAGATAATGTGTGTTCTTGTTGGTGCAAGCCCTGCACGTGACGTGAGCCCCAGGTGTCCCTCAGCCTGGGAGACCTCTTCTCAAAGCAGCAGGACATGGGTTTTCTAGATCTTCATCTCTGAGGGTAACTGCATGCTCTTCTGTCTCAAAGAGTGCAGGAGGAAATGATTTGGGACGATTCTGCAGAATACATTATTTTGAGATCCATCTTGGTGTGAAGTTAGGGTCCTGGAAGCAGTGAATTGAGGACCAGGCATAATCTGAGCCTTTGCCTTTAACAGCTTTTTAAAAATAGGAAACAGCCGTGCTCTTGTTGCACTTGTGTGTGTGGATGAATGGGGTATTGTCTGTCCTGTGCCCTCCATCCCTTATCTAAGCCATGTGGAAGTGTCTTCTAGACTAGCATGCTATGATGTTTGCTCCTTTCCCTGAGAAAATTGGATGCATTTTTTTTTTCTGGAGAAGGAAAAATATGTAACTTTTTGCTTCTGAACACCAGGAAGCAGTTAATGCAGTTAGCACGCTGACCTAGAAATTACTTTAGTCTGAATGAGTGGTACTTTGGTTGTCCCATGCACTGGGTGCTTTGACTTTATGATTCTTCTTTATTTATGTACTTGTATATCTGATTTAACTTATATGCATAGCTCAAGATTTATAGTGCCATTGGTCTTCTTGGAAAAGAATTTAGGGATGACAAAATGTTTAAAATAATTTTGTGTTCTAATATGGGACACTGAGTAGTTTGTGTGTGTGTAGCTGGTGTGTATGAGATGTGTATGTCTGGGTGTGCACATGTGTTTATGTGGACTCATTTGTACCACAGTGCTCCTGTAGAGGTCCAGGGACAACCTTAGTGTCTGTTCTCACCTTCCACCGTGCTCGAGACAGGCTCTCTTTTTCTCTGCTGTGTTCTTCAGGCTAACTGGCTCCAGGTTTCAAAGGATTCTTTAATGTCTACTCTCATCTTGGATCAGTGGGATCAGAGACACACACAAGCAGAAAAGGACAAACTATGGGTGGACCTAACATTCAGGGCCTGTTCCTAATGACCTACTAACCTCAGTTTTCCGTGGAAGCTGGGGATTCTAGCTCAGCTGAGCCATCTCTCAAGCCCTGCAGCCAAACTTTCTTTCTTTCTTTCTTTCTTTCTTTCTTTCTTTCTTTCTTTCTTTCTTTCTTTTTGTTTTTTTTAATCTTTTTTTTATTGAAAAAAGTTTCCGCCTCCTCCCAGCCTCCCATTTCCCTCCCCCTCCCCCACTCCTCTCCCCCTCCCTCTCCAGTCCAAAGATCAGTCAGGGTTCCCTGCCCTGTGGGAAGTCCAAGGTCCTCCCCCCTCCATCCAGGTCTAGGAAGGTGAGCATCCAAACTGGTTAGGCTCCCACAAAGCCAGTACATGCAGTAGGATCAAAACCCAGTGCTATTGTCCTTGGCTTCTCATCAGCCCTCTTTGTCCACCACGTTCAGAGAGTCCGGTTTCATCCCATGCTTTTTCAGTCCCAGTCCAGCTAGCCTTGGTGAGCTAGCTCCCAATAGATCAGCCCCACTGTCTCAGTGGGTGGGTGCACTCCTCGTGGTCCGCTACTCAGCGGTAAAAAACAATATCTTGAATTTTGCATGCAAGTGGATGGAAATAGAAAACACTATCCTGAGTGAGGTAACCCAGACCCAAAAAGATGAACATGGGATGTACTCACTCATAATTGGTTTCTAGCCATAAATAAAGGACATTGAGCCTATAATTTGTGATCCTAGAGAAGCTAAATAAGAAGAACCTTCATCTGGCGATGGATGGAGATAGAGACAGAGACCCACATTGGAGCACCGGACTGAGCTCCCAAGGTCCAAATGAGGAGCAGAAGGAGGGAGAACATTGACCAAACTTCTTTCTTGCTTTTGCAGTGTGACCGCCACACCAGGGCCTTGCCCATACTGAGCAACTACTCCATTACTGAGTTACACCCCTACTCCTTCGTGTTCTGAGACAAGGTCTTGATATATAGTGCATGCTAGTCTCAAACGTGTGATCCTCCTGCTTTAGTCCCCAAGTTCTAGCCCAACTTGAATTTGAAATTCTGTTTCTGTTGTGTTTTTTACCTCAAAGAGTGGGACTGAAATACATTAGGGCCCGTGTTTGCATGGATAAACTTTGTGGTTTTTTTGGCTGTGCTTTGGGTAGCAGTTTTAGGGCTGTTATAGGCTGAGTGTGGAGATCTATACTGGTAAATAAGCAGAGTACCATTCAGCTGATTTATTCCAATTGTGAGATTATTAGTTACTTTCCTTCTCAAGGATAAATATTCTCTATTCCAGGGCAGTCAGAAAGCTGGCTTCTGAATAGTAATGTGTGATTCTCAGTGTTTGTTGTTTCCAAAGGCCTTGAGGTTTTTTCCGCGGTAACATAGTGCCTTCTGCTGTTCTTGGAAGCCCATCAGTTGCTGCAGCCATTTACAAGTGGCACTTAACTGCCCAAACCACTTAGGAGAGAGCTACACTTTAATGATTTTTTTTTAAGTTGGTGTGACAGTTGGTAGCTATTTTAACTGAAAATTGAGGAAACAATTTACAAAAATCGGGTTTTTTGCTTCTCCCTACATTGTAGATATTTTCCAGATGCTTTTGTTGGGGGTGCCATAGAAATTAATAGGAAAATAACCTATTTTTTTTCCTTTGTAATTCTAAATACTATCTTGGAATGAGTTACTTTTCTTGTTGCTGAGGTAGAGTACCTGACAGAAACTACTTAAGAGATAGATGTAAGGTTTGTTCTGGTTCACAGTTTCAGAGGGGTTGCAGTTTGTTATGATGGGGTGAGTGGCTTTGCCCTGGGAGTCAGCACCACAGGGTCCATATTTAGTGACCTTCTTTCCACAGTTGAGCCTCACACTATAAAGGTTCCACAACTTCTCCAGACAGTGCCATCATCTGGGTACCAAATGTTCAAGCATACAAGCCTGTGGGGGGACTTTGTAGACTCAAACCATAGCAGCCTTAAAAGAAAACCTGAGATCAGAGTTGTTGTTCTTGTTCTTCTTCCTCTTCCTCTCTCTCTCACTTTTTTTTTTCCTGAGTTTAAATGAAAATGTTCTGTCTGTTTTGGGGAGTCTGGTGGTGAGATCATAGCTTGAAGTGACCTGAGCTGCAGATGAGTTCAGTGAGCACACTCGGGGTAGCGTTTGGATCCTCGGCACTGATTTATCCGGTAAGATGAGCAGCTTTCCCTTCTACCTAGTACCCTTCATTTTAATCTCATCTATAATAGTCGTCATTTTCTTTATTGAAGTGTGTGTGTGTGTGTGTGTGTGTGTGTGTGTGAGAGAGAGAGAGAGAGAGAGAGAGAGAGAGAGAGAGAGAGAGAGAGAGAGAGAGAGGAGAGAGAGGAGAGAGAGAGAAACATGAGTGCACGTGTCTGCAGAAGCCGGAACAGGGATCTGGATTTGTAGGTAGTTATGAGCCTTCCCCCACATGTGGATGCTGGGAACTGAACTCTGGTCCTCTGGAAGAGCAGCAAGTGCGCTCAACTGATGAGCCATTTCTTTAACTCTAATATTTACAAATTATTTTTATAACAGAAATTTCCAAATGATGTTGCTCTTGTCTATGAAAGTATAGTTTCTAGTTTTCTTGCCTCCTGCATGGAGGCCTGACAGGGAAATAAGTCCTGAGCGGCTGCTCTGATTTACTTTATAAACAGGACTAGAAAATGAACAGTTTGGTAAGCTCCCATCTCTCCAGCAACTCAGGGATGAATCTCCCCACCCCCAGTAAAAACTTGTCATATTTATAAACCATTATTATTTCAGAATCATCAAAGGAAGCATGTATCCACGTTAGGGAAGGAGCTTGTTTATTCTAGAATTTTCTTCGCTGTATTTTTAACATTGAGGAAATTACTGAAAAAGCTTTGGCAAAGTGAAGACAGATGAATAAAATCAGACTGAGTTGGTGAAATGCATGAACTCCTAAATGAGGGCAGGCATCCTGTGCGTGATACCTGACCAGACGTTTGCCCTTGGGGAGCTAGAGGTCAGTGTCTCGAAGGAAGCTGGGTGATACTTCAAATCCACAACAGCTTTCAACCTTAGAAATAAAGATTTTTAGCATTTTGCTTTGTGAGCTGTTCCTCACTAGCATTGACATTTTATTAAATGTTAGCATAGGTGTTGGCTTTAGGACTACCCCAGATGGGAAGAATTTTGACAAGGACCTTAAAAACCACTACAACAACAACAACCTGGTTTTAATTAAATGTACCTCCTTACCTGCTGTCCAGAGATGTTTCAGAGAAAAGTTTTTCTTCTTCCACTTACTTCTGGAACATCTTGTGAGTGGGAAGCTGTGGATTACTAGTAAAGATTTCTGGCTTTTTGTTTCTTCTTAACCTGCATGGCCAGTGTGGCTGTGTGTTGTGATAAGCACAGATTATAATCTGAGTTTAAAGGGCTCTGCACCAAGGACTGAGCAGAAATCCTGGTGGAAGCTGCCACACTGTGTGAGCTGAAGGGCAAACACGAATATCACCAGCATGCATTTGGAAAGAAAATACTTTTTAAAAAGTTATTTCATTTTAAACCTTTTATCTTTTATTTGTGTGTATGTATATATGTGTGAGTGTTTGTCACATGTGTGCTGGTGTCTGTGGAAGCCAGAGGAAGATGCCGTATCCCCCAGAGTTACAGATGGTTGTGAGCTTCTCTCCACCCCTGCCCGGTATGGGTTCTAGGGACAGAACCGAGGTCCCTGCAACAGCAGCAAGTACTCTTAACCACTGAGCTGTCTTGCCAGCCTCTCATTGCTCAGGTGTGGGGGTCAGAGGACAACTTTCCCTCCTATCTTCTCTCGGTTCTGGGGTTTAGCTCATGTCTTCAGGCTTGCTCTGCAGTGCTCCTGCCCAGCCAGTCTCATGTGTTACAGCCTCACGTGTAGAGTTTGGTGACATCAGGCACATTTAGTGTCCATCACCAGAGCTTTTGCATCATCTGAAACCAAATCTCTATATTCATTAATTTTCTCCTCCACCTCTTCTCCCCCACCCTTGGATACCTCTGCTCTATGAATATGGCTACAAGAAGGACCTCACATGAGCAGAGTGGTACAATATGTGTCTTTCTGTGACTGCCTTATTCCACTAAGCCTATTGTTCTCAAGCTTCATCCGGGTCATAGCATGGGTCAGACATTTTCTTTTTCCGGTTGAATAATAGTCCATTGTATGTAGATAGCACGTTTTATTTGACCATTTACCTGTTGCTGAATCTCATTTTCACAAGGTGTGTTACAAATGGATTTTAAAACGTTAAATGCAGCAGAAAATGTGTGATGCGCGACATAATCATTATTGTGTCACGAAGCATAGATGTGGGTCCTCTGTGTCGGGGTTTATATTTTTTGGAGGGGAGCTGAGAAAGGATCTTGCTATGTAGCCGCAGCTGAACTATTGTGCCGAGTTTGGGTACCCTGCTCTTGCCTCCTATGCACTGGGATTACAGGTGTGTGCCACCATGCATGGCTAGAGTCGTGCTGTAAAATGCTTTCTCACCATCAGGGATTGACTATGAAAGTGTGCACCTGTGACCCCCCCATGGCTGTTCACTTGGTGTCTGGGCTGCCACACAGCACACTTTGTTTGCTGAATTTTCATGCCTCACCACTGAAAAGTTTCCTAGTAGACGAGGCCTAGTACGGGTAGAATAAAGCCTGGTGCAGACATTTTAGAAGCTCTGGAGCCCGCTTTGTTCTATGCAAGAGGCTGTGCCATTTTACTGCTCCCTCTTGATTCTTGTGGATAATTCACTTGTAGGAGCGACGTATGACAAAGGCAGCAAAGTCTGTTTCCATGAAAGGCCAGCAGGAAACTGCATTGCGGGTATAGAACATCATATTTCCTCTCCTGCAGAGCACAGCTGGGCACAGTGGTGTAGACTGTTCTACTCTGGGATAAAATGCATCTAGACTCAAACTTCCTGCTACTGGCTAGTTGTGATCAGTTATGCACAATTAGAATGCATTTTCTCATCTTCATGAAGAACTTAAAGAACCATAGGTGACTTGTTTTAAGGGTGGAGATATATAATGTAATATTATTAAAGTTTCACGTAATCTTATTTCCTTTGTTTCCTGTAAACTTACGAATACAGTTACCTGCTGCTTTTCCTGTGGGTTTTCTACATAATTTATTTGTGGCCTTTATATTAAATTTTTCCTTCTGTCTCTTGTGTTGGTCAATTTTGAATCACTGAATAATAACCTGTTAGTTTGATTTACTGCAAAAATCAAGGTCTTTGTGGTCATCCCCAACTACTGTCCTCAAGTCTGAGTGACTGTGATGACCTTAGATCTGTAAAAGCTCAGAGCAGAACTCAGCAAGTGTTTGTGTAGAGTGTCCAGAATGCCATTGTACCCAGCCACATTTCTACCAGTCTGTGGATTGTCCTTAGAAATGGGCAGATAAAAACAAGAGCAGCAAAAACTGTGGCTCATCTTTGAAATACTGAGAGATTTATATAAACAAATGGTTCATTCTTGCAGATTCAACTCTCTGTGTGTGTATGTGTGTGTGTGTGTTGTGTATGTTACTAGAGTCTGTTCTCACTGAATTGGATTTTAAATTTTGTTTTGTTTTCTACTTTATTATTTTTTATAATTTTGAAAGACTTATTTATTTTGTATACATGGTGCTCTTTCTGCATGCACACTGCATTTGTTATTTGTAATGAGCACGCTATCACTGAGTCATGGTACCTGTGCCTAACAGGTCCTGGGACATTTTTCACATTGGCATCTGTGCAGTGTTTCCTGTGTGGGAGAGGGCTTAAAGTACCAAAGAAGAGGCAGGAAGAACAGATAAACTCATGGGTGTAGTTGGTTTTCAAAATCCCACATGTCCACAGTGATATACTCAGAATCTGAGAGAATCAGACACAAGCCAGGCAGCATTGTTTTCAAGGTCCCTCATGAACCTCTCGACCTCACTGTGCCCTGGAGCAGCCAGCAGCAATCTTGGGCATGCCTGGTGGCTGTGCTCTAGTATTGGCTTGGTAGGGGATACAGTGTCCTTGCCTTTCACTAAAGTTAACTTCTGTGTAGGACTCTGCAGTTATAATTTTACATTCTTTGCTTCGATGTAGACTTTATGTCCTCTAATATTCTACTAGTTTGTCAATAATCGTTTATCCTGTTTCAGAGAGAAGTGCCCAGTGCACACATAATAATTAGAACTGGTCCTGCTGCTCAAGTCTAGTCTGCCCCTTGTCTTGACTGGATTCCACAGGAAGTCCACAGTGTTTTTTTTTTAATTTTTTATTGATTTTATTGAGCTCTACATTTTTCTCTGCTCCCCTCCTGATGGAGGAAGGTCATTGGTTAAATAATAAAGAAACTGCTTGGCTTCATAGGTTAAAACATAGGTGGGAGGAGTAAACAGAACAGAATGCTGGGAAGAAGAGGAAGTGAGCTCAGACTCCACAGCTCTGCTCTCTGGAGAGAGACGCCATGCTCCCCTCTCCCGGGCAGACGCGATAGCTCTGCTCTCTGAGGCAGACGGCGATGCAGCCAGCCACCAGGTCAGACATGCTGAATCTTTCCTGGTAAGCGCACCTCGTGGTGCTACATAGATTATTAGAAATGGGTTAAGAGGCTGAAACTAATGGGCCAGGCAGTGTTTAAAAGAATACAGTTTGTGTGTTGTTATTTCGGGGCATAAGCTAGCTAGGCGGCCGGGGTGCTGGGGACGCAGCCCCTCTGCTCCTATTACTGCACCCTCCCTTTCTCTCCCCTCCCCTTCAACCCTCTCCTATGGTCCCCATGCTCCCAATTTACTCAGGAGATGTTGTCTTTTTCTACATCCCATGTAGATTAGATCCATGTATGTCTGGGTTCTCTGGGATTGTGAACTGTAGGCTGGTTTTCTTTGCTTTATGTCTAAAAGCCAAGGAAGTCCACAGTTTACAAGTGAGCTGTGGTGTTATAAACACAGCCTGAGGTGCATTTCCGCTAGGCCCTGGAGTCTGGGACTCTAGGTGTTGGGCGACACTGCAAGACAGATTAGGCAGCCTTCCGCAGTTGGGATGGTGCTTGTAAGTGGCTGGAAGTGTAGACTTGGCATGTGTGGGTGGTGAAGCACTGTGAATGCTGGCTTGAGGGTGGCATCCATCCAGGGCTGCTGAGTAGGTCTGACTTCTTAGCAATAAGGTGCATTGTCACAGGGTAAGGGAGCTACTTGACCAGGGACAAATGTTCGCTTTTGTAAATAGATTTCAGTTACCTAGCACAGAGCGTATTTACTTTCGAGTTGAGATGAGGTTTTCATGCACAACTGAATTTTACTTGCAGTTTTAGGGAAGTGCATGCCTGTCGTGGGTCTGGGATGGCAGTAGCTGGTCCTGGTTTGGGACAGTTTGGTTTGCATCGTTTGTTCTGGTCTTGTGTCATATGAGGCCCCTAAGTTGCAGAGTTCCTGCCTTCTGAGTTCTACACTTGTCCCTTTGTGTTCGGATGGTTGATTTCCAGTAGCAGAGTCTTCCTGTGAGGTGGCCAGCCCTTGTTCTGAGTGCCTTTCTGTTCCACTCTGTCTTGGCTTGTCCCGTGTACGCTTCTCCTGTCCTGTGTTCGTGCTTTCTCTGCTCTCAGTCTGTGTCCACTTGTCTTCTGTGCCACCCTGTGGTCAGCCAACTCTTTTGCCACCTTCTTGCTCTTTGCTTTTAGGCCAGCCTGCAGCCTAGAGGGGAATGCCATGTCCCTCGCACCTTATGGCCTTTAGGTCTGGAAGCTGGTGATGGAGACCTTGCCCTTGTGATCTCTCCTCTCCTACTCCTGGCTCCCTTGACGCTCATCTCAGCCATATGTATTGCTGGTCACAGTTTCACATTTTTCTCAGCACTTGGGTGCTGGGTTGAGGTCTTCTGCTCATGTCTCTGTTGACACTTACCCCATGATTACAGTGGCAGCATGAACTGGGGACCAGAAGCCCCAGTGTGCCTGGGAGTGGGGTGGATCTGGCATAGTCTGTGGATTAAGACTTGCACAGGACATGGGACTTTACTCAAATTGAGATGAGTGGGTCACCCTACCCAGAGTCACTGCTCTAAATCTTGTTAGTAGCAGCAGCTGCTTCTGATCTGAAGTTCCGAGATCTCACCGACGGGATGGAACCTTGTGTGCCTCACTTAGGATGGGTCATTCCAGGACTGTGGCTTTCCTTACCGCCCTTTCCTCCTGTTCTCCGGGGGTGGGGAGGATTGGAAGGAAGGTTGGCTCTGCTCTGCTGCATGTTCCTGCTCCACATTGACACCCTGGCCTGTCGTCCATCCTCGTCCCTACCACCTGTGTCTCTCCCTAGATGGCTGAGCCCTGCCAGAGAAAGTTGCTCAGTAACTGTGAGATCCTTTTCCCATTTCTGAGGGCCTCAGTGCAGCCTGAAATGAAACCTTTTCCTCGTTGGCCCACACTCTGCACAATGCCTGTCAACCCTCTCTATACGTCATAATTCTGGAGTTTCACTCTCCCCCCACCCCCGCCTTCCTGTCTCATTCTCCCTAGTTAGACACACCACTTCCCCAGCACACACACACACACACACACACACACACACGTCAGGCATGTGAAAGCCATGTTGATTTTTTATTGTCAGTTCTTCCTGCTGACCTTTAACATTTCTGCCTGGTCCTGCACCCCACCCTCTATTTGCATATTTTCTGTCTTAATGGAAGAAGAGGCCCTCTCACTTCCTATTTCCAGCCCCACTAGCCTAGTTTAGTATGTGTTTAGTAACATGCTGATGTCTGTCTTGCAAATGTTTCTCCCTTTTCCAATTTTAGATGATTATCAATTCTTTTTTAAAGTCAGAGCAAAGTTCAATGTTTTTGGTCGTGTGTGTGTGTGTGTGTGTGTGTGTGTGTGTGTGTGGTGTTTTGAGGAATGCACATGCCTTGTAAGCCTTTATTCCCTTGTCAGTAGGTTGTTATAAGAAAAACATTCTATTTCCAATTGGAGCTGAAATTCACTGTTTTCCCTCAAGTTTTTACTGAGCAGATGGATGTGGCCTTCCTATGGCTGTCCTGAGATTCGAGCTTCCCCTTTTATTTTGTTATCAGGTGGGGGGACTTTCAGATGGAAGAACTGCTGTGCGTTGAGCTTCTGCACTCAGGGGCAGGGTTTGCGTTTTCCTCGCCTCTGTTCTAGCCCAGGTGGAATGCTTTCCTCTCCTAAGAGCTCGGAAGAGGATGTCTGTGCTGTGGTGGTGATGCTATTCCTTCGTGAATAGGAAATGACCTGACAAGAGCTGGCAGCCGCTCTGTGGGCCAGTGTCTGGTCATTTGCTGCTAGCGTGAGTGTCACTTCGCAGTTTCATGGATGGAAACTGGAGTGGTTTCAGAAATGCGAGGACACACTCTGCGTACGCCTGGGTTTAGAAAGGACATTGGCAGCTGTTGTGGCTGAGGCAGCGTTTGAAGGACGGCTGCTCCGGAGCTTTTGTCCTGTGTGGGCAGGAGTCCAGATCTGATGGCAGCCACTCTCCTGAAAATGGAGCAGCCTATCGTGTTTGCATTTCTCTGATTTACATCCTTTGTGCTATAATTAGTGATTGCTAAGATGCTTGAAGACTCTACACAGCCTCCTCAGAGCAGCTGAGAGCATCATCATGTGGACAGCTCCGTGACTGTGTTCGGCTGTGGCTTTGCTAACGTGACTGACTCCCAAAGTATGCCAGTTGCTCTACAGCCATTATGGAGGGCATGGCTCAGTTTGCCACGGAAAATCACACAACATAATTGTATACTCTAATAATGTTTGCTATGAAAAGACCATTTGAACCTCTATTTAAAACAGCCATATATGCTTTACTTGACAATATCCTTAATTGTCATTATACTTGGAAATAGGCTAATTTGCCATCTGTCTAATTTTAGCACAGGTTGAATATTTTGGAGAATAGAAGATGCACTTGAAGATTGCCCAGTGGTTTCTCCTAGGATGAAGCCACTATTTCCTTTTGGGTCCTTCTTGGGTTTATAGCTGTCATTGTGAATTAGACCTGGCTGGAAAGGATTTTCAGACCTTGAGGATCAGGAAGAGGGTTATTCCTGTTTTACCATAACCACAAATGGGAGGGGCCTTTACCCTTGCCCTCCTGTGATACGGATAGGGTGGAAGCCCCTCCCCCAGTCTAGTTCCTGGTCACTTTCCTCCCTGTCTTAGACCAAATCAGAGTGGCTGAAGATAGCTGTTTTATCCACATGCCTGTAATAGTTCCCATCATGCCTTAGCCTTCTGTAGGACCCACCCCCTCAGGTGTCCTTTACTGACCACATCACAGGTGAGCCCTGTAAGATTCTGGACCCTGTATCAGCTACTGTACTTACTCAGCTGTATTTCCTGTCGTAACGGAATGTGCCCTCATCCGTCATATTAGCTTTGCCCCTTTGTGTTCCTGGGTCCTCTGTAAACTTCCCTGCCAGGACTGACTGCAGCCTGTTCACGGCTTACCTGACCAATGCTTTCCCCAGTGCCCTAGACAGTTTGGATCTTACTTAGTGTTGTAGTCATGGCTGCTGAGATTTCACTTTAGTTTTTACAAAAGAACAAGCACTCTTAGTGTGGACTCTTACAATCCCTAAACCTGTGAAGGGCCTTTGTTTTGAGTGGAGAAGTGTGCGTGCGTGCGTGCGTGCGTGCGTGCGTGCGTGCGTGTGTGTGTGTGTGTGTGTGTGTGTGTGAAAAATGAAAATGCTGAGGAGGCAAACAGGAATTGAGCTGTCTGGTCCCCCAGACAGAGGGTGTGGAGCATTTAGGGGCACTGAGAAAATTCTACTGATCGGATGAAGCTGTGTTGTGTACTGCCCCTACATAACTATCGATTCAGTAATCTGGAGATTGTGGAAAACGCTAAATCCATAGCTGTACCTGTCTAAACCACGGACGGAACCTCAGATGTTAAGACACTGAACATTCTAGGAGACACTCTAGCACTGAGCTTTACTCCCCACCCCCTTTTGCTTTTACTTTGGAAACAAAAATTTCATTCAATTACTCAGGCTATGCTCAGCTCACTGGGTAGCCCAGGCAAGCTGTGGCCTTGCTGTCCTCCAGGCTCAGCCCCCTGAGTAACTGGGATTAGAGCAGTGGTTGTTGTCATTGTCACGAGCCAGCCCCATTTGCAGGGTGATGCCGCGGTGTAGCCCGTGTTGTAGTCCTGTTGTCTTTTACTGTCCTTACTTACTCCAGCTGGTTCGCCTGGAAAGAAGCAAAGTCGGCGTGGTCTGTAAGAAGTGCACAGCTTGTTACTTGTCAGTTGAACCTTTACTACTGAGATGTCTTTTTTCTCTGACTGACTTTTAATGAACAGATTTGGGCTCCCCTTTCTGTTTGGCTCTTGAGAATGAGTAAGAATGTGAACTCTTCAGACCCATTCTGATTATACCTAGCGGGATGTATTAGTAGGGCATTGAGGCAGACTTGAAAGTTCAGTAGCCCAGCCTCGGTGGTCTGCTCCACAGGGTAGGTTTAGAAGTGCCCCTGCTCAGCTGCCCACCAGGCCTGACCTTCACCTTTGCCACATTCCCTGTCTTTGCGGAAAGCACAGTCAGGATCCACTTTCGCAGTCTCAGAACCAGAGGAAGACAGGAAGATCAAGACCAGGAGCTTGTTGGCCAGCTGGGCTCTTTAATGATTTCCCCGGATACTTCTGGAAATTCCCATCCAACTTTCCTCATTTTCTGGCTTTTTAGTAATGCAGAGTATGAGTTATAAGCAAGCGGTCTTTTGTTGGTTCCAGGTTCTGGCATCTGTAGGAAGGCATTGTTTCCCTTTTATAGGTCAGGGTGACATTTAAGTCAGCTGACTTTCTCACTTCTCAGACAGAGCTAGAGGTGTTGGAGTTTTGGAAGGGCTACTGTGTGTGTTTAGCTAGGGGAGGTGAGTAATTATGGGCTTTGCTGTGAATTCCACAGCACAGAGGTGCATAGCTCAGGGCTTTCAGGGGTGTGAGAGGACCTGCAGGCCAAGGAGGAAAAGCTTGGGAACTGGGAGAGGATTTACTGGGACTCAGTGGTGGGGGCTAAAACATGAACTTTGCTCTTTCAGAATTCCAGGCTGCTTGACTTTAGGTAAGTTGCTAATCTCCTGAGCTCAGCTTACTCCTCCGTCAGTAAGAACACAAATACTTCATGCATAGAATTATTGGGGAGCTTAAAGGAGATGAAATACAAGTGATTGAAATAATGCCTGGAATGCTGTAAGCGTTCAAAAGTTCCCTGGTAATAGAGTAGTATTTAATTTCAGTGGGCTACTTGTGGACTGGGCAGTCATTGCTAATGTAATCACTGTTACACGTTCCAAACAACTGATTCCAAACCTATTGTAAGCAAGGCTTTGCAGTAGTGAGCGGATCCCGCCACTGTGGGTGTTTAGTAGGAATAAACAGATTACAGTGGATGCTTCACAGGCCCGTGGAAGCCGCTTTGTACTACTGCCAGCCCATACAGGATGGATAAAAGTGCTCATAGACCGCACTTTTTTTTGTAGCAAATTTATTGAGCAACTTCATCACTTTAACAGGTGACAATTGAGGGCTGGGGAGATGGCTCATAGGTAAAGCACTTAGCTACACAAGTGGGAGCCAGAGCGAATCCCCAGAACCCATGTGAAAGGTGGACACTATAGTATGCATGCCCGTAATCTCGGGCTCCCACAAAGAGAGGTAACAGACAGGCTAGGACCAGCACATGAGTATTTAATTTTGAGGTGGCCTGTGTTCTCACATCAGTACCAGGTAACAGCTGTCCAGATGTTAGTTACAACAGTCACAGATTAGGAGGCTGGGAAAGAAGGTAGGACAGAGATTGACAGTGGAGGGATCTGTGGTAGATTGTAATGGGGATGGTGAGGCTAAGCCCTGAAGGGAGAGACTTGGAATGGGGAGGGTCTGGGAGGTCACATTCCAGGTCAGGGGTGGTGTGTGCTAGTAGGAGTTGGCAGAATTCTCAAGTTGGCTAAATGGCAAAGGACAAGGTGAAGCCACGAAGTGTGAGGAGCAGGCTGGCTAGGTTGGACAGGGTATGGTGGTTCCTGCTTGGGCTTTGGAGGACTCAATGGGAAGAAAGTAAATTCTTGGTACAGAGAAGTGTGTGTGGATGCTTCCTTTTGTTGTTTGCACAGAACTGTCAGTACTAGGGAGCAGCGCAGAGGCGAACTTGTTCTGACCCTGCAGGTCCACTGAAGACTGCACTGTGAAGCTTAGGTTTCAGTCAGGTGTGGAGGTACCATACCACTTCGTGGTATCCAGAGCAGGGCTCTCACTAGATCAGGCTGTGGCAGAGGAGGATAGTGAGACCTGGGCTGATTCTGGCAGCCTGGGTGCTGACTAAGTAAGTATATTTCCATTTTCAACCCCAGAGTCCCGGCCAAGCCAGGAACAATCTACAAACTCATTAACCAGCACTTCTAGGTCTTTTGTGCAATGCTCAGGCAACCTTATCAGCTGTAAATTTCTGTTATCAAACCGGCTGTTATCAAAGTGGTTGGCTCAAACAATAGGAAGGACACTTTGTATACACTTAAGTTAAGCATTATTAAACTAAGTGTGGATGTGTGTGAACTATATGACAGAACATTAAGAAAGGAGTGAAGTATTTTATGTCACATAGAGATATCCTATGCCTTCTGTATGTGCCTGGTCCCTTCTGCGCTGTGAGAGCTCCAATGCTGGTCTAGGGTTGCAGGCCAGGCACAGCTTCTCTGTGGATTGCTGTGGATCACAGGTGTGTTTGTGCCTTAGCTGGGAAGAGCCAGACATCTCTTGTTTCCCTTATCTAGAGAGAAGGAAAGTCTGTGACTCTGAAAGATGTCGCACGTGGCCCAGCTGGATTGCACTTGCATACATGTGTGCACACTGTTTATTTTCATGTGTGTGCACGTGTGCTCGTGCGCCTGTGTGCAGGGAAGGATAGGTCACTTTCTAAGGGCACAGGGACTGCTGTGTCCGACTTTTCTAACTCAGTGAGTTGAAGCTTTTTTCCTTTGTAGTGAACATTTTAGGATGAAACAAAATTCATTTCTTCCTAATGGAATGGAAATAGAATTTATATTAACAAATAAGAATGAGGTGAAATAAAGCCAGATGGAAGTAAAATGTTAGTCTCACAAAAAGAAAGAGTAAGGTGCTTAAATTTATATTAAAATGCTAGCCTCAGATACTCTGCTTATTTTATCATTAAACGCTGCAGGAGCGTGATTACAAGTTCACAGTGTTGTCAGTACTTACAGTAACAGATACATTAATAAATTTACTTTTGAAAGATTTTGTTGCTTAATCTGGTCTTGTCTTGTTTCATAATAAGTTTCTTTTAAGATAAAATCAAGCATTTCAAATCATTAAGTATATTTATAATAACATTGTCTTGTTCTCTGAACATTTAGAAATTCAGACTGTCTTATTTAGGCTGTGGGTATATTTTCCAAGTAAAGATTATTACTCTGGCTTATAGCCTTCCCTGTTTTGAGAAAGATGAGAATTTTTAATTCTTGGGGTAGAATTTAAAAAAATTAGTTAATGGCGTATGCAAAATATAAAGCAAGGAACTTGATAGTGTGCTGATTTGATTTGTACAGGTCTGTGTACTTCCTGTCTGTCTGTCTGTCTGTCTGTCTGTCTTGTTTTTGTTTTTCATAAATGACTACCCACTGTAATAAGACGTTTCTAGCCAAGGTTGAGAGCAACATTCATCTGTGGATATAAACACAAAAACTGCAAGGCAATCTGACAACATGACTGTTTAGCAAAACAAGGTCAATTGATTCTCTCCTTGGGCCGAGGACTTCCCTAGCTATGGGTTTTGACCTTATTTACCATACCAGGCATGAATTTCCTCCTGTGGTACAGTCCTCAAATCCAGTCAAGAGAGTGGCTCCTCTTCTCATAGAGTCTTGCCACAGCTGGCCATGGGCACTTCTTGCTTGCAGGGCTGATCTTGTAGCATGTAAGGTGCAGCACTGGTTAAGACCATTGGGGCCTTCTGCCCCAGCAGGACCAGCACTGTGAGAGCTAGCCCACAGGGACTATTGCCTGGTCAGTTCAAGATTGACTTTTCGGGGTCCTGCCACCAATGATGACATTTTAAAAGCCGAATGTTTAGAGTTCTCTGTAGGAAGGTTCCTCTCATCCATTTAGTCAAACCTAGTGTGTGCACTTAGCCTGCTTCCGTCTAATAGCTGGTCGAGTGTCCCTCTTCACCCGCTTTCTTGGTAAAGGATTGGAGACTATTGGCTAATGGTGTAGACAGGAAAGAGAAAATGTAACCCTGTTTGGAAAGCCCTGTCAGAACTTATTAGCTACCCTCCTGGTTTTTCCTCTTTCCAAAACTCAAGTTCACGCGGTCCCACACCACATGAGATTGTTTACTGCCCTGGGCAGAATTCCTGGCATAGTTGAGGCCTTGCCCCTATTAATTTCTGCCAGATTCCCCAAGCCACAACTGGCCCAGTCCCTTCACACCAGCAGAACTCCCCTTCATCTCCTCCCTGCCCTCTTGCTGACTGTGCCAAGGGCATTGTTGTGTAAGTGTGCTTAAGGCCAGTGGTTGTTCCAGGGCACTCCTCTACCTGGGTGATGGCCCCGACTTTATGGCTTTCTGCTGTCATTGTCTTGGCTTTGAATTCAGCCTGACAAATGTTAGATAACCCACCTCCCTTCCTTTAGTAAATAGACCAATGGTGAGGATTATATTACTTGCACCTGATGAAATAGGCCCTATTTCCCAAGGCCAGAGGAAGGAATTCACGGGGGAGGTATACTTGAGGGTGGGGCAGTGGGAGGGTGGAAGGGGAAAAGGTGGAGAAGAGGCCAGCTGCTGACTCTGAACAGGCAGAGCCTGCTTCCCTGGGTAGAGGCAACAAGCCTGAGTGTGCGCACGGTGACAACCCTGGGAAGGACAGGTCAGAGATGGCAGTCCGTGTGTCGAGGCTGAGAGGTGAAGGTAAGGAATGCTCTGAGGGCAGTGGGGGTGAGTCCTGGGTGGGAATGTGAGCCCTGCCTTTGTTCACTGCAGGGACTTGGGCTTGAGGGCTCTCTCTCAGGCCAGCCCAGCCTCAGCACTGCCAGAGCCCAGTCCGCAGGCACTCTGCAGAGCAGTATTTGCCCATTGTTCAGCTGTAAGGTTCAGTCCGTGCGTGGTACGGCTGGGCTGACTTTGTCAGATCTGGAAACTTCTTGACCTGGCTTTGGTGTATGGTGTTAGGAGTAAACCAGGCCTTGTGCATGGCAGGCCAGAGCTCGGCCCCTGAGCGACACCCTGCCCACTTACTAAGCTCTTTCTTGTGCTGTTTGTCAGCAAGGGAAGCAGAGCAACATTTGCTTTCCCCCATACCATCTGTTTCTATGCACTTGTCCATGTTCCAGGGACACGTGGCCTGATGTTTGCTTTCTGATACCTGATCCTGGGGAACTTCTTTGCTCCTTGCTGACTATGTCTTAATGGAATTTGGTGTTTTTTTTTCTTTCTTTTCCTTCTCTTTTTTTCTTTTTTTGACATTATATAAATGGACTGGAAATGTTGCTCAAGTAGAGCTTTTGTCTAGTGTACTCAATACCTTGGGTTTTATTTTCAGCGCACACGCATATGTGCACACACACGAGTTATAATATACTATTATTCTTTTGGCATTAAACAGATATCAGTACTGGGCACAGTGGCCCTCACCTGTTACCCTAACGCTGGGGAAGCCCAGGGCAGCCTGGACTACAGAGTGGGTTGGAGGGGCCTGTCTAGGCTCCATGAGATCTGTCTTAGAACAACAGAAACGCAGCACAGAGTCATTTGGCAGCTCTTGGTACAGTTGACGCCACATGGAAACTTCCAGTGCAGCTCTGTTTGCTGAGCGTCATCTCTTTGGAACAACAAATGCTGGTCAGTGTTTCTGGTCTAGCTGCCCTTGGCTCCATTGTGTAACCTTTAAACCATCCCTTCTCTGCTGGAGTAACCACAGATCCTTTATCTGTGTGCACATAAGGGAGGGAGTAAGAAAGATTATCTCAAGAGTTACTTTGTTCATAGTGATATAAACCTCCTCCTGCCGTGATGACAGTAGACCCATTGGTTGAGAAAGTTTTGTTTTGGTTCTGTTTATTGTTTTTCAAAAGCAGTGTCTGAAGTTTATTTACAAATAAAAGAACAGACACAATAAATCAAATGTTCAAAATTACTTTTAGGAGTTTTTCAAATACAGGGTGAATCAACTAATAATGCAGATTTCTTTTTAAAAAATATTTATTTACTTGTGTACATGAGTGTATGTGTATGTGTGTGTGTGATGTATCTGTGTGCTGAAGCCACTCCACTTCCTGAGTGCTGGGACTGCAGGCCATGGCACCTGGGTCTGTCCTCCATGGTTAGCTAAATGAAGTGGGACAGGTCTTCCAAGCTTCAGGTGGGTCCACTAGCAGGCCTGGGCTCAGCTTAGTCATCCCTGGGGGCTGTAGGAAAGGTAAGGTGGCGGACACTCGGAATACACATCTAGTATTGCAAGTGTGAGAAAGGGGCCTGGGGCTTTGACTTCATTTAATTGTGGTGTCTGCCTGTGTCACTGAATAACGTGGTTTGTACCAGAGAACCCTTGAAAGCCACTAACCTGTGACTTTCAGATTTTTCAAAAGAATTTAATATTTGTGATAGTATGTCCTTATCGTATGTTTTCCCAAGGTCTTTAGCGTGAGTCCAGTTATGTTCGGGAAGTGCTAATTACTATGTCTACTATGTCTTTCTTGGCTCTTTCCTATTGCTGAGTAAGCTCAGAGTGACTTTTCTTTTTTTTAAGAATATAAGAATTTTGGTGGTTACACTGGGATCTTTCAAGGCATCGTGAGTCATATTCAGCTGAGCCCTTTGTCACATTCAGCAGGACACATGGAGGATATGACCACTGAAACTGTAATTTTCAAATTAAACTATATTTTCTTTCAAGGTTGTCATTTTCCTTTTCTTTATACTAAATATAATACTTCCAATCCTCCTGACAGAACCAAGCTGTGTGTCCAAAGGCAGGTGTCTCAGAAGGTTCGTGTGTGTGTGTGTGTGTGTGTGTGTGTGTGTTGAGGGGCACTCTTAATTCTGTAGGGTTAAGCTCAGAAGGCCCTGGAGGCTGGGGTCTTTGGGAGGCTGTGATGAAGCAGTCAGGAGGTGGGAGCTACTATTGGAACTGATAACTGAAAACCTCTGAGGGTTCAATTGCAAAGTGAAATAGATTTTTAGAAAATATTTGTGACAATATATCCTTATCGACCTCAACAGTTTTGGAATGGTAATAGGTCCCTCCTCCTCCAGAACTAATAATATACTTTGTAAATAATAATAAAGTTGTTACTTTAATACTGAACGTTCATAGATGAAATTAGGAAAATTAAGTTCCCTCCTCCCCCTCCTTCCTCCTTCTTTCCATCCTTCTCTTTTTCTTTTGAGTTTTGCTGTAGCCCAGGCTGACCTTCAATTTACAATTCTCCTGCCTCAGCCACCAGAGTCCTGGGGTAATAGGAATGCGCCACAGTGCCTAGTTCCCCTCCCCTTCATTTGTGGTGCTGAGGGTGCAGCTAGGCACTTGCTCCACCACTTGGCCCACCCATTTGCTGAGCTACATCCCGTTCTTAACATGTCCCATGCGCTCTTGTGTTTATTATTTTCTCACTATAAGCTGAATCTTAATATTGTTTTCTCAAGCATTTGGAATCTTATTCAGTATGATATTTATAAGATTGTAAACCAGAGTGGAGAATTTCTTTCTGGAGTTTGTTCTTTGACTTGCCTTAAAAAAAAAAAAAAAAACTTTTGAAATAACTCTCTCTCTCTCTCTTTGACATTTCTCTACATTTTGCTTTCAGCACTTGATCCCTTTAAGAATCACATTTTAAGCTTTTCAGATTAGCCCCCCCCCCACACACACACAAGGGAAGCTCACTGTCCTGATGCATATGCCCTTTGTTAAACAATTATTTTCTAATTGTTTGTCCGGAAGCAATTCATGAGTTGGTTGATAGCTAGCTGCAGTAAAGGACACGCTTGCGTTGCGATTGCACTGACAGGTCATTTGTCTGTGTCCTCTGTAAGTCACCAGTAGTCCCTGTGTGTGTGGATTTCAGAACAGGTTCCGTTACAAGTAAGCTCTGCCTCTTGTGACCAGAACTGCGAGAAGTCAGCGCTGAGGGGAAGTTTCTGGATACTGAGTTATTGGGTAATGAATTCTGTGGCCACAAAAGAGGTGGAAGCATGTGCAGCTTGGGCGGCTGCCAGAAGGTCGGTGGATTTTCCATTTCACAAGGGAGGGCATGAGGCACAGCATCAGAGGGAATGCTAGACTTGGTTCCACTCTTTCCTGATCATTGTAGCTGTGGAAAGGATTTGTTTACTGATGGCACGTTTGGACTGAGTGGAGCTGGCGTTTGGCTGCAGGATTGTTAGTCATAGATGGATTGCCCGTGTGAGTGGGCGGATGGGATGTGTTTCTGGGGCCAGAGCCCTCAGGCCCCATGATCAGTGTGGGCCGCAGTCTGGGTGGAGAAGGGGAAGTGTCTCCATCACTGTTTCACTGCTGTGAAGAAACACCATGACCAAGGCAACTCTTATAGAAGAAAGTGTTTAATTGTGGGCTTGCTTACAGTTTCAGAAGTTAGCCGGTTATCCTCCTGTGAGGAGCATGCCAGCACACAGGCAGACATGGTGCTGGAGATCTGTAGGGAGAGAGAGAGAGAGAGAGAGAGAGAGAGAGAGAGAGAGAGAGAGGACAGAAGCATGGGGCCAAAACCCACCCCCAGTGACATATTTCCTCCAACAAGGCCACACCTACTCCAACAAAACCACACATCTTAATGCTTCCAATTCTTTCAAATAGTGCAACTACTGGTCACTAAGTAGTCAAATATATGATCCTGTGGGGCCATTGTTACTGGAACCACCCACAGCAAGCTATCAAGAAACACAAGGCTGTGACGGGAGGAGGTAAGAGTGCATGAGCCGGTAGAGTACCATTTGTGGGGATATATGTTTGTGTGGTTGTGGACACGCCGTGGCATCTCTATAGAGGTTGGAGGACAGCCTTGGGTGTTGGCTCTTACTTTTATGTGTGGTGAGCTGGGTTATGAACTTCTAGAGATTTTCCTCTTCCTGCCTCCGGATCATCCCATCTTGTCACAGAAGCACGAAGGGATTGCAGCCAGTTGTGTCTGGCTTTTATGTGGTTTCTGGGGATCTGGACTTGGGTCGTTAGGCTTGCACTTTTACCCACTGAGCCATCTCCCCATCTGAATTTTGAAATTTTGTTTGTTTTTCAGTTTTGAGGATGGAACTCAGGTTCTTAAGTATTCTAGGCAAGATTCTACAACTGAGCCAGGAACCCCAGCTCTGGAGTGTTTTCTAGAACAGTGAGCATCCTTCTGAATCCCCTAAGGGTAAAGGTCATTATGCCCTGCAGACATCATGGCACCTGAGGTCAGACCATTTAAATGTGGCCAGCTTGTGCTCCTTGTTTGCCAGGAAGGTGGCTGCCATTTTCCTCATTCTGATTCAGAAAGTTCCCGTGTTAACCTGTGGACAGACAGCCATGGCCTGAGTGGAGTGGACCCTCTAAGCAAGAACCGGCATCAGGACTAGGGTGTGTGTGTGGCTGGTGGCAGAGGCTCTGATCTCTCTTTTTCAAAGAACAGTTTGTTTTTAACGTGTCTGTGTGAGTATCTGCATGAGAGAGCAAGTGCCCGAGAGGCCAGAGGACTCTGTTCCCCTTTGGGCTGGTGTTATTGGCGGTTGTGAGTTACCTGCCTGGGTGGTGGGCACTGAACTCAGGTTTTCTGCGAGAAGAGTACATGGGTGTGTGCCATCCCTAGAGCTCCTCATTCCTCACAAGGTTCTCGTCCTCCATAGGATTCCTGGCTTCCTTTAAAGCAGCGGCACTGTGACCTTTGAATACAGCTCCTCATGGTGTGGTGACCTCCACCAACCATAGAATTAGTTTCATTGCTACTTCATAGCTGTAATTTTGCAAGTTATGAATCATAAGATAGAGACCCGCCAAAGGGGTCGTGACCCACAGGTTGAGAACCTCTGCTTTAAATCTATTTACCTTCCAAAGAACTCAGTTCCAGATATTCTCATTTCAAGGGCATATTTTAGATAGCTATTTTGAATTTGGGAGGAACACAACCCACAACTTTGTATGTGGGTGAGGCTAGGCTAACCTCTCTCTAACAGCAAGTGCTGTCCCCTTTTACAGCTGGTATGCAGTTCACATTCCCCCTGGCTTCCTTTGTAGCTAGTCTGGTCACATAACACTATTCTGGAGATTTCTGCGAGTGCCCTCCCTGCAGGTGAAGAGCTAGTGTGGGGCTTTCCTTGTCTCCTTCCCTTCCTTCTGTGTCTACGGAGCCAGTGGAGGCAGGGCTGGACATTGAGGAGAACCCATGACACCTGTGAACTCTGTAGCAACCTTGACTTAAGGTCAGCATTTTAGTGTGGGCTTCATCTTCTTGTAGCTGTGTTCCTGGCACCCCAGAGCATCTCATTGGTACAGTCTACAAGCAAAGTCTTCCTTCTCCTGGAGCTGACAGGAGTCATTGTCTTAAAATCTTGTCTCTAAGCCTCCCTGTATTTCCCACCTCTAGGGCCTATGTGTATTGTCTCACATCAGATTTCTTCTGCGTGTTTGTCTGAGCTGCTGGACATTGGGACCATGTCTCGCTCACCTCCGGGTCTTTACAGCCTACCTCTCGGCCCATGCTCAGGAGGGGAACACAGGATGATTAAGTGCTTTGGTGAGCTCGCTAGTCCTTACCACACTGCTACCTGTGCTTTTGTCTTCCTGCCCCGCTTTTGGTGTCTTCCATTGACAGAGAGGCAATTTGTTATTCACAGAAAAAAGCCCATGAGGTAGCCTGAAGAGAGGTAAGTGGGAAAACACTTTAATGAGATGTACCTGAGCTGTGTAAATAGCTGTTCCCAAGGGTTTTGTTAGAGTCAAGCATCATCCTCCAATGAGGCAAAGACCTGCCCCAGTCTCCATATTAATTTCTCATTGTGGTAACAGATAGCAGGTATATTCACTGTTCATTCCCAGAACTGTGACACATTCTAAGACATCCAGAAAAACACATAATTACCGCTGTTGTCTCTGGCATGCAAGTTTCTTCTTGATAATTATGAGAAATGAACCTTTGAGTGTTGATAAGTTTGAAGGTAGAATGCATCCCTTCTGTGGGGTACACACTGTGGTTGAATGCACACTTTTTGAGATGTAAAGTTGGAACGTAGTAGAATAAATAGCTGTCATTTTACCAGGAAGGACACAGATGGCAGAGGTGACAAGCTTGGGATTAGGTTCCAGACTTTTCATTTAAGGCTCTTTCGGCTCTACTGTTTTGCTAGTAACTTACTGAGCTGAAGGCTGGAAGGAACACCATTGGCCAAATCCCCCAGAGCACATGCGAGCTCCGGAGTGGCTTCACTGAGCTTTCTTCAGCAGGGCCAGCCTGGCCAGAAGAATCTGGGCTGTCTAGGAAGGGCAGGGCTGCCCTTCTGCTGTGCTGGGTGATCTGAAAGAGCCACTGGAACCTGGGCTCCCCCTGGGCTGGGTATGATGGACAGGAGCATCTTCATGACGTTTGTGTAGGAAGCAGAGACTGAAGTTCCTCAGCAGCCACACCCTTCGGGGAGGAGCGGAAGTGTGACTGGTGGCCTGTTTCACATGTTCCTCATGTTCTGAAGATGTGCTGGGGTCCAGTGTCACCGCGGCTGCTGCTTTCTCCTCTGAAGT
>NC_022018.1:21348470-21370034 GCF_000317375.1 Microtus ochrogaster
CTCCTCTGGGTGTCAGGAGGGCTAATTTTCACCTTTTCCTTACTTTCAAAAGTATATTTATGGACATTTTGTCCTGAGGGCTGATGCTTTGGAAAAGCAGCCTCAAAGCAGAGGTGGAGTTCTCAAGTGATGGGGGCCGAGAGATCATTGTTTCTGAACACTGTGGTTACTTGACTTCAAGGGAAAAGGTGGAGGATTGCCCTACTGCCTCTGGACAGTCTTTGGCAGGCTCTTAGACGCATGCAAAATTGTGATGCTGTTATTAAAGTATACCTCTAATTTAAATAGATTTTCAAACATTACATATAGTTATTATTGATCATGATAATGGTGGTATTAGTCATGGTGCCAAAATAACTCCATATCAGGAGAAAATAGATTTGGAAACCTTGAGAGAGCAAGTGGAAGTGAGTGAGGCAGTAAAATAAGGTGAAGTAGGAACCGAAGGCTGGCCTTGACCCTTGTCCAGGCTGCACTGCCTTCTCTATGTCTTGGTTGCTTTATTCTCAGTTACTTCTGTAACTGTAGGGAAGCAGAACAGGTCACTTCTGCAGAAGTTCAACCTCTAGGTCTTTTGAAGATCGATCCTCTTCTTTGAATCCCTTTGGTCTGCCCAGTCATGGATTCTCTGCATATTTTTGACAGCGAGTCCAGTGAAGTTTCTTCTGGTCTGTCTGTGCAGCTTCCTTCCTCTCAGCAATGACCAATCTGCCCTCTTCCGAGTCTGTTCCTTTTGAGCTTCCTGAATGGAATGACTGAGCTGTACCACAAGTGCCAGGGAAAGTCTCTCTAATCAGGGGTTTGAAGCATCGGGATGAATTGTGGTTCCCTTCCCCTCCCAGCTTGACTTTGTGAATACAGAGTGGCATGCTATAAATATTTAAGCATTGCATTAGTGTTCAGATTAAAGAATAATGCAGAAGCCAGAATAACAAAGTAAATTGGTTAAAACTTGCATAACTTTAAATGTGGTAGACCCTGAGGCTTGTGGACAGTGGTTGTAAGCTGGCCTTAGCAGGTAGCAGATTTCAGCTGCTGATGATGTGGGCTTGGATATAATAATATGCACTTAATCTGAACTTCTCTGTGTGGTCCTCAATGGTGCTGCTCAGGATACTCATCAGGGCATGCATCAATGGGGATGCCTGCGTTAGTGGCCATTAATAACTTCATAACTAAGTGCTAAGTGCTGGGAAGAAGGAAATGAAGTGATACCTGAGTGATAAGTTCTCCCACTTAATGAATCATGTTCCTTATTTAGGGCAAAGAGCACAGATCAGAATTCCAAACTATTCGTGCAATGAGCTGTGTGACACTCTTACAAGCTGCATTGGGCCTCAGTTTCCCCATCTGTGCAAGGATTACGTTTACTATCCCTCAAAGGTTGTGAGGCACTCAGCACATGATGAAAATGCAAATTGTTTGGCACATCCCCAGAGATTCTGATTCTGGTTGTGTTGGGCAGTATCCTGCGGTCCTGATGACACCGCAGATCTTTGTACTGAGCTTCCATGCACACAAATGCACTCAAACAAAGGGTGTGTTAGTTTTGTGTTTTTCTCCCACTTAATGAATCATAAATATTTCCCTTTCATTATTCCAATGATACTAATTTTATTTTATATTATTTTCCATTGTTAGATATTTAAATATCATTTTCTACTTTTTTCACTATCATAGATCATGCTGGAAATAATATTCTTGTTTATTTTTAAGGTTTTATTTTTATGTATGTGTGTGTGTGTATACGTGTGAGTGCAGATACCCATGGAGGCCAGAAGAGGGTCAGATCCCGTGGAGGTGGAGTTAAAGGCAGTTATGAGCCATAATGTGAGTATTTTCATTTCCTCCTCCTTAATGGTTTAGCACTCACTTAAGACATGGTGCTGGGAAATGAATTCAGGTCCTCTGCAAGAGCAGTGTGTACTCTTAACTCCCAAGCCATCTCTCCAGCCTGCTGATATTTTTGTCAACACATCTATTTTCTCTCGATAAATTTCTGGAACTGGGCTCACCAACTTTAATAGTATTAAGGCCTTTTGCTACATGCTGCCAACAATTCTTCAGAAAGGAAGTTATAAAATATATCTTATCAAAAATAGCTTATGAGAGTAAACACTTTATAAATACAGGGGAATGAGGTGGAAAACTGTCTTTTTAATTTGTATTATTATTTTTTCATGTGTCTGGGATTAGGTGGAGAGTGTCATGAGCTTTGGAGAAGGTGCATACAAGTGAGGAAGCCCGTGGAGCAGTGAGAAAGCTTGAATGAAAATCGTGATGCTGTAGCACATACGTTTTAGTGACTTTGCGCAACAACGATAAACGCTGACCAGCTTTCCTTAGCATACATGGGAATGTGCCACTGCTTCATATTCCAGGGTCTCTGCTTCATTTTAATGGAGAGCATGTGTATGAGTATATGTCTGTATGCATGTACATGAGTGCAGTACCCACAGAGGCCAGAAGAGGGTGCCCCTGGAGCTTGAGCTTGTGTCCTCAGGAAGAGCAGTGCTGTTGTAAAGTGCTGAACTCTCTCTAGCCCCAAGTGTGCCTGCTTTTAAAACCATTGCTAGTTTCAGATCTAGGAGGCCCTGGATTTGGAGTTTGGATTCAATAAAGTGTGGTCTGCTCTTTGTTTCCTGTGGCCCTCTCTAGCCTTGGGCCACAGCATTTTACTCTTTTAGACAGTGGGGGGAGGGCAGGTAGGTGAGGGAAGCTGAAACCCGGTCAGAAGGCCTGCTTGGGGCAGGTCTGGAGGAGGCAGTTTCTAGGGAGCAAGCCTAGTAGAGTCTAGGCCCACTTGGGGACCATCCTCCTTTTAGTGTTGGAAATTCTGAAGCCTTAGACAAACTGGTGGAGGTCAGTGGATGAGCTGTTCAGTTCTCAAAGGACCTCAGGGTCAGCTGGCTCAGTCTTACCTTTGCATAGTTAAGGAAACTGGGCTTATTCATTTGTTTGGTTTTCAATAATGGGGATCAGACCCAAGGCCTCATGCATGACAGACAAGGGCCTTACCACTGAGTTTCAGCCCCAGCAAACTGGTTATTTTCAGTTGCACTTCACCATGTAAACAAGGGAGGTTTCTGTTACTCATTTTTAAAATATATTTATTATTATGTGTGGAGGGTGCGGTTGTCTGTGCCCATGTGTATGCGCATGGCATGGAGCTCTTGGGGGGTTGGACAACTATGGAGGTCAGGTGACAGCCTTCAGGAGTCAGTTCTCTCCTTCCGTTGTGGGCTCTTGGGTCAGACTTCCTTGGCAAGTGCATCTATCTGCAGAGCCATCTTGTTCTGTCCTCTTCCTTCTTCCTCCTTTACGTCCTCATCCCTTCTCTTTTTAATTTGTACAATCGAAGAGCCTCCCTTGGAGTGGAGTTAGGTATTACAGATTTTCTTTTTTGGGAAAGTACTGAGCTCTTACCCTGAGGTGGCAGGACTGTAGTGGGGTACAGCTGGACAGCTGCACAGCTGAGAACCAGCATGGCTGGTCACCTCCTTCAGCCTGCGGTTATAGGCTGGTCTCAGGTCCCCCTGCCATGCTCCTGCTCAAGGTGCCTCGCTCCTGGGCCTCTCCCAGAGAAGCCTCGCTCAGAGCTGGTCCTTCCTCCAGCGTGTTTCACTAAGGCCTCTGCTTAGCCTTGGACAAAGAGTGGATCTCTTCTAATTATGCTTTAGAACTTACTTGCCAGTTTCCTTATTGCAGTTCAAAATTGAAAAACGTTGTTTTCTTTTCCTTGTAGTAATGGAATGAGAGCCAGTGCGAGCAGCTGAGTACAAACTGTACCTTCTACCGCTGGGTGACACTGTTAGACCAGTGGAGCCAAGGGCTCTTGAACTTCACACTTCTTCAAACTACTTTATACAGGACTAGATGAAACTCTTGAATCTAAAGTATGCACTGGTCATTTCTCAGCTATTATGTGATACTATAATTTATCAGTCTGAAGCAATTTTAAGGCCAGTGAATATAGGGTAATCAATTATTAACAAGATCATTAATTAGAATTTCAGTTGCTTGGAGGCTTGTTTAGGTTAATGTGCTGCATATTAATGAACTACTAATTATTTCAGGGGAACATTTATACAAATACTTATTTTGTACCTGACACAAGTTTCTGCTGATTTATCTCACCAACCCAGTGCTGTGTATGGACTTTTAGTGAGGATTTTATTGAGCTGTCTTAAGAGGAAGCATAAGCTGTTGCTTGGGAAAATGAACATTGGTTTCTCTGTTCAGATCTGTAGCAAATATAGCTTGTTTAGAACTTGTGCCAAGTTCCTGAGATCAAATTAGAGGAGGAACTTGCTCAGTGTGTGCCAATCAGCCCTCCCTGGTTCTCAGCTTCTTTTGTAAACCCAAGGCCCACCTTCTAGGCTTGGCATGACAAGTACCTGGTCACATTCAGTTGAACAACGTGTGACTGATATTTCTGAGGACAAGGAATGTGGACGAGTCAGTTCAGAATGAATTTTAGGATCCTAAATGAAGTATTTACAATGTCCCATGGGGACAAAAAAGTGACACTAGAAGAATCCCTAAAAATGGAATTGAGTGAGGTTAGTGGCTCCATTGCACGTTCAGACTCCTCAGTGGGTGCCTCATTCATAGTACTTCGTTGAAGAGGCATTTGGTGTGACATGCTGCGTGGGACCATGGAAAGTGATGTGGAGTAAGAACAGAGACGTAGCAGGTCTCGCAGCCAGCGGCATTGTGTTGAAAGTGGGAGGGCTGAGGATGGAAGTGAATCAGAGGTCTCTTTCTGCTGTGGTATTAGAATCTGCCCTTGCAGGGACACAGTGGAGATGGTGACGCTAACTGAAAAATTAGCTTCCAGGGCAGAGGGATGTCTGAATGTTAAATCCCTGGGAGCAAGGGCATCTAACACGCCAGTTCAGATGAGAGGGAGATAGCCCATTAGGAATACCGTGTGGTTCACTGAGAGGGAACTATGTCTTTGCAAGATGGGTGGAGTTGTCATTTTACTGGAGGGTGGAATCAAAAGTGGGAGGAAAACAAGAAGAGAAACACACACACACACACACACACACACACACACACCTATGCACTTGTGGGAGAACTGGATCCAGAAATTCAGGATGACTGAGAACCTGACTATGGGAAACCTAGAAGGGAGACCAGACAGCTGAGGTGACAGTGATGCTTAGCTTGTGGGCTTTGGACCTGATTAAGTTAGCATATTGGATTTGTCTAAGAGAAGAAAGGATGGTCAGGAATGATGGAGCCCAGAGAGGAGCTGATTGCAAGACTTGGGGTGAGAAATGAAGAAGGAACAAGTGATAAGACTATGGCTTCCAAATGCATTTCTGGCAAAGACTTCGGACTTCATGGAGGCTTCACGAGGATACTGTCTGAGACAGGAGTGAAATAAGGGGGTTAGAACAGCACAAGATGACTTGTACCAGCGGGAGGCTGGTGTGGACGTGTACAGTAGACAGCAGCGTTAGCCCGTGTTTGCCTGGATGACTGTTGCTGCAGTAACAGCTAGGTAGGGTAAGGTCTGGCTGGCCTTTCCCTCTCGCGCCTGGGTGGTGTCTGGTACTGCTGTAAATAAAGAATGGAATGAAGGTTGGCTGCACGGTTATCTAGAGGTGGGTGCTGAAGTCCACAGTTGGAATTTGAGTCAAGCTAGGAAAGATGGCAATGGTCCAGAGGCTTGCTTTAGAAAGGGCTTACACTGCATCAGGAAGGGAGAGTTTGCAGCATCTTCAAACGCAAGTGTGGGGTGGGGTGTAAGGCTCTAGACTTGTTCTTGGCCACCATTGTCCCTGAAGGCCATAGAGCAAGAAAAACCTTTGTTGCAGACCCCAAGTGCTGCAGATGGACAACAGCTCCGTGTTGGAGGACAGGCTGAGGAGAATGTTACCCACAGGAAAGCTGTAGGCCAGTGAGTCCTGAGTGAGCTTCTTGATGGGGACAGGGATGGGAGCTTGTACAATGGCCCTGAGTGGTGGAAGAAGAACTTTTGTTTCTTTAGTGATTCTTTGGCTGCCTTCTGGATCCCATTCCTCATGGATGGACCTTGACAATCATGAGCACAGCACATTTCATCTGAAAGAGTGTCTGATTGGCCATGAGGCACAGCCAGCCCTCAGAGGACAGCTGGGAAGGGGATGCACCACCGTGGTGATATATCTCTGGAGTCCTCAGCCATTTGCTGGCCTAATCCCTCTTGGATTCCTGGGGTTGATAACCCAGGCTGTGCTTTCGAGCCTCAGAGGGTGCTGAGTAGGCTGTGGGTATTTTGCTCTGGCTTGCTATCTTCATTCTCCTGTGCTGTGTGTTTCCACTTCCTCATGTGGGCCATCTGTCTGTCTGGTCACCCCGTTCAGTGCTTACACAGGTGTGCTGTTGTTTGCCAAGGCCAAGGAACCTTTTCCCCCACTGTCATGCACACCTCAAAGAATTAGAGTAGTAGTCTAATCTAGGAGAGCATTCTGAACTCTGCCCTTGAAGGATCTAAATCACCTTCTGGTATGTGGGTGGGTTTTATGTATTTATTCTTGTGTCCTTCAGTCCGTGGTACCAAAAGCATCTTTAGGCAAACTCCCTGCCTCTGAGCCACACCTTGACCCAACAATGATATCTTTTTTATTTTCCTCGTCTCTTTGAATTTTGTCTTTAGACTTTTCTAAAGTTGTTTGAATATCCAACTTCTTATCAAAACTGGCTTGTTCAGGAATTGCTGTCTTTTACTTTGGCTTTGCTCACATAATTGACCAACTTTAGATAGGGACTGTTTCTTGAAGGCAGAGGGAATACAGTTATTTTCCCTGCTAGTGTTTATGGAAAGCAACCCAAACTGTTGTTTACTAATTGGCAGCATCATTATCTCCTGATGAATCCACAATGGGATCTGGGTACTACACCGACACATTACCTTTGCTTCTACTGTTTGCTTTCTTATAGCCACCGTATATACTTGAATAACCTGTGGTTGAATGGTAGTACAAATCCACAATGACATCAAGCCTCTATCTTAATTAAATACACAGGCCAGTGAGCTCTGTCTGATGTCAGGGGCATGGAATGTAGACTATAAACTATTACAGTAGCTGACAGCTTGTTGCTCATCTGCTTGTATCCTGTGCATAGGGTTTCTTTGAAGATTTTACAAACAATGCCTCTGTAAAGATCTTCCTTGTTTCTGTTTTGGTCTTTTTGGAGTTCCACCAACAGTGGTTAATTCATATTCTACCATATGTGGGGGAGATAAAATAAACTGCATACATGGACTAGGTTCTGTGAGACCTTTCATATTTATGTCATCGGCCTGTGCTCAGGACATTTTCTTACATGTGGTGGATTACTAAAAATCAGAATGAGAGAGATGACACTCAGTGTTCGAGATCAGGCCGAATCAAGGAGATTGGGGAATTTGGGGTTTCCCAGGCCTTGGCAGGCATGGAATCCTCCCAGTGCTTGGCCTATCAGCAATTCCCTGGTTCTCTCCACTTCCTCCCTTTCTCTGCCCTCTCTTTCACCCTTCTGGGTCAAGATTGGGAAAAATGAACAAAGGCCAAGCTTGGGTTCTCAGTATTTACTTCTGTTTCTACACTAGACTTGTAGGGTTCTGTCGTCATCCGTTCTGAGCACTTTCTCCGATGGAGAGGAGATGTTGAACTGATGTTGGAGCATGGATGGACACTGTTGGGTGGTACATGGGTTCTACCTCCATATTCCTCATGCTTAAAACAGTGCACAGCTGTTGGAATGTTAGCTCTGATTTCCAGCTAAGGAAGCCAAGATGCAGGGTAAGTCATATAAACAAAATCACATGACTAGTGAATGACTTGAATAAGGGCCTGTCCAGGACTGTTGGTCCTCAGGCCAGCCCTTTATCTCTGTGTCCATGTGTGGAGTGACGTATTCTGCACATTTTGTGAAATAGCCAGTGGAACCTTATGCAAGTGGGTGAAGTAGAGAGGTACTGGACTGGAGACAGAATAAAAGTGTTCCACGGTACATTGAGTATTAACGTGTCCCTGTTTTATGTTGTTCAGGTTAGATACAGGATTACTATGCCTACATGTCTAATAAGATGGAAGGCCAAAATATTTTTTTATACTTTAATTGATTCTTTGTGACTTTCATACTATGCACCCACCCCAATCCCATTCATTTTTGAGTTTTCTATGACTATCCTCCACCCCCAATAAAATAAAAAACAAACAAACAAACAAAAAACGATTTTTTTTTTTTGCTCTTCTGTCTTTCCCGCCTCTCCATCACATATTCATTTGTTGTAGTGGCCTTGGGAGCTGCATGTCCTTTTGCCCAAGCAGCTTTATTTGCAAAGTGTTCGTTGTAATGAGTTGTTGGTCTGGTTCAAGTCCTTTGGCTTCTGGTACACCATCAATACTGGACCCTCACCAAAAATTCTCTCAGATATCTTGCTGTTGGCAAGGCCAAATTCTAGTAGCATTGCAACAGCAAAGTGATTTTTAGTTGATAGTCTTAACAGCGATGTTATGTAACTTGTATTTATTGAGGTGTGTTTACTATGCCTACAGAGAAGGGCATGCACCAGAAAGGGCCATTTGATGAATCTTCAGAGTGAGCACTTTGTGCAACCAAAGCTGGTATTAGCACATGGTGCATCATACCCAGGAATCCCCCATCCCTGCCTTAGTCTTCTCTTCACCACCCACTCCAAAGATAACACCATCCTGATAGCAAATAACAAGGAGTTTGATTGTTCTGTACATATAAGTATATGCCCAGGTGTTCTTTTGTCCCATCACCACCTGGTTGGCCTGACACTGGTCCAGCGTATCATGGCTATTACTACATGCTCTGACTTCTGGGTGTTTCTTGCTTTCCTTCTTTGTGCCGCCCCTTTTTCCCATCTTCTAAATATAAAGTATGTGCCTTGTTTAAAAATACATTGGGGGAGGGGGTGAAAAAACTGATGAGAAAGTGAGTTTGGACATTTTCCCAAGAACGTCATTGTGTGGCGTTTGGACAGCAACATATTGAGAGAAAATTGGTCAAGATTTCATCGCTGCTTTAAATGGGCCACTTGGGAACGCTCCTCTAAAGTAGTAGAGCTTGGCAGAATATGAAAAGTGACCCTGTTGTGTTTACGCAGATAATCCCAGAGGGGTGGGTGTCGTTCCCCAAGCATTCACATAGCAGGTTTGTGTTCATAGGTCCTCCAAGCATTTGTCAGATGCCTTTGGGTATCAGATGATGGCTTCTGGTCCCACACTGAATTTTTAGGTTTACTTTAAGGCCAGGCTGTTCAAGACATCAGCAGATGAGGCCAGTGCCACTGGAGAGAGTCCTGCACTAACTCATTTTCCTGTCTGTCTGGGAATCTCGGGGCAGAGGGAGGAGACTGCCATGGATCCAAGAAGCACCTTCCGGTTTTCAGGCTGACCCAGGCCTGAGTTTGCCAGTCTACAGTCTTAGGTATCTTGGGTTTCTCAGAGTTGCTAGCACTTGCCAGAATCTTCTAGAGCCAGTATGGGGAATAGATTCTCGGAAAGAATGCCTCAGGATACTTTCAGCATTCTGGGAGTAGTTGTTCTAGTTCAAAAGTTTAGTTGCTTGGTGTCGATTGGCTCTGGTGTGCCTTATGTATGTGTGTATGCATCTTGTATATCCATTGCCACAAAAGAGGTAACTCTCTAAGCTAGGATTCAAGTCTAAAGGTTTCTAGATAGAATCGGATTTTTTTTTATTATTTAGGCAAATGAAAACTGTCATAATTGGTAAATTCTAATTTTCAAACCATGAAGGTTAGTCTTTGCATTTTATCTGTTTTATGTACAGATGTGCAAAGATGGGACCAGAATAGCCTGATAGTGAATCACAGCCTCTTCTCTTGGCTCCATGGGGAATGTTTTTAATGGGAATCATGATTTAACTTGGAAAGACATTGTCTGGAGCCATGATACCTCAATAGTGTCTAGATCTGTACCTCGATAGTGTGATAGACCTTTTACCATTTCCTGGAAGGGTCTTGTGCTTGTAGCATGGTGGACTGAGAGCTACTGAATATTGGGCTGGGGAAAACACTTGATAGTTAAAAATGCTTATTGTCAAACATGAGAACCTGAGCATGCTCCCCAGCACACATAGAATGTTGGGTGTAGTGGTGTGTGTGCACCAGTAACTCCAGCAGTAAGAGGCAGAGATAGGGCATCCTTTGGGGTTCCCTGGCCAGTCAGCCTAGCCTGATTGGTGAGTCCTGTGTGAGAGACCCTGCATCAAAGCAAGGTGAAGAGCTCTTAAAGTTATCCTTTGTCTTTCACATATAAATGTCATGCACACACTTAAATGGGAATGGAATACACCCCTGTGCATCCACACATACTCACTGAATGTTACCAGTGAGGAAAACTGTGCATTGTTAATTTGAATTTATGGTTTGAAAGAAAATATGGTCAAAAGAAATGAGTTACTCACACCTCTAGATAAAATAGGTAATGGTATTGGCTATAGCTTGACTAGTAATAGCTCCGACATAAGTACTCATATTCATGGCAGGGATCAAAGAGGGTGCCTAGGTAATAAACAGGTTCATTTCACATTATTTCATTCATTTTCAAAGACAGGCGGAGAGCTGAAGTCAAGGAAATTAATCCTTGACTAAGATCTCAACGCATTCTATTTTTCCTTAATTGAGCCAGCACTAATTTTTCTTTCCTTGACTTTGTATTTGATAGACAAAACAGCAGCAGCAACAATAACAACAAAAAACCTGATTTTATGGTGCACTAGCATCAGTATGATGAGAATATCTTGTGTTAATGTCTAGAAGAGATACTTCATGTAAGGAAAATACCCCTCTTTACTTCCAGACTTTTCTATCACATCTTTACTCTCTCAGCCTTTTTGGTTGCTTGATGCTCAGTGAAGAACCCACCTGGCTTTTCACCCTACTTTGAGCACAGGTCCAAGATGCCAAGTCAAGTAGCTCAGGGGCTCCCTCTACTGGTGTCTTACTGGTGACTTGGTTACTTTTAAGAAATACTCATATAACAAATCCAAGGTGACTGAAGAATGTCAAGAGATACAGTCTTTGCAATAAAGCAATGAAAAGTTACATGCAGATATTTCTGTAATGCATAGTTGGTGCATACTAGAAAAAGGGAGGGAAGATGGTTCCATAGCTGTTGGAGGCCAGAGTTTAATTATAGTCAGCAAATTAGGAAAAGCTTTCTGGAAAACAGTGGCGTATGTGTGTCTGCATCCGAGAGGCCAAATGAGATATGGCTTGGTGTGAGGATTGTAGTACAAAATAGCAAAGGTCTATCATCTGCTAGAGGGATCAGCAGTGGCCAAGGCTGCCTGGTGGAGGACAGCCAAGGACAATGAAGGTACAGTACATAGTGCCTGTGCCACTTCAGTCAGAGCACGGGCCCTGCGAGACAGACATATTGCCATATGTCCAGAATTCTGTTGTCGGCCTTGGGTGGCTGTGAACAGGATGGCTGACAGAGGAAAGAGTCAGGTAGGAAAGCCATAGAGATGGCTGCCTCTTTCCTCTTGTCGTGGCTCCAGGAAGCGAAGGAGAAGTGACCCTATCTAGTTCCTGTATCAGCCACTCTGTGGTAAAACCATGAGGGTACAGGGAGAAGCTGCCTCAGGCTAGTTCACCCCCTTTCCACCTCCTGTACAGTGGTTTGCAGGAGGTACATTGCACATGCCTACTGCCTGGGTCTCAGAAGGCTCACGGTCTATGCATGGGACTTGGAGTTGGGGGCTCCTGTGCCCACTCCCCTACTCTAAGACAGAGAAAATTAAAGACAATGTTTGCTCTGGTTAGAGAAGAACTCATGGAGCTCCACCCCACTGCCTCAGGGTCTTGTCTGTCTAGCAGGAGCCCCCCTGAACGTCTCATCCCACTATTGCTGTCAGGGAGGAGGCCTTCTGAAGCTAAAGTCTAAAAAAGACGTCATAAACACCTGCGCTGGCCACTTGTACTCTAGTGTCCCAACCCAAGTCTCCTCTCACCTGGAGGTGAGGCTGCCCTAGACTCTCCTTGTCTGCCTCGGTCCATTCCCTGCCCTCCTTCCTTTGTAACTTTGACCTTTGGAGTCTCTTCTGCATTGAATGGATGGCATGGCTTGGAGTAGAGAAGCAGGTCCTTTTATGGAAACAGGTGGCTTGCTTTGTCTACTGATTAACTAGAATGAATCTGCTCTGGGCTCTTTTAGACAGGTCAGGACTGGAGAGCTGTGCCTTGTGCATTTGAGATTTCAAGCACAGAGTCATATTTTCCCAGGAGCAGCGGTGCTAAAGTCAGGCTGGCTATGATGGGCTCCCTCACTCCCTATATACAAGGTCTGTATTTCTCTTTCTGGTTAAGGTTGCAGGAGTTCTATCAGCACCTAGGGAATGTGTGGATTCTTTTTTATGTTTTCCTCATTTTGTAAGCTTTGAGCCTTAATATTAAATGCAATGTTACCTCAAATATTTAAATTGATGCAGCTATAGTTAATTTTCTATTTTAGTTGACTTATTCTATGGGTGTCTAATATGTTTATTTTCATGTTAATTTTTGGATCTTTTTACAGCATTTGCCTTAAACAAACATTAGGTGTTGTAGTTTGGCATACCTAGGTTTTGAGAGTAATGGACTTGCAATTTGTTTCTAGCTGTATGTCACTAGCAGTATAAGCACTAACAAGACATTAAGTTTTGTTCCTCTGTTTGTCAAAGAGCCCGAGTCTTTCGTTTCTAGGGCCATTGGAGTGGGATGTGGCCCTGTACCTGCGTGTGCTGTTACTGAGGTGCTGGTGGTCGCTGGCTGTCACTTTGCCTAGTTTTGGCTTTGGTGCTTAGTACCTAGCCCACTGGTGACAGTGCGGGTGTCAGGGAGACGAGCTCTGAAACTCATACTCCTGCTTTGATTGTCGCTGAGTACGTTTGCTTTTCCCCAGTGTCTGCCTGGAGTCTGTGGATAGATGTCTGCATTCTCTCCTCTCTCCACCTCCACTTAGCCCACCCCTCTTAGCCCACCCCTCCCTTAACCATCTGTGCTGGGTGGCTTCATGGCAGAAGTAAAGGTAGAAGCTGACATTGGACTAACTAAGAGCTCGTTCATGGAGGAGCTCTTTTCTTTCTTTGTAGTACAAATTTCCATAGATTCAGTGTTAATTCACCATCTTCCATGTACTGGAGGGGAGGTGGCCCTTGTCCTTGCAGAGAATGGACAGAAACCTGTGAGTACCCTGTGTCTGGATTGTGAAGTGGTGTGTATGTTCAGGAAGGCGGTAGTGCTGGATATGAACCATTTACATGTGGCTCTTCTTCCCATACATTCGCTGTTCTCTGACCCAGTGGTAACTAGTAATAACTGGAGTTAGTAGTTATGCTTTCCAGAGAAGGTAAGGTTGGGATACTCAGTTGTAGCCCGGTCCTTATCTGATTTTGAGTTTGAAAATCAAAGTCACTGAACTGGGACAGGCAAGCACAAATCTCCTGTTAATTATTATGAAATATTCATCTGGTTTATTCTGAGGGCAGGGAGCAGGGATGGGGTCAGCACCAAGGAATGTATTTGGCATGCATGGCAGGCTTTTACTGATGCCAGCCCGGGCCTGGCTTCTGCTGTGCAGCCTGGCTTCTGCTGTGCAGCCTGGCTTCTGCTGTGCAGCCTGGCTTCTGCTGTGCAGCCAGTCCTGGTCCTCTTGCTCCGGCCCCCCGTGGGATTTGTCTTCTGTCGTGAAATAGTAGTCACAACACCCACTGCTTGTTGCACACAGCCCTGCATAGTTACAGGTGTCTAAGAAAGGAGAGACAGATGCCTCTTCATGAAGGGGGTGCAAACACTGGAGCCATAGAGTGGACAGCTCCAGCAAGGCCTGGAGAGAGCCAGGGAGGAAGCCTCAGACAAGGGGTTCAGTGGCGCTGCTCAAGTATGCCAGCATGTTGTTCTGCTGTACTCCAGAGATGTATTCTCTATATGTCCCCAAAGGGATCTTGCTGCAAGGTCACCTGCCTTCCCTTCCTTAGCTCTCCCTCAGGCCTAGCCCGGGGAATAGATGAGTGGATGGAAGGGAACAGGCTGCCTGTTAGCCATGCGAGTGCTAGAAGCTTTGTCTTCTTGCAGGCTCGGGTAGTGCAGATTCATTTGCTGAGGTTGAGGAAAGAGCTGGTACCCAAGTGTTTCTTGTGAGCTTGCCTTGCAATGTGGGGGCAGAAAGTGTCTTATGTGACTGGAACTCAGGGTGTGATTGGCATGGAGAGGAGTGAGGTCAGAGAAGTGAGGTTTTATTTTGCCCTGTTGCTTTCTAATTCTTAGGCTTAATTGATGATGTCCCTGAAATAGACACTGGAAGACAGCATGTCCTAGTATGACAGACTGGGCACACAGCTCTTAGGGCCTGAGCATCAAATAAATGTACCTTCTCTTTGTGTTTCAGACAGCCCGCTTGAGGACACTGACCCCAAAGACTTCTATCTCAATCCAAGAAACATCATGGCTGAGCCAGACTACATAGAGGATGACAATCCTGAACTAATTAGGCCCCAGAAACTAATCAACCCTGTCAAAACATCCCGAAAACATCAAGACCTCCACAGAGAGCTCCTTATGAATCAAAAAAGGTATGACAGTTTCCTGAGCATTGTTTTCTCCAATAATTTTTAAGGTAACCAGGTTTTATTTTAATTGTGTTTACAAAGGCTTCAAGGGATTGTTTGCTTGTCTGCCATATTAAAGGCATCCTTTTAATGAATATCCCAGAGCTGTCTCTCCACAAAGCTTCTGCAGCTGTGGCTGCCACTGCTGGGGTTTTACACTGTCCCTTACCAAATGTATGCATATTTTAAGGAGCATTATTATTTATTTTCTTTGTGCTTGTGTTCGTGCATGTGGAGGACAACTTGGAGACACCTCTCCTTCCACCATGTGGGTCCTAGGGATCGAACTTGGTGTAGAATGTGGCAGCAAGTGCCTTCACTTGCTGAGCCCACGCATGCTATTTTCAAACGTGGGTGGAAGAGGCTGGGTTAAGGGTGGGAGAGAGTGTCCTAAGCAGAAGAGAAATGTTTTATAATTTTAAATCTCTGACATTTTGGAAAGTGTAGGAATCAGATTTACATCCTGCCCATGCTAGTGTTTCCTAGTTGTGGAGACTTCCTAGACTTAACAGATAAGAATATTCTTCTTCGTGTCTTTATTGGTTTATTTTATGTAGTTTTACATCGTTTTCCTCTTTCCCTTGAATTTTTAGAAAGGAAGCAAAATACCTCTAGTCTTCCTTTGCAGACTGTTTGTTACTTCCATCTCGGCCTGAATGCCTCTGGATTCTGGGACTGGATCCTGCTATATGTTTGTTTACTTATTATTGCGTGTTATGTGTAGTGTGTGGGAAGGCATGTGTAGAGATGAGGTTGACATCAGGGCTTTCCCACCTTTTCCTGCTTTAAACAAGGTGTCTCACTCAATGTGGAGCTGTCTGGTTGGTGGACAGGCTGGCCAGCAAGCTCTCAGGACCCTTCTGTCTCCACATCTCTCCACATCCTAGAACTGGGGTTACAGGTGCTTGCTACTGCGACGGGATTTTTTTTTGTAATTGTGAGTTCTGGGGAATTCAAACTCAAGTACTTAATGCCTACACGGCAGTCCGTCTATCCACTGAGTCATCTTTCCAGCCAAGCTCCTCTGCTTTTTAAGTGGCGTTAGAATAGAGCAGTGCGCGGGGATAGTTAAAGATGCAGGGTCACTTTATTGAAGAATGAGTAAGCTTTACATAAGATTGTTTTCAGATCTGTGAGATTGTAGGTTCCTCATCCCTATCACGCTGCTAAGCCTTCATGAAAAGATCTACAAGAAGCTCCAAGGAAAGATGCTCAAAGCAAGTTCAACTCAGGCTAATTTGGGGGATTAAAGTGTGTAGCTATGCAAAGATCAAGTCTCCCATGTTTGACTTACATTAATTGCCTGATTCCTCTCATTTGCTTGCCTCTTTTTCTAATTTAAGGTATTGGCTTAATCTCTATAAACAGCTGGAATCTTTTATTTCTCTCCCCTTTTATTCCAAGCCCCTTTTGTGATCTTGAGAGAGTCCTTAGCCCTTAGTTGGGCTTTCTGAGGTTCTCTAATTCACATGGAATGGATAAGGTAAAATATTTGTATTGAGAACAGACTTTCATCACATCGTGAGCCAGTAATCAAGACTGGTTACCCATGAACCAAACAGAACATATGTGTTATATATATCAAGCCATTATTTGGCACTTAAATTTAGAAATTAAAAAATCCATGGTATCTAAAGAATATATGATATAGAAGATAAATAAAAGCTAATAAACAAGTTTTTATCCTAAAACCAGTTATGTATTGCCTAATAATGTAAGATTTTTACATTGAAAAACCTGCTGTATCTTCGAAATACATACTTTTTTTTAATTTGAAAAATGCTCCCCCCAAACTATTAAATGCACTTTCAGTCGTCAGAATCTTTCAAGGAATCAGCAGTGTGCATGTGTGATGGTGCCACATGAATAGGGAAGGTGGATGGGGTCCATTTTATCACTCATATGTACTTATTTTAATGGATATTATTATTAATCAATTTTCTATTAAAGGCTTTCTTTTTCTTCACTATATAGATGACAAATCTCAAGAGAGGCAGCTTGGCCAGTATCACAAGGCAGTTCAGATTAAACAGTGAACTATGATCATACCGTTTCTCTCGAAACTCAAAGCCCATGACCTTTCTACATTGCGCTGCTACCAAAGGTCACACTGATGCCCAGGTCTAGGCCAGGACCTGGTGGCCATGTTGGTACCCAAGGACCATGCTGCCACTGGGGGCCATGCTGATTTTGGTGGCCTGTGCTATCATTTGAGGTCATGGTGTCAGGCGGGCCAGGACTGCTGTTGAGAGCCATGTCTGGGTCAGTGGCTTTCTCACAGCCAGGGGCTGTGTTGCTGTCCAGGGCTCATGATACCATCGAAGGCTATGCCAGTGTCATAGGTCTGGGCTGCAACCTGGGGCTTTGTTGGTGCCTGAGGGTCATGCTGCCATGGGAGCTATGGCAACTTGAGTGACATGCACTGCTACCAAGGACCGTGTCTGGGTCCATGGTCCTACCACAGCAGGCTCTGTACCACCAAAGGCCACATGGATGCTGGAGGTCTGGGCTGCAGCCTGTGGCTATGTTACGTCTGAGGGCCATGCTGATCTGGATGGCAGCGCAGGCTGTTAGCATGGACCATGTCTGGATCTGTGGTCCAGCGTCAGCAAGTCTGTAACATCATCAGATGTCTGTAACTCCTGTGGTCACCAGGGTCTTTGCTCAGGGTCTAGACAGCCACCTGAGACCATGTTGGTGTCTTAGGGCCCTGCTGCTGCTGGGGCCATACTGATTTGGGTGGCCTGTGCTGCCACCAGGGCCATGGTTACATCCAGGCCTGAACTGCTGCCAAGGGCCATGTCTGAGCCTATGCTCCTGCTGCAGCTGGGGTCTGTGATGATGTCCATGGCCCATGTTACTACAGGAGATCATAGGAACCATGTATGTTGGACTCCGAGGGCTGTGCTGAGCTGCTCTGCTCCTCACTGACCCTCCGCAGCATGAGAACTGGCCCTACCCTCCATTGGAGAGCTGACCCCATCCCTTACCATGGGACTGGGAGACCTGGCCCTATGGCATGGAGCTAGGAGAACTGGCTGCGCTCCTTCCCTGAGGGAGCACTTCCAGACCGACCAGCTCAGCTACCATCCAGACCCACATCCTGGGCCTTGGGTTGGCCCACCATATCATCTACCCCATGTAGGACCTGCTGGAGCACGTGAAGAAACTAGCCCTGCAGAACGATAGCCACAGGATATCTGAGAGGAGTTTCGGTGAGGGTTCAGTGATGATGGTGTGTCAGAGGATTTGAACCAGACCAGTGACTCATTGCAATGAACATTTGCGGGTGGGGCTGATTGGAAAGTGTATAGTGCATGACACACCACAGTTCCCCATGCCAGTGGGATGAATGAAGAGGCGATGGAAAGACAGAGGAATGAGGTGGTTTGTTTGCTTGTTTGTTTTGTTATTAATTAATTTGGGGGAACCTGCTGCAGGGGTGAGATGGGTGAGTATGGAGGGACTGGGAGGTGAGTGGGATTGGGGTGCATGGTATAAAATTCCCAAAGAAACAACAAAGAATAATGTTTAAAAGAGAGAGACAGGCAGGTCTGGTTACTCTGAGTCCTATACTTAGCATCAGTATCATCCAGGCTGCTAATAACATTTTGGCAGAGTAGTTTGTAACCTGTAATCTAGAAAATGTGTATTCGGTAAAATTAGGATGGACTTTGGCTTTATCTTCTTCTTCACAAACTTCATTAACTTTTCATCTAAAATGCTTCTTAGACTTTAACTCGGTGACCCCTCCCCCACTTTTTTCTTTCGGAATTTTATACCTATACCAGCAGCTGGCTTGCTGGTGCTGGCGCCAAAACCAACAAAATCCCAATCCCATGACCCAGGAGGAGAAAAATGCTTATAGAGAGTTCCTGGGGCAGGAGTCATCAGCGCTGGTAGGGAGGCTGCACTGGGGTGGAGAACTGCCTTAAAAATGCCTCACAGGGTCGGTGAGCTGGCTCAGTGGGGAAAGATGCTCGCTGTCAAGCCTGAGGACCTAAGTTAGTCCTCTGCACAACATAACAGGAGAAAGGGGAGTCCAGCACTTTGTGCATACTGTGGCGTGTGTGAGCACACACATACAAATACAGAAAAACAAACAAGTATATGTAATAATTTTTAAAGTTTTATTGCTTTATAAATAATACCATTCAAAATTTCCACTTCCTCCCCTCCTCCCATTTCCGTCCCACTCCCTCACTTGCCCTCCTCCAGTCCTAAGAGAGGGCAGGGTATTATGCCCTGTGGGAAGTCCAAGGCCCTCCCCCTTCCATCCAGGCCTAGAAAGGTGAACATCCAGACAGACTAGGATCCCAAAAAGCCAGTACATGCAGTAGAGACAAATCCCAGTGCCATTATCATTGGCTTCTCAGTCAGCCCCCATTGTCAGCCACATTCAGAGAGTCCGGTTTGATCACATGCTCGTTCAGTCCCAGTCCAGCTGGCTTTGGTGAGCTCCTATTAGATCAGGAGAGGATTGGGAAGAGCTTGGGGGAGTGGGATGGTTGAGATGGAGGAAGGGCGGATATGGGAGCAGGGAAGAAGATATCTTAATTAAGGAGCCATTTTAGGGTTGGCAAGAGGCTTGGCTCTAGAGGGGTTCCCAGGTGTCCACGGGATGTCCCCAACTAGGTCCTTGGGTAGTAGAGGAGAGGGTGCCTGAACTGGCCTTGTCCCGTAGTCAGACTGATGACTATCTTGAATAACACCATAGAACCTTCGTCCTGCTACAGATAGAGATAGAGACAGCGACCTACATCAGAGCACTGGACTGAGCTCCCAAGGTCCATTTGAGAGCAGAAAGAGGGAGAATATGAGCAAGGAAGTCAGGTCCGCGAGGGGTTGGTCCACCCACTGTAATAAAAAATTTTAAAGCCTCTCAATCTCCCTTTTTAAATTAAAATAATGTATATGTATTAGTTTGTTTTCCCAGTAATAAAGTATCACAAACTTGATGGCTTAAAATATTGCAAATATATTATGTAGATATAGAGGACGTCATTGTCATTTAATCTTCCTTCTCAGTATCCAGTGATGCAAAAGCTTGCTCAGTATCTTCATAATCAGCATCTGAAAATTTTAAATCTCAACATCGCATAATAGGAATGAAATAAACATAGGATTTAATCCAATCCTGAGAATGTGTTGGGGATTTCAGATCCAAACTACAATACCTACCACAAGAATACACCATAAATGATTCTTTTGCAGTTTGCTTAAAGGGGAGAGTCTGGGACATGCATTCAACTTTTAATTCTATGACAATTGATGTATTTCACGACCTTTTGGCATAAAATACTAGTCTTAATTTTAAAGACTGGCTGTGCTTGGGACTGGAGGTCCGGCAGTTAAGAGCACTTGCTGCTCTTCTAGAGGCCCTAAGTTTGGATCTTAGCACTCCTGTCCAGCATTAATGTAACTCCAGCTGCAGGAGATGTTGTGTGCCGGTTCTCCTTGGGCACCTGCCCTCACATGCACACGTCCATATGCACATGTGCTTGAGCACACACTAAACAATCGGCTCTGTTCACTGTAACAGTCAAGGTTGCTCTGTGGGAACTGCTTGGTCTTAGGTAGACTTGCCCACCAGGAACTTGGTCTCAGGTCAGTCTTGATGGGGTTGGCCATTCTTGTTTGTATAGCTGTCAGAGCTCATGAGGAGAGCCTACCGTTTCCTTTCTAGGGCTGAAGGGTTGATTTCCAAACTTCAAAGAGGCAAATTTTAGTCTTGGCATCAAGTCTGAAGTCTGTTCTGGGGATTTAGCAAGGCTACAGGTGGTTCTTCACTTTCTCATCGACATAGGAAGTTAAATGAAAAAATATTTAAAAAATGAAAAAATAGGAAAGTTAAACGATGTGCTGGCGTAAAATTTAAGATATATATATATGTATATGTATATGTGTTCTTGACTGTTATCACAGAAGGACCATTTTTTTCTAATATTTTCTGTCACTAAATATTTTATCTTACCATCTCCATTTTGTAAAGTTTTTGAGCAGAAAATGAATAACATAGCTAAGCCCATTTCTGTATTGCAGTGGATATTAGCTTAATCATACATCAAAGTTTGCTTGGCAACTTTGGTATAACCCAGAAAAAAATTATTAATAATTGGAGCTATTTTTTCCAGTGAAATATAGGGAGATGTCTAAAATTTAAATTATTCATATAATTAAATTCTTAGTCCTAAAATTTAATTTTGTCTATAGTTTCATATTGAGACCTTATTATTCACAAAACTGAGGAAGTCTTAATTCATTTTCCTTTATGATACTTATGGATTTTTTTTGAAACAGCGTTTATTATGTAACCCAGGCTAGTATCCTGCTCTGACCCTTCTGTATGCTGAAATTACAGTATGCCTTCACACCCACCTGGTTAGGTGATACTCGGAACTCAAATGGACTTTGATTATGCTGATTAATGATTTAATTTCCTTGACACCCTGTGTGCAGTTTTGTTCCTGTTCATTCTTGGTAATTGTGAAATAGACCATAAAATAATAAAAGTAATCTCCCTCCTTTCATTAGAATGTACAGCAATTTCACCTGCTAGTGAAGATAGGGAAAGAAGAGATGTGTATGTTATTTTAACAGTGTATCCTTTATTATCAGAGGTGGAATATACCAAATCCTCATTCTCTAAACAACTTCAAAAATTTTGTTGTGATTAAAAAAAAAAAATCTAGGTAAGAGAGATGCCAGAATGGTGTGTGTGTGTGTGTGTGTGTGTGTGTGTGTGTGTGTGTGTGTGTGGTTTTCTAGGAAGTGTGAAATATAGACTGGTTTGTTGTTTCTTGTGTGGCTGTGTTTACGTTTTTTTCCTGAAAGATTAAGCTAATGGTTTTTCCATCTCTTCCTTCCTTCCTTCCTTCCTTCCTTCCTTCCTTCCTTCCTTCCTTCCTTTCTTCCCCTCTTCCTCCTCCTCCTCCTTCTTCT
>NC_022018.1:21370134-21379762 GCF_000317375.1 Microtus ochrogaster
TCCTCCTCCTCCTCCTTCTTCTGCTCTTTTTTTTTGTAGGGGTCTTGCCCCTCAGAATAAACCAGAATTGCAGAAGGTGATGGAGAGGAGAAAACGGGACCAAGTGATAAAGCTGAAGGAGGAAGAAGCACAAAAGAAAAAATCTGATCTGGAAATAGAACTATTAAAGCGGCAGCAGAAGTTGGAGCAGGTAAAGCTTGGATGAAAACAGTCTAGCTCTGAGGATTTAGGTGTTGGACTCCGGGCAAGCAGAATTCCAGCAGGCCAGATGTGCATGTGTGTACCCTGAGAGAAAAAATAGGAGCAAATACAGTGGAAGGCATAAATCCCATTGAAGGCAGACACTCAGTTTCTGTTAGAAACCTAAAAGAGTCACTAGAGGCCAAAGCAAACCAGAGGGGTGGGAAGAATGTTCAGTGCCCAAAGCACTGGCTGGCAACAGGAGCTGAATTCAGATCCCAGAATCTATGTAAGTGTGGGGTTGATGTGTTGTGGCAGCCACCCTGGAATTCCAGGACTTGCAAGTAGACCAAGCCAGCTAAGTAGACCAATCACGCTGACCAGCATCAGTTCAAATACACACACACACACACACATATACATAGATATTTTTCGTGAAAGTTGGGATTCTTTTAAAAAGCCTCCCAGTATATAAATAATTTTTTTTAATGTATTTAGCTTGAACTGGAGAAGCAGAAATTGCAAGAAGAACAAGAAAACGCCCCGGAGTTTGTGAAGGTGAAAGGCAATCTCAGGAGAACAGGCCAGGAGGTGGCCCAGGCCCAAGAGTCCTAGGCCCAGGCTGCCTGTGACCTGGCGTGTCCCCACCATCGCTGTAGGAGCCATGTCTAGGTACCTCTGTAGCGCTCGTCTTGGACCACAGTCCTGAGGAAGAGAACCCAGACAGCTGAGAATTTTGACTATCAAAAAGGATCGGGTTTGATTTGCCATCGTATCATGCTAGATGAATCGTCTTTGACGGTTGCTGTTCCCACTCGCCAAATGAACGACATTGACCAGCACATAGCACGTGTGTTATCATGCACCTGTGGTTAGAGACTTTAGACAAAGCAAAACACAAAAGCAAGCGAACTAGAAAGTGGACACTGGAATAACACTTGAGGGTTGCGCTACTCAGCTTTTTTTTCCATTCCAAGTTTAGTGGGACACAGAGCCTTGTTCTTTTCAAAACTAAAGAAATTGTGTGGAATCCTTCCTTTGGTTAACTGTGATTTAATTGCATCAAAATGCTTTTCATCTGTCATGTCGAATATTTGTATTTCATTTTGAGAACCCAGAATTTTCTTGTTTAATGTATATCCCCCTCACAATACAAATTAAGAATGGAAGATGTTAGTCTTTAACATTTATGTTTAGCTATACCTGTTTCCTTGGTTGACAGTGAAATTCAGAAATAGGATAAGAAGTTTTGACGTGTCAGCGCCTACCACGAACTTGGTATAATTTCTCTAGGTTCTCAGTATGATATGCCACATGCTGCCTTTCCACTTCCAAGAAGGCACATTGTGACTGTTCCTTTATTGTTTTGATGACCGTAGGCTTTCTCTTCAGTTTTAGTTTATGATTTCTTGCTCAACTTGTCTTTTTAGATGAAGCAATTCCTTAGTTCTTTGGGGGATTGAACCAGAGTGTGTAACTCAGCCTCTGTGTCCCATAGTGAGGCCGGATCTTTTGAGTTCTCCCGAGAGCAGTATAGAGGAGGTTGTCCATGAGGACTGAGTGACGAGGCCGTTAGATACTGAATGTGATACAAATAGAGATCCATTTCTAGGAGCAGTATAGAGGTTGTCCATGAGGACTGAGTGACGAGGCCGTTAGATACTGAATGTGATACAGAGTGTCTTTGAGTCTTAGCTTTAAACATTTCTCATGAGCGATCACGTGTTTCTTTCCCCCTCTGTTTGTTGTGAAGAACGACTGTTCTGTGTTCTCTCAGCATGATGCTGTTGGTAGGGATGGTCTTGACTACTGTGCTTCATCTCTCAGGAAAAGCTGAGGGGCCGGGCAAAGCTGCTCAGTTTCCTCATGCTAGCTAGCATGCTGTTCAAAGAGACATCTAAGTTAGAAATAATATGAAAGTTCCCATGCAAAATATATTTTATACTGCAGGCATGGGGATTTTTTTTTTTTTTTGTATTTAGTGCTTCTCCCTAGAAATGATTTAGCCAGTAATTTCTACACTGAAGACTTCTATTTCCGAACTTTCATGATGCACAGAATGCTGGGTGTAGTGCTCTGGAATCCTTGATTGGCACACTAGACGCTGGCTTTCACTTGGGAGCACCCACTTTGGTAGTTAACAGGCTCAAGCTCCATCCAAGTTTGATTAAGAAATAGATGGGTGGTAATACACTGCTAGGTAGAGAAACTTGAGAGTTGATTACAGTGAAAATGGATTTGTAGTCTTATCAGCAAGTGTTATCTAAATAAAATATGAGATGCTGAAGATAAAATTGTTTGCCTTTGAAGACTGGATGACAACTTCGTCATCCTTCTTTTTGATAAAAGAAGGTTCATTCCTGATTGCTGGAAAAAAATCTCCAATGCACATTGATTATTCTTTCTTTGTGTGTGGGGGGTAATGATGTCAGATGTTAGGGTGAAAAATTGGGACTGGCTCAGTCCTTTTTATCTAACTGGACGTTAGCTCTTGCAATGTGTATCCCGAGAACAGTTCCACTGTGTGATAGGATCTTCAAGGGCCATCACCAGCTCATCAGGAATAGGGCTGATTCTGTTTCTAAACCCAAGGGACTCATTCACAAACACATTTCTTTCCTGGTTGCACTCAGACCTGTGATCTTCCTTGGTGGTTAGTGCTGCAGGGTCTGGCCAAAAGAGGACTTGTAAATAGCAGGAAGTGCTGGCTTCTGCTGGGTCCTGGGGCATACAGGTAGTGAGGCTTGTCAGAGTCTGCATTTTAAAACGCCATCGCTCTTTCCTTGCTCCTAACACTGTGTAGTCCAAACCCCGAGGACTTGTCAACATCTGAGCAGTGTTGTGCTTTAAGCCACTTTTAGGGGGGAAAAGGCTCCATTTTTCCACTCTGTAGTTTTCTTAAAATAGATCTGTGTTTTGTAGTCTTCTGCTAGTAAAGTAGCTTGCTTTCTAAGCTATAACAGTCGACTTTATTCTTCTACTCTGAGAATCTTGACCCGTTTGAGTGTACATAATATATATAAAGGGAGCCTTAATGGATTTGTTTTCATAATTTAATATTTTTTGTATTTGCTCTTGTATAATTGTTTTTTTAATGGAAAGTATTACAGAATCAAGGGTGGAATTCTTAGAACCAAAGTTATTCTTAATAAAAATCACCAATGCTTGGACCACACAACCGTGTCTGTCTCATTGTTTAAGGTGGACTTGTAGTCCCAGGAGAGGAGGGGTATTGTTCAGTTCAGAGATTAAAAGGTAGCTTCCAAGTCTCCCCGCGTGCCAGTTCTCTCTGACAACAGGTATGTCTTCTCTCTGTGTGCCTTTTGATTCTGAATACTTATATGGCAGATAATTTCATCCTAAGATATCAGTGGTTCTAAGTTGTTTTTGTATAAAGCATAGGGCATTATTGCAACTGTTGGTCTTTCAGGTAACAAATAACCTGAATTTTAAGGAGCTCAGTAAAACAGTGGAAGATATATTTTTGGAAGACTTGGTGCTTGTTAATAGTACAGTTTTTAGTAATTCTGCTTTTTGTTGTTGTTTTGCTTACTCAGTTACATGCACTCTACCCTCAAAGAAGTGAGTTGGGAGCACTCTCTACACATGGCTGTATTATACTATTGGTTAGAATAGTTGGGAGGTTCAAATCTCCCTCCTTGACAGTTATGCCTTACTGCAGAGATGGAAATGAATGTCTGTTCCCCACAGAAGGGACACTGAGGATATACTGAAGAAACAGTTGTCCCCATGTCTGGCTCAGTGAACCAGGGAGTTTGTTGGGGTTTCCTCCAGGAGTGGTCAGTCAACAGAGAGCATCACTGAAAGCCCATCACACATAAGGACTCATAAAAGCTGCATTTGCTGCAGGGAGAGTCTCCTTCCCCTGGCAATTATTAGTTACAATGTTGGAGAGGAAACGGGTTTTATTTACTTCCTAAGTCTTACATGGGTCGGTGAGTCTAAGTAGCAGTGTGAAGAAGACAGCAGAATGCTGGAGATATGAAAAGGGAAGGGGGGATTACTGGGGACGGAAGGGTACAGAGGGAAAGAGGAGGCAGGGAGGAGAAATTGTGTATGAACTGAACATGTGTATTTTTCTTATTTTATCAATAAAAATACTGCTATTTAATTAATTTATATTGTATTAGATATTATAAATATTTTTAAAACCTGCAAGGTGTTCTACCTGTGTAGCTTGCATTAGGGCCCTGAGTTCAATCCACACAAATAGAATAAATGAAAGTCTTTTTTTTTTTTTTTTTTTTAGCATCAACAGGACAGAAGACATTCTGGACAATTTAGCTACACAACACACTTTTTACTGTCTAATTATAAATTTTGACCACTTACTCAACTTTTGGTATCTTTGGACCCTTGATCTTAAAGTCTACTTAGAACTCTCTTGGATAGTTCAGTTGGTGGTGTGGAACACTGTAAAATCTCTTAAAGATTTGTTCTTTCTAAGGTTATCCTATGGACTCTAAAACTGGTGCAGAAGATGCATTCCACAAAAGATCTGAGTGATAGCTGCCCCCTTGGAATAACTAACTTAGATAGTCAGCACCCACTTAGATACCACTTGGCCAAATGGCACTTGGGCATGGCAGCCCACCTTTAACCCAAGCACTCAAGAGATAGAGATACTATCTTCAAGCAAGTTGGCTAACTAGACTAGCTAAATTGGCAAGCTCTGGGTTCGATTTCAAAACTCTGCTTCAATACATAAGGCAAACAATCAAAGAAGACGCCCAACATCAATCTCTAACCTTTACATGTAAATGTGACCCATACACACGTGTGCACACACGAAGATGTACTCACCATACACATACACCTGCAAAGAAGAAAATTAGACACATTTCTATTTTCATATTTAAAATTCCCCTCTAGTATGACCATATTTATTTTCATATTCTCCTCAAATGTCAGTATAATTTATCCAATCAAGACTTAGACTAACTGAAGGAGCAAGATCTGCATTTTTGGCTGACTTTTGCTTGCATAGAGCCTGGCTGGCTGATTCATCTAAATTCAATCATGAGTCACAGGCCTTGGAGCAAAGCCTTTGTTATAATGAATTCGTTTTACTTTGCCGTGGCTTTCAGTGCCTTTCACTTACTGGACTCTGGCTTGTGGTCCTCAGAAACAGTATGTGCCTTCATTCTTAAGGCCAGCATCATCCAGCCTTTACGATACACTGATCTTGTTCAGTAATATTACTAAAATGTCTGCATTCTAGATTGCAAACCTACGGGGATCACTTTGAAGATTTATTTATTTGCGAGCAAGAGTCATCAAATCTGTGAGGTGAATTTTGGGGTTATTTGCCTGTGTGTTATCTTGGACACTGATGGGGCCCTCTTTAATTTGCTTTCAGATAGGATCCACAGTATTCTTTATATATCTATTTTATAATTTCTTTATTGTTGGGTCGCCTGTATTCTTTCCTGTATGCCCAGCTAAAGCCAAACACATCCATCGACTTTAAAAAAATGTATATTCTTCATAGAACCAGCGAGATGCCCTTGTGTGTGAAAACTCCCTCAAATACATTAGTTATTACTTTGTATTATAGCTGTTTTGTTTTCTGAGACAGGGTCTTTTTGTATAGCCCTGGCTTGCCTAAAGCTTGCTACATAGGCAAGGTTGGCCTTGAACTTACAGTGAGCTTTCTCCTCATTTCTCCATTACTATCCAAAGCTGGGATTACAGGTGTAAGTCACCATACCTGGCCTGGTTTTCTAAAAGTTATGCAGTAAGAAAATGAAGGAAGCGTTAACTAGAAACATTTAACTCCACATTCTTTATCATTCAAACACCGTGCATCTTGCAATGACTGGCAATACAGTGCACGTATGATAGGTTACGCTACAGTGGTTTCAGTGATCCAAGATGACATACACTTACAATTGATAACATCAGAGTCGGGATACTGAATGAATAAAAAGAAGCCAGGTGTAGTGAGGCCACGTGTATAATCTCAGTACACAGGTGGTGGAGTTAGGAGGAACGTGAGTTCAACACCAGTCTAGGCTACCTAAGACCTTGCAGCAATAAAGTGAAGTGAAACAGATCAGAATGAAGAAGTTTACTATCCTTTCTTGCCCCCCGTGGTGGTTGATTGGACTGAGAAATGCCTAGAGAATTGGAAAGGTGCATTTAGCTATTCCCGTGGGACACAGGGCAGTGTTCTGAACATGCTTGCTGCTGAGATGGAACAAGAGCCCGAAAGGGCAGAAGCACGCATGTGCAAGTCTTTCCTCTTCAGAGGTGTGTTTAGGGCTGCCGCTGGGCCTCTGCGCCAGGTTCCACATTTCCTCAGTCTTTGAACACGGACCCTCGCCAGCAGCTTCCCTGGGAGCTCCCAGGCCTCCAGCCTCAACTGGGGTTCCAAGCCTTGCTCTCCCTTGTTCTGAGGCGCCCAGCTTCCAGCCTGCAGTCACTGTGAATCCGCACAACCTCCGCTGTGGTGAGCCCGCTGACCACATTCCCAATTTGTAAAATTACATATATCCTGTTGGGTTTTTTGCTCTTGAGAACCCCAGTGTGTGTGTGTGTGTGTGGTTATGAATAGAAAAAGACCCAAACTGGAGTTTCCCTCGAAGGCTCTCAGGCTGTGGATCTCACCATGGAAACAGGTTTGACCTTTATGTGTTTTCTCTGGAAACTGGAACTTAAGGTAAGGTTCCATTACTCTGGGTTTTCCTGCTATTGTTTATGTTGACTGGGTCAAGGTGTCTGGGAACATGGAGGAAATAGAAGTCCTGCAATGAGACAGGGCAGGGCCCTGGTGAAGCCCCAAGGTCGTAGAGTCAAGGTCTTCCTGGCAAATGCCCTGCCTTGGGTGGTGGTGAAACTCCTATTTACTTTCTCCTTTGCTTCCAGCTGACCTTTCTCAAGTCAGTCAGTACATTCATCTCTCCTGCTAGTCGAATGCTTGAGACCTAAGCTTGGGAAAGAAAGCTAGTCTAGAACTGGAGAAATGTTGACGTCTGCCTCCTCCTGAGACCTCATGGAGGCTGGCCTAGCGAGAATTAGCAGCAGAGAAGTGTGTCCTGCCATTCCGATTCCACTGCCAAGGTCTCTTCACTGCAGTATCTTCTTCATTGCCTGCCCTTTGCTATTTATCAGTCCCTAGCATTCCAGGAAACAGTTGTGTCTGGGTCAACCAAGTGTCAGCAAGGAGGGAAAGTGTGTGATATATACAACAGTTATCCAGGAGGGCATACCTAACCTTGTGAGCCAGAATCAGAGTTCATAGGTAGCTGATGTGGAACTGATAGCCTGCCTAGGGCTGCCGTGTGGAAAGTGATCACTATGTAAAACTCCAGCTAGCCAAGGGCATTTCCCACCTTTAACTTGCTGATATAGTGCCATTATTAAAAAGGAACCATCCCAGCATGAGCTCTCTTCCCATTTCCCCTTTTCTTCCTCAGTGGTTTCAGTGTTTGTCAGAGATAGGCAGCAGTCAATTAACTGCACACACTTAATAACAAATACAGTTATGTCTTAGTAGGAGCGGGCTTCAGCTTTTGAAGCATTTAAAACCTGTTCAGACATAAGATGCTGCACAAGGCAAAATAAATAGTAAGTGTTCAATAAAATGCCATAGAAACAGCTAGAAGACAGTAACTGCAGGAAAACATCCAGCAGGCTCATCCACACTAAATCACATGGTTTTGTTGATAGATGAGCGCCCGAGCACATCAGAGTTCTCCGAGTGAGATAGTGGAGACCAACGGTTCAGTGATTTAAACAAAATGCAAGTTTCATTTCTCCATCTTCCTACCTCTTTCTCTGGTCTCAAAAAATTAAGACTGGGGAAGTTTAGGGGCTGGGGAGATTGCTCAGTGGGTAAAACCCTCGCCATGTAAGTGTGACGCCATGTAAGTGTGAGGACCTCAGAGCACATCTCCAGACCCCACCTGGCCTCTGTGATAGTGCACACCTTTATCCCGTGCTCTTAGAGATGCATAGCAGAGCCAGGAGACTGATGGGAGGATCCCTGAGAGCTCAACGGCCAGCTAACCTGGTTCACATAGAGGCAGACAAGAGACCTGACCTCAAAGTGGAAGGCAATGACTGACACCTGTGGTTGTCCTTTGACCCTTCACATGTACATCATGACATGTGTGCACCTGCACTTACACATCTGAATGCAAATAAATGACCCACACACATGGGGGGTGGTAAAAAGAAAAGCATGTTTTGAAATCCCAGGTTCTCAAGAGTAGTAGTAACAGAAGACCTGGATCCGACAGAAGAGGAGGATCACATATGAGTACCCTCTCCCCGTGTGCGCATCCTAGGTGTCGCGATGCTACACTTGTTATTGATTTCCAAAGAACTTCCTGAGGATTTATTTCAGCTTGCTTACTAGCAGTGAAGTTGTGTAGTTTGCCATGGCAGAGTCGATATCCACCAAATGGTAGCCTGTCTGCCTCTGTCCACCTGTCCTGGATGCATGGTCACAGGAGTGAATGAGGTCCCTGGCAAGCAATGAGAATACAGTGTTGAGCAAAATTAGAGCCAGTCCTGTTCTTTTGGAACACCAAGGCGAACTCAGAGACAAACATTGAAAGAATCACAGAAGTGTAATACCATAGCAACTGTGAAGGGTAGGCCAAACTGTGGACAGGGCTGTGAGAACAGGTACCTCTGTCCCTGCTTCTCAATTGGCTGGCGACTGGAGACATAGCCACCATCATCCTCTCTGTGCCAGTTACTTGGTGGAGTATTTGGTATTTGGTATTCAGGATCTAGTGATCCTGTAGTTCTCACAGTTCTTCCCTGGGTGCTACTGTCATTGGAGAAGAGAGAAATGTAGTTCAATAAAGTTAAATAATTGAGCCCAATATGGACCTGCCCCAGTGGCACCCCCGGCCTCTCTACAGTCTTCACTGATGGTACCACATTCTCTCTTGGTGACTTTTCTGGTGGTGTGATAAAACACCATGGACAAGGCAACTAAGAGTTTGGTTGAGCCTACCTGTTTCAGAGCATCAGAGTCCATGATGGTGGAACAAAGGTATGGCAGCAGGTGACTGGAGCAGCGGCTGAGAGCGCACATCTCGATCCATAAGCAGTGGGGAGAGAGCACACTGGGAATGGTGTGAGTCTTGTGAAACCGCAAAGCTTGTTCCCAGTGCCACCTCCTTCAACAGGGTCACCCCTAATCCTCCCCAAATGGTTCCACCAACTAGGTACTAGTATTCAAACATATGAGCCTATGGAGGCCATTTTCATTCAAACCAGCACACTCGTCTGTATTAGGAACTGGGAGTTATTTTTGCACCCCCTCTGTTGTGAAATATTTTAACTAGGCAAAGATGTGTTACCTTTTTTATGCTACATCTGTTTAATTATGAAAAGGTGTTGCATTTGTTGCACCTTGCCTGCCTAAGGCACCTGATTGGTCTAATAAAGAGCTGGATGGTCAATAGTT
>NC_022018.1:21380007-21382727 GCF_000317375.1 Microtus ochrogaster
AAAGGTAATAAGCCCCGAGGCAAATGGTAGATATAGAGAAATAAGTTAAAAGAGCTAGCCAGCCAGAAATGAGCTAAGCCAGGCCAAGTATTCAAAAGTAATAATAAGTTTCTTATGATTTGGGAGCAGGTTAGTGGCCTAAAAGGAAAAGCCTGGTACACCCCTCCCCCATAGCCAGCCAGCCATCTAGTTTTGTCCACTTGGCTCCCTAACTATCTCCTGGATTTTTGCATCCCTCCCCAGTACCACTACCATTTCAGAATGGCAGCTTCTGATATCATCATGGCCTTCTTTTCCGCGTCTCCCTCACTTACCGGCATCCTGTTGATCTGAGGGTAAAGACCAAAACCGCAAGAGTGGCCCTGCATAGATTAGAAAGTAAGGTCTAGTGTTTGTCTTAACTCATTTCAGTTTTCACGCTTCAGGACATGGCAGTTAGTAAGCACTCAGCAAATACCCGCTGAACCAACACCTGCATCTCCAGAGTTGACAGAGCAAGTATCCGGCAGGAGTAGCTCTTGAATCCTATGGGGCTGACGCCAAAGTGCCGTGTGTGCCCTGCCATGATACTGATATAAGAGGTTAGAACTCAAGCATGCTGCAGATGCGCACAGTCAAGACTATGTTCTCCCACAGGATGCTTCGTACCTGTCTCTCCACGCGAGCCACGTGATTCCAGTCCACCTGTTCTCACATGCACGGTGTCTGAAAGCGGCTATAGAACACTTGTGATCCAAATCAAGAGGCCCAAGAAAATTAGGGGAAACCAAGATTAGAAAGTGGAGGGTGCCATTTGATAGTAGCTGCTGAATTTTCCTTTCTTGGATGTGAGGAGAACAGAAGGTGATTCGGAAAGGTGTCCCAGCCAGAGCATGTCCTATTGTCAAATATGACATAGCACTGGAGTGAACTAGAAAAGCCAGCTGAACTGCAGGTGTGGTTACATAAAGAAAGCTGTAGTGTGACTTCAGGCCATCATGGAGTTTGTGTCTGTCCATGGCTGTGTTCCTGGAATATTGACAAGCATATCGTAGATATGTACAAAAGACAAGTTGAATAAGCAAATAGGAGTATGATTTCAAAATCATGTCCCAGTGATGATGACCCCCCCATGCTGCTGTAACAAATCAGCCCCGTGGTGTAAGAGACCAAAGGTAGACTTTGCTTTACAAAGCCCACTGTGGACCCATGGAACTTTCTGGAAAGCTGCACTCCACATGCGCTCAGAGTTCACTGTAGCACATCATTCTAATGCTACCATATGTGGCAGGGAAAGGGCTGGAAAGTCATGTCCAAAGCAAATTATGTGGCTATGCCTACTGCAAAAGGGCAGGAAAGACAATTCTTCCCTCCTCCCTTTCGCTCCTCTGTCTCTCAAACGCACCCAATGAGAGGAATAAGACCGGCATTGGGGTGAACATCAGTAATTCTAAGCGCATATGCAGATTCTGGAGTTTCTGGAGATTCGTGTAAACATCATTCTCTTTCTTTGTAGTTACACAATTCAACACTTCCATACACATGAAGATTGTATTAAAAGAAAATTCACCTCTGCCAATTGCCCTCCCTTATCCACTCCCAATCTTGCTGCCAATTCCCTTCCTCCCAACTAGTCTCCCTTCTCCGTGTGTGTGTGTGTGTGTGTGTGTGTGTGTGTGTGTGTGTGTGTGTGTGTGTGTGTGTGTGTGTGTGTGTGTGTGTGTGCGCGCGCGCGCGCGCACATGCTCATGTGTGAACAGGGTCTTGTGCAGGAAGTCACTTGTGTATTCATGACTGCAATAACCTCACATGCAGAAGGCAGTGTTTCATGAAGTTTCTCTCCATCCTCTGGCTTTTATGATTTCTCTATCCCCTCTGCTCTGATGTTTCCTAGGCTTTGGAGGAGGTGATGAAACTTTCCCATTTAGGGGCTATCACTCAATAGTGACTTATTCTCACACTCGGCTAGTATAAATATCTTCATTAAACATCACCTACTGCAGAAAGGAAGTTTCCTGACTCAGGCTGAGAGCAGCACTAGTCTATAGGTATATATATATATTTTTTTTTTGAGGCAGAATGGCTACGTATCCATTTATCACAAACACCAGTAGTACAGTTTCCTCCAGGGCCTGTGACTTCCTCAGCTATTGGTTTTTGACAATGTTTACATTGTGAACCAAGTATGTGTTCGCTGCTATGGAGCAGGTCTCAATCAGAAAGCAGTTGGTGACCCTATATTGGGCATGCCACTATTATACAGGTAGGTGTAGCTACCAGTTTTATACCATTAAGCAAGTCCGAGCATTTTCTAACCATGTGGATTTCTACATATTTCCCTGTGAAAGAATGTGAGGCAAAGTTGAGGGACTGATGGCTTGCATCTCACAGTTATCTTTTAGATATAGCAAGTGAAGTAGAGAAAGGTATTCATAGATATTTCAGTGACTACGTCAAGGACACTGGGGTGCTTCTATGCTTCTCTGCAGTTTTCCCTCCGTGTCTAAAGCTCTGCAGACTTAACCAATCACAGGTTGATAATATTGGGAGGAAAACTGCATCTGTATTACACATGGACAGATTTTTAAAAACCTTATCACTCCCTAAACAATATGGTGCAAAACAATGAACATGGCATCTATGGTAAGTATTACAAGAGAACCAGAGACAGTAATGGGAAGATGTGCACAGGTTATATATAAATGCTATGCCATTTCATTTTTTTTATTGAGAAAAAAAAA
>NC_022018.1:21383862-21392956 GCF_000317375.1 Microtus ochrogaster
GAGTCTATAATTTGTGATCCTAAAGAAGCTAAATAAGAAAAAGAACCCAAAGAAAAACATATAGTTATTCTCCTGGATTTGGGAAGTAGACAAAATTGCCGGGCATTTCATTTTTAAAACATAATTCTTGCTGATCCTTGGAAGTTTCACACCATGCACCCCAGTCCTGATCTCCTCTCCGTTCCTCCATATTTGCTCCTCATCCTTGCAACATGCTCCCCAAATAAATTAAAAATAAATCAACCAGCCAACCAACAAAAATCCCCACTTCACTCCCCAGCTTTCCAACACCTCTTTATTCATCCTAGTGGCATCAGGAGATGTGGTGTGTCAAGCAGTATACCTTTTGTTCAACAAGCTTCACCTGCAAAATAGTCCTTGCAATGAGTCCCTGGTCTGGTTCAAGGCCTCTGGTACACCGTCATCACTGGACCCTCACCAAAACTCCTCTCGGATGTCCTTCTGTTGCCCCAGTCATGAAGACCGTGTGGCTAGCATTCTGCAGGGCCAGTCCTTCATGCCCTCTCACAGGTTAGAGATGCAGGAAATTTTAGGGTGGCCAACTCAAGGCCCAGAATGTGGGTCTGTGTGGTAGCTGAGCCGGTCTCTTTAGGCCACTGGGTCTGCCCCCTCAGGTGAGGGGCAGAGCTAGCTCTCCTAGGTCCATGGCACTGAGGACAGCTCTCTCACACCTGTGGTGAGGGTTGGGGCCATCTCTTCCAGGTATTGTGTGGGGGTTCTCCATGGTGGGGGCAGAACCAGCTCTCCTGCTGCAGTGTCCAGCGAGGGGCCAGGTACTCTAGAGCCAGTGGCGGGGGGTAAGTTCAACACAGCCCTCAGATTTTGGCTTGCATCCCCTGTGCTAACACAGGCCATGGACATCATCGCAGACCCCAGCTGCAGCAGGAACATGGACCCAGACATGCCCTAGGTAGCAGCTTGGGCCTGGGCATCACCATGGTCCTGGTGGCAGCACAGACCACCCAGATCAACATGGCCCTGGTGGCAGCATGGTCCTTAAACACCAAAATGACCACAGGTGGCAGCCAGGACCCCAGGCATGCCTATGGCCTTGGTGGCAACATGGGTCATGGACATCAATACAGAACCCAGTTGTGAAAGGGCCATAGATCCAGACATAACCCAGACATAACCCTAGGCAGCAGCCCAGCCCAGACACCACCCTAGTCTTGGGTGGTGAGCTGGCCACCAATATCAACCCACTCCTCATGGCCCTCACTTCTTCAGATCTGCCTCTTGCCACAACACACGAACCGTTCCCCCCCCCTCTCTGTCCCATTTCTCCACCATAATATGTGGTCATCGTAGTGGCACCCACGCATACAGAGCTGCAAGGCCCTGGGGTGGGGGTGGGGCTAAGGATGCTTTAGGCAGGCCAGAACATGAGGACTCAGGCTGCTCTCTGGGTGTCTTTGGCCCATCTGAGCCGTAATCTGTGCCATTTTCCATGAGGGACTTGGGAGGATGCAGGGATTTTTGGACCAGTCCCTTGGGGATGCTGAGGGAATATTGGATACCTCCATTTTCTATCCCAGATCTCAAGACTTGACAGTTCCCTCTCTTCCTCTCTGCCCCTGCCCCCCTTTCTTCCCTCTTCATCCTCTTTAAAGTTTAATTTATTTCATGAATAATAATGTATTTAATAAATAGTAAATATTGCTTGTTTACTTTTCCTTTTATGTTGAAGTGTTTTACCTGTATGGCATGTGTACTATGTACATGCATGCCTGGTGCCCACAGAGGTCAGAAGATGGGAGAGGATTCCCTGGTTCTTGAATTATGGATGGTTGTGAACTACCATGTGGGTGCTGGGAACCAAGTTCAGTCCTCGGCAAGAGGAGCCAGTGTTCTTCACCTCCAAGCTACCTCTCCTGCCCCTTCTTTGCTTTATAAAAACTGGATCCTGGGAGGCATTTGGTTGGCTGGTCTGGTTGTGCAGATCTCTGGGTAATCGGGGTCTGGAACCCATGGCTCTGTCACAAAGACAATAGCATTGCTTCCCCTCAGAGGATACTCTACCGGACACGAGTCTGCTAAGAGACTTAGAAACGCAGGTCATAATCAATACATTTATTTCCCATAAAAATGCTGGAGGATGCGCTTGAACTTTGTTAAGGGATGTTTATTGTGTTCAATGATCTATATCCCATCCTACTTTTCTTTAGAGTGTGTGACTTTGGAAAAAATCAATTTTTATTGTCTGGGGGAACAAAGGGCATCGATAGATGGGTGAGAAAGGGGAAGTCAGGGAAAATGGGGCAGTGGGGGCAGAAAACGCTCAACGTGTGTAATGGTCTTTAAAATAAAAAGATCAGCTATTACAAGAGTGATTTTTGCTTCGAGACTATTTTCTATTTGAAAAAATGTAACAAAAAATGAAGCTTATTTCATCCTGCTCTAACGCCAGCTGGTTTAGTTCAGAGCTTCACGAATTGTCCGATGAATAAAAATGTACGGAGTTCATGGATTTGCATCATTGAGTTGTTGCTGGAAAAATAGTCTTTCTTCCTCCTCAAGAGCTATCGTGTTTCCATCAGGGAAAGGAGATGTCAATTCCGGTGCCTTGACTTTCTGTTGAGGAGGGTGTGATGGAAGCCTTTCTGCAGTGGAAGAAATGGCTTGGCTGGAATTGGTTCCATCAGCCCCAAACAATTCAAATCAGGTGTGAACTATGTGTGTGGGCAAACCATTCAAATCAGGCAAGACAGATGTTTGTGGGCACACATAGCATTTAATAATAAATGTGTAGGCTCTGGAAAGACATTTTTGCACTGCAAATTGATTCCTAGTGTGTGCTTAGCAGTGCTAGACTAAGATGTGGGAGAGGGGCTTCTGTGGGTGTGTGGGGTGGACATGCACTCATTCGCATTGCCTTAGGGTCCATGAGGCCCCTTCATTCCCCAAAGAAGCTGGACCCTGGATAGTTGGGGAAAATTCATAAGCCAAGCCATGCCAAAGAAGGCCGGCTACTAGGAGCTACTAGACAGAAAGATCAAGGCCAAGTCTGAGAAGCACAAAACTGGATGTACGCCACAACACTTGTTTTCGTGTGTGTGCTATAGATGTGACCTGTGTGGGGTATGCTTATGTGTGTGTATGTATGTGTGTGTGTGTGTGTGTGTGTATGTGTATGTGTGTGTATGTGTGTGTATGGTATATGTGTGTGTATGTGTGTGTGTGCGTGTGTGTGCGTGTATGTGTGTGTATGTGTGTGTATGTGTGTGTATGTGTGTGTATGTGTGTGTATGTGTGTATGTATGTGTGTGTATGTGTGTGTATGTGTGTGTATGTGTGTGTATGGTGTATGTGTGTGCACGCGTACACCAGGGGATGACATCAGATGATAGCTCTATTGCTCTCTGCTTTATTTCTCTGAGACAGGGTCTCTCTCTGAACCTAAAGCTAAGTTGGTAGCTAGCAAAGCCTAGGAAGTCTCCTGTGTTCCCCACAGCTCTGAGATTACAGTTACATAGGCGGTCACACCTGCTGCTTTATGTGATTCCTGGGGATGTGAACTCAGGCTCTTTTACTCAGCAAGCCTGCTTATCCACTGAGCCATCTCCCCAGCTCCCACACCTTTAAATTTTCATGCAGAGAAGTTTGGTGTACAATAAAGGCTTAGATTCTCTCAAACGCAGGCTTTTCCCTCCCTCTAGGGTATCATTAGACTAAGATAATGATTATTATCAGCCTCATTCTCAGTACTGACATGCATGTGTGTGCGTGCCCGTGTGTCTGTGTGTCTGTGTGTGTGTGTTTGTGTGTGTGTGTGTGTGTGTGCGCACACACACACAAATACTACAAGGTGGGAGCTGCATATGAGTAAGAACTAAGGTTTTTTCCTTTCTCAGTTTGGGTTACCTCACTTACGCTACTCTTCAGATCTAGCCCTTCTTCTTGCCAGTTTCCTGATTTTGCTTTTTTTTAGGGCTGAGTAAAAGCCCATTGTGTTTATTTACCACATGTTCATTGTCCTTTCAACGGTTGATGGACGTCTTGGCTGTTTCCTCCTCGTCCCCACCCGTTGTGAAAAGAGCATCAATTCACGCGGTATGAGAGTGTCTCTGAGTGTCTGCCCAGGCACGGTAGAGCTGGGTCACATGGTAACTCACTCTCTAAGGTTTGGGGACCCAAAGAAGGCAAAAGGAGAGTGGTCAGTGGGCAGAAGGACACATGCGATGTGGAAGCAGAAAAGAGACTGGAGGGGGGTTACAAGTTGTGGGGGAGGGTGCTGGAGGAGGTGAGGGGGAGGATCTACTAAACACTATTGGTTTGAAAATGTCACAAGGATGCCTAACACTTTAAAAATTAAATTTTAAACCGGCAGTGGTGGCGCATGCTTTTAATCTCAGCACTCAGGAGGCAGAGGCAGGCAGATCTTTGTTAGTTCGAGGCCAGCCTGGTCTATAGAGTGAGTTCCAGGACAGCCAGGACTACACAGAGAAACCCTGAATTAACTCCCCTTTGACCCTCCAAAAAAATAAATTAAGACTTAAAAGAGTTTCTCTCCTGTCTCCCTCTGTCCTTGCACCGTGACACTAGCGCTGTTTAAGATGACTCTATTTGCTGCTCTCCCGTGAGTTTTCTGCAAGCCTGTGACGTGGGTGCTAATCCATCATGCTTTGCCCAAACTGCACTCCTGCGTCCATTCTCCCAGGGGCCTGCTGCTTTCCAGGGTCACCACGCCAGCCTGTTTGACAAAGGCTGCTGGCTCTTCTGAGTCGCCTGTGTTTCTCCTCTCGTCTTATTTCGCCCACGATGGCTTTGACTTTGAATGTGCATCGCCACAGCTCCCTCGGGTGACAGAGCAGGAAGGCAGTGTAGAGATAGACACCTTGGGGAGAGCCAAGAGAGGGAGCAAGGGACATAAGGAACAGACATTTTTAGGAATGAAGACCCAACCTGCCTTTCTCTCCCAAGAGTGGGTTCGTACCGTCTCTTGTGTGAACTGATGTTTGCTGAGTAGTTATTGTGTGTCAGTTAGTGTACAGATGAAGGATGGGCAGAAGAGAGTTCTGTCTGTGATGGTTGATCTTGATTGTCATTTAGCTGACTGAGGGACACCTAGGATGTTTGTAAAGCATTGCTCTGGGTAGTCTAGACACAGTTAAGCCATGAGGGCTCTGACCCAGTTAATAGTTTAATCCACTTAGGCCATTGGGAGGTGCTGGAGTGTGGGAGGTGGGGTTTAAGGGGAGGCATGAGTGCTCTCTATTGCTCTGACCCCTCCCTATTCTGTACTGTTCTATTTCCTATCTGCCCTGAGGTGAGGTGGTCTGCCATGTCCTCCCCACCATGGTGAAGTGACACCTCTCAAACTGTGGCTAAAATAAATGCCCCTCCCCCAATTTCATACTCTCAGGAATTATGGTCATGGGATGAAAAACAGATCTTCTCTCACAGGTGAACTAGAGTCCTTGCCATGGAAGGAGCCTCCTGGTATGGCAGCCATGATGAAAGGCGGGCACAAAATGGCAGTTTATGTTTTCCTATGAGATCATGAGGAAAGCTCAAACTCAGTGGTCATAGAAAGTATTGTAGTCTTGTCTGTTCCTGTGGGAACTCATCACACACACACACACACACTCGCACACACTCACACACACACACTCACACACACACACTCGCACACACTCACACACACTCACACACACACACACACATTTTGTGTAAGAGCAAAGTGCAGTAAGCCTAGGGCCAAGTCCCGCTAACCTCTGGCTTTTCAGCCCCAGCTGTTGGACCAGTCTTCACTGACTGGTAGGTGTATATCTGTGTGTATGTATGTATACACATGTGTTTATATGTGCATACACATGTAATCATGTTTTCATATGCATGCGTGTGTCTATATGAACGTGTGTGTAACAGGAGGTTTCCGGCTCCCATATAGACATTGTCAGTTGGAATTACTTTTGGTAAAAGGCGAAAGATTTATACAATCTGAAGAGAAACCAGAGTACTGGAATTACTTTTGGATGTTGGAATTTGGGAGTGGAAATTGAGTATACAGTAGAATAAGTTTAGGAGCTCAGGATCTGGACTCAGAGAACTTTGTATTAATTCTACCACCTTTTGCCTTTGTGATACTGAAGACATAAAATCCTTGGCCCCAGTTTCCTCATCTATAAAATGGGTATAATAGTTATATCTGCCTTGCTGAGTTTTAAGTGTAAGTTTGTTTATAAACACCAGTAGTTATAATTCTTGTGTTTATCAATGTTTTCTTTTTATGCAACTCAAGTTGATCAGGGCTCAGTCACCAGAATTCTGTGTAGTGAAGGACCACAGTGCTGTATGGCTCATGTATGTCACCAACAAATGACAGGGCAATGCTAGATAAAGACCCTCCAGCAACAGCTGTGGACTTAAACCATGAAGCCTGCCTCCAGATTCCTCTTTTCTGAAAGTGTCCACGTTGACCTGAAAAAATTTAAGCATCATTTCCACAAGCTAAAAGCTCCCCTGTACCCTTGTTTTATAGGGAGAACACACACTGAATCACAGTTCCTGGCAAAGAAACACTGACACGTTCTCCAGCAGTGGAAACAGTCAGGACAGTCCTGTTGACTTGGAAGGGCTAGCTCCAAGGCCAGACCAGATCCCTTGGGCTTAAGGAAGTCATTTGGGAACCTTGAGGCCCAGAACAAGAGGACAGCATATTTGGGGTGAAGCTTGTGGGGGCTGGAAGCTGGTGTTTGGGGTGTAAATCTTGGCAAGAAGTATTTTGCTTTTTGGCAATCCTGGGTACTGACCTCCTGTTTCCTCCAGCAGGCTGGATGAGAACTCTGTAACTGAGTTCCAACTCCAGCCCTTGAGTAAACGCTATCTGTTAAACACCAGGTGCTGACAGGGAGCCTGCTGGGTACTGTCTTTGCAGTGTGCCCAGGACCTGGCCAGTCCCCATAAAGGAAGATGGGCAGGAGATTTGGGCCCAGGAGCCAGCATCTGCCCCACCTTCTCACCTACAAAGAACCCCAAAGCGAGAGGCCTTTAGGAAGTCAGACTCCCCACAGCAAAGTCTCCAGCTACAGGGTTGTGCCAGCCACTCAGGGAAAGGTCTTCCCAGGCCTGCTGTTGACAATGAGAATCACCAGCTTTGGGTTAGATTCTTTAAACTAAGAAGTTCTTAACCCCCGCCCCGTGTTAAGTGACTGTGAGGCATAAATAACGTAATAAAATCCAGTTCTAGCCTAGCATCTGGCCCACATAGACCTTCAATGGAGGTGGTTGAGCCTGTTTGTAATGGCCTTAAAATGATGCCGGATGCTGCCACCTACTGGAATCCAGAGGAACGTTTATTTTTTAGATAGAACAGTAATCAACATGTTAGTTTATTGTTCCTGTTATATTTTCTTGCCTACCTCCCCCGCCCACCCCTGCCGCCAGTTCCCTAATCTTCTGCCTTTGTCTGTCTGAGATAATTTAAGACATGAGTAGTAAATGTTGTTTAAGCCTGTCACGTGACATGAGTCCTGGCACCCAGAAAAATTCTCTGTGTGAATCCCAGGGCTTTTGCTGGCTGTGGGTCAAGGGGCAGCATCTGGTGCCTGTTTGTGAGAATGAGTTCACTCATTCACTCACCCAGTGAACGAGTGCCAAGGAGGCAGGAAGTCAGGGCACACTCACACTCACACACTGCTGACTAATAGACTCACCCTCACCCTCCGTCTCTTTGCTTTTATTATATGTAGTTATTCCTGAGACACAGGTCTGAACGTAGGAGGGCCTCTCTCCAAACTGTCTCCCTTGTCACAGTGATAGGTCTGCCTATCGGGGAAACTTATGTCCTCCTCAAACCGGCCATCTTCATCAAGCTACTTCTGCAGTCCTGAACGGTAGCAGACAAACTTTACCCCAGGTTAGACCTCATGCTAAGCATTTTATTGGCTCATTGTCATAGCCGCCTATGAGCCATGTCCTCGTGCTATTTTCTTTTTTGACTTTTTTTTCCCAGGGTTTCTCTGTAGCTTTGGAGGCTGTCCTGGAAACTAGCTCTTGTAGACCAGGCTGGCCTTGAACTCACAGAGATCCACCTGCCTCTGCCCCCGGAGTGCTGGGATTAAAGGCGTGCACCACCACCACCGCCCGGCTTTTCAAGCTTGTTTTCATGGAGCGGTAAGCAGTGGTCCAAGGGAACAGAACCAAGGGGAAGAACCTGGCTTGCTCAGACGTTTCAGGTCGGGGTTCCTGGCTCTGGTGATTCCTGGCTGGTGGTAGAACATGACAACAACGGGGTCCTGTCCCAGAGGCTGCTCACCTCATGGTGGATGGGAAGCAGACGGGAGAAGGAGCTGGGGATGAGGTCTACCCTTTAAAGGCATGCCCTCCATGACCCACTTCTCCAGCATGAACCCATCTCCCAAAGTTCGCACAGTCTCCCAAATGAGTACTACAAGCTGGGGACAGAGTCTTCAACATCCAGTCTCATAGGAGAACGATTCATACACAGACCATAACACTTTTGGTATTGCTTTATCCATGGTAAGACAGAGGGAAGCCCAGGCCCACCCAAACGCAGAACACATTCCCCTAGCCTCTCCACCACAGCTGCCATGTTGCTCTCTGCCTCTGTTCCCCCGATTGTCCCTATGTGCTCTGGCCTTTCCACTTCTTCCTGGCCTATGACCCAGCTCAGATATTCCACTAACATGGCTCCCCCAACACTCACGTGATACTTTTTGCCCTCTTCCTCCCTGATCCGTAAGACCCACTCCCATGCGCAGTGCTGTGGTGTGTATATTGCCATTCCCATCCACGCGTGCGTCCCTCAGCATGCAGGAGAGTCTGGGAGTACCCGCAGCTGTTTGAACTTCCAGGGCTGCTGACTGGCATTAAATGACACAGCGCAGGGAGGAAGCATTTGAACGGTAAGTTACCAGGAGGCAGAAGCCGTCGTCAGGTGCTTTCAAAAGACATTCTGCATCGAAACAGATCCAGAATGTCACATATTAATTTGTACAGAGTGTTTTTTTTTTTAATTCACCAATTTTAGGCCATTTTCTGTAGCAACTAAGATCTCTTCTGTCCTTTAACCAGGGCGATTGTTCCCTGTCTTTTACTTTACTGAAAGGTT
>NC_022018.1:21393056-21398101 GCF_000317375.1 Microtus ochrogaster
TTCACCAATTTTAGGCCATTTTCTGTAGCAACTAAGATCTCTTCTGTCCTTTAACCAGGGCGATTGTTCCCTGTCTTTTACTTTACTGAAAGGTTTGAAACAATTTGCATAAATTCTTTCTATAAAGGCAAATTTGCCCTCCTGCTCTGCTGGAAATGGGCTTTTAGAAATAGTTGAGTGGCTGGAGATGGAGACTTCGGGTGTACTTCCCTGGCTTTCTCAATAGAGTGAAGGACCACAGAGCGATTTCTGAGCTCTGTGGGTTCCTAGACTCGGATCTGTGCGCTACAGCCTGGCAGCTCACTCTTTGGAATAGCTTAATTGACTTTAGAATCACTTTCCACATCAATAAATTCTAAGCACTGGGACATTATGGGCACTGTGTGGAAAAATTAATGTAGATTGCTCATGCCATTTAAAATCTAATGATTCGTGAGAAGCAGAAAGGGGCAGTGTCACCTAAGGTAACCTTAGAAAGATGGTGGTGACCAATTCTGCCTCTTCAGAAAATAAGTTAGATAAACAAAGCTTGAAGTGTGTGCATGTGGGGAGGGTAGTGGTGTGGTGTATGTATGTATGTGTGTGTGTGTGTGTGTGTGTGTGATGTGATGTGGTGTGTGTATGTGTGTGAGATGTGGTGGTGGTGGTGTGGGTGTATGGTGTGGTGTATGTATGTATGTGTGTGTGTGTTTGTGTGTGAGAGAGAGAGAGATGTGATGTGGTGTGTGTGTGTGAGATGTGGTGGTGGTGGTGGTGATGTGTGTGTGTGTTTGTGTGCATGTGCCCAAATGCACCTGTATGTACACGGAAGTCTTGGGTGCTGTTGACATTTCTCTGAGACTGGGTCTCTCAATGGCTGGAGTTTACCAATGGTCTAGAATGGCCAACCAGAGAGCTCCAGGTGTCCTCCTGTCTCCCTGTTCAAGGCTGGCATAGCAAGCCGTCATATCATGTCTCAGTTCTTTAAACTGGGTTCTAGGAGTCACACTCAGGCCCTGATCCTTGCATAGGAAACACTTTACTGACTGCTCCATCTACCCAGCCGCTGAACCGTGGGCTTGCCTGAGCTAATAACAGGGCATTCATGGTTCTAGGACACCAGGAACTGCTTTGCTTATCCTGTGAGGCATTGTCACCTGCTGTCCTTTCTAGGTAAGTCTCTCGTTACCTCGCCGACCTCGAATAATATAGATCTAGATGTTAAGCCCTGAAAACTTAGGACGCTTTATGGCTGTGTTTTTTTGTTTGTTTGTTTTTTGTTGCCAAAAATTTTGCTTTATTGAAAATAATTTGTAGTTAGGGGAAAATGTGATGTTTTAAGATACCCATCCACACGTGTTGTAGGATATCCATGTTGTAGGAGGTCGCTTGTTTGTTCCCAGCTGCTTGGCCCTGAAATAACCTCACAGAAACTGTATTAATTAAAACACTGCTTGGCCTATTAGCTCTAGCTTCTTATTGGCTAACTCTTACATCTTAACCCATTTCTATTAATCTGTGTATCACCACGTGACTGTGGCTTACTGGCAAGGTTGCAGATGGCAGCTTGCATCTTTCCCCTTCCTGTGGGTACATGGCATCTCTCTTTACTCCACCTTTTTTTCTCCTAGTATTCAGTTTAGTTTTCCATGCCTACCTCTATTTTGCCATGCCAGGCCCCAAACAGGTTCTTTATTCAATTTATTTTAACCAATAAAAACAATACACATACAGAAGGACTTCCCACACCAAACCCACACATGCATATCTACACATATGCATTATCTACACATATGCAAATATGCATGAGCACAATTTTTTCTTTTTTTTTTTTTATGAATCAGGGCATAGACTGATACTCAGGTTTCTCCTTCCTCAGCTTCCAGAGTGCAGGAATTATGGCTAATCATTTTTTAACATGTTGGGAATTCTAAAGAATGATACAAAACTGCCATTGTTTGCAGGTGTCTTGACTGTATATGAGAATAAGGTCCAAACTAATCTACACAAAATTAATAGATTTGATAAGTCTGTCAGACTATGTATATACTATAAACATAAAAAGTATATTGTCCAAAAGTAAACTTTGTAAAAAAAAAAAGGTTTAAAAAGCCATTTAAAATAGAATTTAAAAACACTTTAAAAATGTCTCAGTGATTAAAGTGCTTGATGCTGTAATTTAGACCCCTAAATGCCAGGTGGGTGTGGCATCTTGACTGTAATTCCGGATTTGGAAAGAAAAATGGCTGCTCTGTCATGTAGTTAGACTTTTTCATTAGGACCATAGGCTCCCTAGTAATGACGTGGAGACTTAGACTTACTATTAATTATGAAAGTTCAGCCAATCGTAGCTTAGGCTTGTTTCTAACTAGCTCTTACAACTTACATTAACTTATATCTTTTAGCCTGTTCTTTTAGGTGGTGCAGCTACTTTTACTCTGCACTGCCCACATTGCTAGCTTGGCCTCTCTCCTGGCGTCTCCACCCTTCTTCTTCCCAGCGTCCTCTGTGTCTGGAAATCCTGATTAGCTATTGGCCATTCAGCTTTTTATTAAACTATTCAGAATGACATGTCTTCACAATGTACAAAAAGATTATTCCACAACAATGTCATTTCCACAGCAAGCTGGCTGATGAGACTAGCCATAGAGGTGATTTGATTGAAATAGATTCCCAGCATCAACCTCAGGCCTCCACATACACCCATCTGCACAATACCCCACACATACATAACCACACACATATAACCATGCACACACACACACACACACACGGATAACACACACGCGCACACAAACACACAAATGGAAAAGGAAAAACTAAGGCATTAAAATATTGAATAAATGGAGATAATAAAATAGTAGTTGCCAGAGGTGATAGGGAAGAGGGAATTGGAATAAATAGGTTAAAGTATACAAATCAGTAGCTAGATAGAATTAGCAATCGAAATGTACACAGTGGAGACAGTAATTAATAAGACCTCTTTACATACAGAATTTGTGGAGTATTTTTAGACATTCTTGCTATGTACACAAAATGTCACTACAGAAGATGACATATGTTCATTTATTGAACTGCAGAAATTATTTTACTCTGCATTTGTATGTCAAAACATCATGTTATATACTTTAAATATTTACAATGTAAATAAATTCAAATATTATGAAACATGTAATGATGGTAAATATATACATTTGTCTTAAGAGGAAAAGGTTTTCTAAGTGCTTAAAGATTTCTATATTCATTTGCTACTTTTCCATGTTTACAAAATGTTTTACTTTACATATAAAAATTTCCAGGCAATAAAGAAAAATGAAAAGTGTAAGAGGAATGCCATCAACCTAGAGGTTTTTAAACTTTTAATTTTTTTCTAAAAATATGAACAAGTATTCTCTCCAAATTGACATTGTATTCAAAGAAAGTTCAGTATGCTTTGTGAGTTTGTGTGGATTGATAGACAGATTCTATGTTTAGAAAAGCACAGGTAGGGCCAAGGATAGCTAAGGGGAAGGGACGTCCTACCATTTATATATTAGTACGTAGTATAAACTGTAGTTCAGATTTGTGCAGTATGGATGCAGAAATTTAAAAAAATATATAGAATGATGGAACAAGATGTAGTCTAGAACCATATTTAGGGGCTGGAGAGATAGCTGAGCAGTTAAGAGCATCGGATGCTCTTCTAGAGGACCCAGGTTCTATTGACCAAGCACCCACATGTCGTCAACTCACAACTGTCTATAATGCCGGTTCCAGGGGATCTGATCCCCTCTTCTGGCCTTTGCAGGCCAAACACTCATGCACATAAAAACAAACAAAACAACCTAAAAACTCTAAAAAACACATTTCTTAGATATTATGCTTGAGTATATAACATAGGTGATATTGCAAATCAGTGAAGAAAAACTGATGTTTTAATGATATTTAGTTATCCAAATGAGAAAAATAGAATAAGAATAATTTATTTTATATACAAATCAATTTTCAGGAGGATAGTAAAATAAAAACATAGGCATCTATAAAAGAATAGTCCCTTAGATTTGGCAAAGGTGTTATGTTGTGAACTAGGAGGCAGCCAGAGTGGTCACCCCCTCAGGGCTAGGGTGAAGCCTTCACCATGGGGAGAGATGAAGAAACTTCTAAATGACTGTGAGGCAGTGTTTCTCAACTCAGGTCATGGTTTCCAAAGCTTTGGCTTTGTTATTATTTACGATATCGAAAGAGACCCATGTACTCTTCTGTAGTAGGAAATACTTTATAATTTTCAAGTGACGAATTCTCACTGAAACCCCACGTTTCAAGTTCTGAATTATAAGTCTTGGTCATCCGGGAAGCAGACACTAGTATTTACGGATGTGAGAAGGAAGCCATAGGCTGGCTCAGGAGCCCACCAGATTTCTTCTCAATGAAATAATCTAGAAAGAGGGATCTTCACATTCCCCGCAGGCAGCTCCCTTCCACGTTGCTCTGCAGGGCCGTGCCCATCAGCCAGTGGAGCCCAACCCTCACCCCCACATAGTAGAGCAAATGCATGTTTATGACAATTGAAATTGATTCCCAGCATCAACCTCAGCCTCCCTATATACCCATCTGAACACAAACCCACAATACACATCCACACATATGCAACCATGCACAAGGAAGACAAGTTAGCACGTCTGTATCTTGCAGTAGATAGACTTAGATTGCATTCACCTTCCTTATCTTTCGGTCCCCTTGAGTAGCAATACTAGCAGTAAATACGCAGAAGGTAAATTACTGTATAACATCCTGAACCCAAGGCTGTCTGTTCTTCTCTTTTCCCACTGAGGTCTCCAAGGATGTGACTGAGAGCACAGACCATGTCCTAATGTGAAATTTCATTGAGAAACCAGGTTTCCACTAAAAACACAAAGAGCAGCAAGGAGGACTAGCAGCCAGGCTGGTGTTTGTGTCTTTGTCGTGGCTCAGCACACCCCTGCCCCTCTTCACTCTTGTTCTATGTACTGGGACTCCCTTTGTCCCCAAACTCTCCTTTCATGTTTGATTTACACATTTGTGTGATCTTTCTGCTGCTTTTTTTTTAA
>NC_022018.1:21398767-21413721 GCF_000317375.1 Microtus ochrogaster
CTTGTTTTTTACTGCTGAGTAGTACTCTAATATGTATATATTCCATACTTTCTTCATCCATTCTTCTATTGAAGGGCATCTAGGTTGTTTCCAAAAGCCCTGGAATGTGTAACCAGGGACACCTGAAATCTCCTTTGTTCTTTGTGGATGGATCGGAGGTGCTCCCAATGGAAGTGTGAGAGAGAGATATCACAAACAGTGAAGGAGCGGATCCTTATTCAGCCATGTCTTAATTCTGCCACCTCCCTCAAAGAGTGATTTTTTTTTACTTTTCTTTTCATTGAAAGGATGGATTTATTTGAATAAAGGACCACGTGAGGGAGAGAATATCAAGTAAATTTAAATTTATTCTGATAGCAGATTTTATTATTTCAGCTTTCCTCAAGACATGTAGGTTTCTTGTGTATTTTGTAATTCCCTTTCCTGGCTCCATGCCCCGTAATGGCTCACCAGGTCATGTTGAATGAGATAAACATTAGGGCTGGTGTCCAGGCTTCGATGACTGCTATGTCTCAGCCATGCTTTACGCAGGAGCTATGGATTCAGATACTCTTCTGTGAATTTTGAAAGGGAAAAAAAGCAATTCCCAAGCACAGAATAACCTGACTTGAGTGTGTGATGTTAAAATCCTAAAGACATGAGAGGCTGTTGGTATCCAGAATGAAAAGTTGAATTGTGCTAATGAATGTGAAAGAGTATATCACATATATCTTGTCCCTTTGGGGGTTTTCTTTTAATGAAATATGCAGATGGCAGATGGGTTTCGATGGGTAATTAAAAGAGATTCCCTGTACCTACAGGCTTCAAGAGCCTGCATTAGATCTTCCTGGGGCAGAGGTGCTTTCATGACGGCTGTAAGAGCAAGTTCCTGAGTCATGAGTATGAAAAAGAGTCAGCCATTCTCTGCAGAGGACACCCATCGGATCTCCCTACCATTGAGTCAGCAACTCTCTGCAGAGGACACCCATCGGATCTCCCTGTTGTAACAAGAGCGGCGGAGCTGTGTCCCCAGCACCCCGCCGCCTGCATGGCTAGCTTTATACCCGAAATAATTACATGGAAACTGTATTCTTTTAATCACTGCCTGACCCATTAGTTCCAGCCTCTTATTGGCTAGCTCTTACATATTGATCTAACCCATTTCTATTATTCTATGTAGCCCACGAGCCGGCTTACCAGGAATGATCTTAACCTGCATCTGCCTGGAGTGCGGGAACCATGGCGACTCACTGACTCAGCTTCTTTCTCCCAGCATCCTGTTCTGTTTTCTCCGCCTACCTAAGGGTTGGCCTATGAAATGGGCCTAGGCAGTTTCTTTATTAATAAGAAATCATTCCCACATCATCTCCCTACCATTGGGTCAGCAACTCTTTGCAGAGGACACCCATTGGCTCTCCCTACCATTGGGCTCCATAAAATTAAACTCCAGGAGCAAGAATTCAAGAGAGCGTACAGTCAGTGAGACACGGCCCTTCCCTTTTTGCTTAACTGAATATTAAGCTGAATGGTTTTGGAGCTGTTCTACTCACACTGCAGATGGATACCTGCTTAGACACACAGAAGGTCAGGCCTGGGATTTTTCTACTGTAGAAGCTTGACTCTTCCTGGATTCCTGGAGAACTTCATGGGCTTCTGGAATGGTCAAATGCCTAGAATCCACGCCTTTGCTACCCCACAGCATCCACCAGGGAAGTACCCACTTGTATTAGCAAATGTATTAGCAAATTTCCTTTTATATATGAGACTTCCCTTTGTCCTCCCTCCTCTTATTTTCCTGCTTCCTTTCTCCCCCATCTCCCTTTCCACTATCTCTTTTTCTTCTTCATTCCTTCTTCCCTATAGTTCACTCTTTTTCCTATCTCTCCTGTCCTTCTCCACTACTCTCTCTTTCCATCTCCACTATTTTCTTTTTTTTTTCCTTTCTCCATTGTCTTGATTTATAGAGAATGCTATGGTAGAATCTTCTGAATCATTCATCCTTGATTCTACCAGAATTTGACAAAAACCTTGTAGAAGCCTAGAAAGTCACCGGTCATCTTTTGGATGACACATATCAATTTTTTATTACCTTCTTCCAGGAAACAGGATTCCAGCCAGCTAAAGGGTATACAAGAAAAACACAGTGAGTTTGACAAAGTGTTAGCATTGCATGTTTGAGTGAAAGGCTATATATCATGGAGGCAATAATGAATCACAGATTTTCCAACTAGTCAGTTCTCAGTTCTTCATTTGCCAAATATTTTTGAGTACATGTTGTAATTCAGGTTTTATTATAGGCACTGTTGAACTGTCAGTAGGCAGACAAAATTTAGTCTCTTTTTTATTGAACTAAAACATGAATAGAGATAGATACTGGACAAAGTGAATGAATTATTGCGTTATGTTGGTTCTGAGGAGCAAGATATTTTACATTAGTACCTCTGAAGCTGGGATGAAGTTTATGGCCACTAGCATCTTACAGTTGTTATTGGCCAAGGCAGTCTTTAGGTCCTTGTTACTGAATATGACTGTATTATCCTGACTCACACTCTGTATGTTATTACTACTTGGCTTCTATTATGGTTTTCATTGGCATTTATATTGTAGAATTCAGTTTGTTATTAAAATATCTTCTAGAAGTTTCTGTAATGATCCATTATTGAAATGGAGAGGAAGAAGCAGAATATTAATTGTTGGGAGAGTGAACACAATGTCCTGTTTTCCTGTTACAAATGCTATCCTTAGGTGCACTGAAAAAGGGGACACCCCAGTGGAAGGTGCTGTCTCACGCATACATACTGTGTTGCAATTGCTAAAGAATTGTTTACTACATGCCAAGAATGCCTATAAAGGTGAGAAACAACTCTTAAAATTTTTCAGATTGATTAAAGAACCTTGTGAGGTGTGAATTAAATGAGGTCATGACTCAATTGGCACCATTCCTCTTTTAGTGACTGACACACAGCACTATGGTATGCCCTAGAACTGATAGCTAACATGAAATGTGATATGCTTAATGCTAGAAGAAAGAAAATGGCCTCCGCAAGCTCCTAGGGAGTGACACTGTTAAAGAGGTGTTGCCTTGCTGGAGTAGGTGTGGCTTTGTTGGAGGAAGCTAGTCCCAAAGTGGCATTCTCTTCCTGCTGCCTTGAATATGTGTCATCAGATGAAAGGAGTCAACATAAAACAATATATGATACTCTGGAAAAGACCAAATGATGGAGATAATTGAAAAGTCAGGTTTTGGTAGGGTTTGGGCGAAGAAGGCATGAACAGGAATGGCACAGAGGATTTTGAGGCAGTGAAACTGTCCTGTATACTGTATAAGGATGTATATGTGCATACATCTAAGTCTGTGGAATGTACAATGCTTGGGTGTTCCTGATCCAGGCATCTATAATCCCAGCACTGGAGAGGTGATGGCAAGAGATCAGAAGCTGAAGGACAACCTGGGCTACATGGCATCCTCTTTCAAGAAAAAGTCAAGCTGTTCCTTGCTAACTAGACTGGGTTTGGAATGACATGAAAGACACCTCTTTGTATCTGCAATGGCATTTCTAGAGAGGTTTAACCAAGGAATGATGACCCATCCTGAAGGTAGTTAGTACCTTTGCAGGGATTGGGGCCCTTGACTGAGTTAAAAGAAGAAAGCAAACAGAACTCTAGAATTCATCTTTCTGTTTTCAGACTGAGGATGCAGTGTGAGCAGCCACCTTCACTCCACTGAAGCCCCTTCATCCTCAATTTGCTTTTGTGATGTTCTTATTTTTTGGCATAGCAATGAGGAAAGTGATGTAATATAGCTACATGTTAATATTTTGTCTCCAAAAATCAAAAAATAACACAAAAAGATATAGACTTTGGATGATGATAACTGATATGCTAATATAGATTAATTGATTAAAGTACATGTAAAAATGATGCTGAGGAATGCTGTGTAGGTGTGGGACCTGGGGGCATAAGGAAACCTGTGAACTTTGTCTATTCTTGCTGTGAATCTATACTTCTCTAAAACATAGAGCTCCTTTAAGGAAAAAAAATCCTAGATTTAAAAAAAGAATCTTCACAGTAATGATTATTATCTTGGGACTGTCCTATAGTCAACACAGTTTTAACAAATCTCCAAGGCAAGCACCATTAAGAGGTCACCAACATGTTACTTTATTTGATTTAGAGGAGGGAGGTTGTATTATGCAATTATGGATGTTGAAGAAAAAAACTGCTTAATTAAAGTTACTTAAAGTTGAAAGTTTCAGCGGAATAGAAGTAGAATGTAGGACATTAAAAGAGGATAGGAAGGAACTAAAAAAATTAACAATCCCATTGTAGGTCAGGAAGGTAAAGGCACAGAAAATACAAATAGAAAACTTAACTTCATTGCTTACACAAAAGGTATCAGGGCAAACATAGGTTTCCTATTGAGACACAGGCTGGTCCTGGGTACAGCGAGGGACCAGGAGAGTGCTGCTGGAGTTTGCTTCAGGACTCTGTGGTCTGTGAACAGGATCACAAATGTATCTCTTTGAGGGAAGGGGATGATGATGAAGGCTCTTTTGATGCCTTTACCCCTCCTCACCCAAGGCAACCCCATGGACAAGACAGCTGTTTCCTGTCACCCAGGGAAGGGACATCTCCAGATGTGGCTAGAGATAGGATGTGGTTATTAAGAAGTGTTTTCTCTTTCACCTTCTGTGCCACACACTTGGCTGTGTGGGTTACCACATTCTCCTGGACCCCTGGCCCACGTCTATGGAAGAACTGCCACCCTCAGTCTTGCAAGCAGTCCGCCTATATGAGTGGAGCGGTAGACTGTATGCCTCTGCCATCATGGAGGTGTCTCTGTGTCCCTTGCTTAGTCAGGTGTTGGCCCAGTCTTATCTACAGACAGCTCAGAGCTAAGGAAGCTTTCTGTGAGCAATGTTTCACTTCTCTGTGAGCTTTCCTCATGGCTGCTGACTTGCCGACACGTTAGCCCAGATGCAAATCTCTGCCTCTTTGATCCCATCTTCATCCGACCACCAGGCATTTCTTAGTTTCTCGCCTTCCTTTTCATCAATGTCTCTTTATTGGCTTATATTTTTTTGTTGTTGTTCTTTGGTAAAGCTTTGGAGGAAGAGGATGCATATAGCAATCTATAGCGAATTCTGAACGAGAAATTCTAAAATACCATCTTCATTATATTCAAACAGTGGCAAATGAGCCGATGACTTTGAGGGTTAAAATGCTCGTTCCAGCATGTGATAGGAAGTCTGCTGTAAAGCTTTTGTTAAGGTTCAAAGCCTTTATGTACACCAAGCATACTTCTCTAGGGCTTTTGCACTGCACTTCCCAAGCCAGGCTGTGTCTTCCTGCCATGCTCACATGGCTTGTGACCTCTCTTTCCTCAGGGATTTATGCAGCCGAGGGGCCACCCTGAGTGCCCCTACCCATTTGTTCTCTTGCCCACCTTTCTGGATGTGCTTGCACTTCCAGTTCTCATTACTTCTTGGCATTGAGCTGTGAATGTGACAGGTTTTTTTTTTCTATCTCCTTGATGGAATAAACTCCCGGAGGGCAGGAACTTTAATCAGTAACTTCTCTTCCCTCATCAACTAGAACAGGGAACTGGCACGCACGCACAGCACTTTATGAATGTTTGCCAAATATGCAATTATGATTTACTTTTCCCACATGCCTTCAGTAGTGGAGAATCAGGGCTAGTCAAGTGGGTTGTTTTAATCAGTTCTATTTCCCTTCGTAGCATACTGGGTTCAAAAAATAACTTTCTTATATGAATATATTTTAGAAGTTTTTCTTTACTAAATAAGAACTACCTAGCATTTTATTGCATAGTAATCAATTGACCTTTTTTAACTAATCAGCCTTTTATGATATTGATTTCCAAAACTAGATGTCACTGTGCCACGAGTTTGAGCCCCGCCATCAGTCTCCTGGTGTCTGGGGTGTCCCTCTGTGGATAACCTTTTGTTTGTGAGCACAGCGCTCCAATCTACCAACTGGACAATCATTTAGAGATAATAAGGCAAGATAGCAGTTCCTGGTGGCTGTGTTTGGTTGGTTCAGCCCTCGGCTGACATGTTTTATTAATAACAGCCATCCTTCTTTGCCATTCTATCATTTTCCAGTGTGATTAATGGCAAGCGCAGGGATACAGGGAGCTTTACAATAGTAAGTGATCTTATAAGTTATGTGTTGGCTACGTCCTGCTGCCTGGTGGAGCAGAAATGGAGCTGCTCACTGTGGAAAGCAATTTCTGCTTGTAAAATTTAGATACCAAGAAACACTAACGTGGGAAAGAAGGCTTTGGGGTGGACCTAGGTGCCAAAGGCTGGCCTTTCTGAAACAGAAGTTGGGCAATAGCAAGTATGAGCTATTGAATTAGCCTTTGGGGTGACCAGTGTGCAGGTGTAATTGGTCCTGAAAGTTTCCTAGGGGAGGGACGTAAGCTACAGAAAATCAAAGTCAGGAAAGAAGGACACAGAAGAGGCAAATCTGTGATTTGTCATATGACACAATAATAGAATTTTGTCCTCCAACCTTGGTCCTGAACTTTCTGTCTGCAACACAAAGAAGTAGAACAAGAATCCACTCTCATCTCACCAGTGACTTTGGGAGCCAAGAGCTAGAGGCTGGGAGAGACTAGTTGCCATGTCTTCAAGTGTTGGTGATTTGCTCTGAGGAGTAGCAACCAGGTAAATAGATATCAGCCTTCTAGAGACTCCCACCTGTTAAAAGTGAGGTGGTAGCAAGATGAAGCTGTAGTGAGTGCTTCTCCAAGATGCCTCCCTTCTCCATGAGAGTACACAATCCTGTCATCCACAAGGAGCCAGGTTTGTACTAGATTCCAGAATATCATAGTATTTAAGGTTTTCCTGATGCCAGCTGTTGTGTTGGAAAAGAACACGGGTATAGGTTAAGGCTAGCTCAAAGGGATATGATGAGAAGGATGTTGTATGAAGGAAGATGGCAGGATCCTACACTGTAAGTTTTACTTTCAATTTGGCCTTCTGGCTATCTTCTGGTTGTGCCTGGTGTACTAGGTAGATCACATCTTAGCATTAGTACTGAATGCTTTCCAAGCGTTGTTTAATGTATTGTCAAGAAGACAAAAAGTGACTCTTTCTCTGGCTGCATATCCAACACTGGCATCATTCTAGCACGGGATTTGCATGGGAGGAACAGGAGATCGTATAGAGTGAGAAATGTGGTTTAAGTGTCTGGAAAAATCCCAGACCCTCACCTCTGTGAATTGTGGCTAATGACATAGCTTTGGGCTCTCAGTGGTTCATCTGTTCACAACAGGGAAGAAAGAGTCTGGATGTTCATCAGTGGATGAGTGGATAATGAAAATCTCTTTCTCCCCACTTCCAGACAGACAGACAGACAGACAGACACACACACACACACACACACACACACACACACACACACACACATATGCACATACACGGGGGTGGGGGGTGGGAAGAGAGAGAGAATGGAATTTTATTCAGCTATAAAGAAAAATCAAGCTATGGAAATGTTAGGAAAATGGGTGAAACTGGAAAATAGAATACTGAGTGAGGTAGCCCAGGCCCAGAAAGACACCGCTGCATGAGCCTCCTCTTGTGGGAATCCTAGCTTTGAATTTTTAGAGCTGCGTGTTTAACTTTGAGTGCAAGGATAGGCTAGAAAGACAGAAAAGGACCCCTGGGGATTATAGGTTTTAATGAAGGAGGGTAGTAGAACACATTGGATGTGAAAGTGGAGTGGGCGTTCTGGGGTAAAATGCTAAACAGGGAGGGGTAGAAGAGTGTAGATGAGAAGGGAGGATAGGAACAGAAACCCAAACTGATGGTGTGTGTTAAAGTAATGGAAACCTATTGCTTTATAAGCTTGTTAAAAATACAATCTAAAAGAAATAGTTTAAATAAAGGGACCTTCCTTTATTTAAAGGATATTAATGTTGCTCCCAGAAGCCATGAACTATTAACTAAACATCTCAGTGCTAAGTGTGGGATACCCCTCTATGAATTGTTGATTAAGAAGTCTTAAGGAGCCCCTCCCCCAACAATCCAGGCTATTGACTTTGCTCATTAGAACTCGAAAGGAAGGCAATATTGTTGAAGAAACCACACACTTGGGTCACAGGTCGTCAAAAAATCAAGCTGGAATTAAGTTGGAAGATTTCTCCATATTGGCTAGCTTTCAGAGAGCCAGAGAGAGAAAGGCCACCAAAAGTCTTACTCAGCCATAGATTCTGCAAGCTACAATAAAACCTGTCAGGCAAGATGTGCTCTTTGTTGCAAAAGTGGCATTAATGGTATGGGAATAACCAAATACTTTCTGATTGGAGTTGAGGTCCCTTGCATAGGAGGAAATTCATGCCTAGTTCTGTATAAAAGGGGGGAATGGGAAGTGTGCAACTACTAATTTCACACACATATTGAAATTTTAAAAGAATAAAAAATTTGAGGAAAGAAAAAGCTAAGTTAAAAGCCCGGAAGTCGGTCTCATGGGTGTGCTCATGAGACATCTAAATGCCATGCACTCCAACCAAGCAGACCGTTGCTTGTTACAATTTTCTGGGTGCTATTTTCATTAGTTCTAGTGAATAGTGAGAAGAACTGGTAATGCCATCAAAATTCATGCCAGATCTTTTCCAGTTGGAGGAATTCTCGCAAGTCCACGACAAGAGCTCCTCAAGGAAGTCTGACTTCTGTCGAGGCAAAGTGAACTATCATGCCTCTTCAATGCAAGCTCCCTGTGGCCATATGTCAGATTTAAAGGGATGAGTTAGCCGTAGTTCTTTCAACTCTATTCTCGAGGCTCCTGACAAAAGGCCTGCAGATCTGTCTATACACGCTCCCATGACAATCTGTTCGCATCTCCCCTAGTTCCATCGTTGTGTCTCGTCAGGAACGACACTGGATTCTTTAGGTGGAGTCTGGTCAGACAGACTTACTTGTAATGGTGTACATAGAGGCCTGACTCCCCCACCCACTCACCACCAATGTCTTCCTCTCCCACTCCTCCCCTCATCCCAGGAACTATTGCTCACATCTGAAGAATAAACACAAGTGCATCCTCCTCTGAATCCTTGGATTAGAGGTGACTGATCTGCCACTGTGGTTAAGACCTGGTCACAGCTCTCTGGTTGCCCCATCTTGTGGTATTATGGGTACTGGTTTACCTTTCATGCATCAGCTATTTTTTGATACTGTGATAAACTATCTGATAAACACAACTCAAAGAAGGGTTTGAGAAAGGATATGATCCTTCAAGGTGGGGAAGGCAGGAAGTTGAAATAACTTTAGCTATAGTGGCAGGGGCGTTGTGTCCACAGCCAGAAAGCACAGGGAGATAGATTATGTGGTTCTGCTTGATAATTCCCCTCCCCCTTTTCTTCCTTTTTATACATTTAGGAAGCCTACATATTTGATAGTGATGCCCATATTCAACCGAGTCTTCTTCACCAGTTAAATCTTTCTAGCAATGCCTTCATCAACACACCCAGAGGTGCACCTCCTAGGAAATTCTAAATCCAGTCCAGTTGACAATGAAAATTAACTGTTTCATTTTCCAAACAGAGGGTGTCTCATGTGTTTTGCTCTTGGTATCTAGTATAATTTGCAATTATACTGGTGTCCTAAAATGTTCCTATGTTGAAGGTTTGGCTCCTCGTGTGGCACTATGGGGAACAGTAAAACCTTTAAGAAGGGCTTAAAGGAAGAGGTTTTGCTTGTTTGTTCATTTTTTTTTTAAGGCAAGGTCTTTGTGTACAGCTCAGGCTACCAGATACTTGATAGGTAGCCCAGGCTGGGTTTGAATTCACAGCAATCCTCTGCTCCTTTAAGTGCGGGGATGACCGGTGTGCACCAGAAGTCCAACGCTAGTGGTAAGTGATAAGCTATGCCTTCAAAAGGGACAGTGGGTGGGGCCTCAGCTCTTCCCTTTTCCTTTAGCCTCTGCACTGAGAGTCGATAGATAGTTCTGATCTACTGCATGCTCCCTTCCATGATGTGCTGGCTTACAACAGACCCAAGAGCCATAGAGGAACCAATCAAAAACCCAAATACAAATAAACCCTGTTCTCTTTATAAATTGATCATCTCAAATATTTGTGATGGTGACAGTAAGCTAACAGTGACCTCTGCACCAGAACAAAGGCCCTGATAACAGGAGATGCTTCGCAAGCTACTCGAATGAATAAGCAACCAGGAATCATCACTGACAGGAGGACCTGTTGCATTTGTCTCTGTTCACCTTTCCTAGCTGTGTCCTACAGCAAACCCACATTCAGCCTGATGGAGAGCAAGACCAAGGCTTTCCCAGTGCCACGGAGCTTGGGCTTTTCACCTCCCTCATTCTAATGCATTCTCCCCAGTTTATCTGGCCTATCCAACACCCATCTATCTTGGAAGCATTGGTGTAACATCTCTTCTTGCCCCAAATCTCCCTGGGTTCCTGTGGATGCATCTGCACATGAGTATCTGCTGTCTCTGTAGTTGGAGATCAGTCAAATGCTGTAAGATGGGGTTTGCTTTGTCGGCTTTGCTTTTTTTTCTTTTCTTTTTCTTTGCTGTTAGATGTGAAAAATCTTTGTCACTCATCAGGAACCTATTGATAACTGGTATTTTCATTGTGCTTTCATGCTCAAGAAATGACTTTTAGTCCCTTTGCTGAGGTCAAAGGTTTAATGGATACTTTAAAAGTAAGAGCTATTTATTTTTATTTTATATGTTTGAGTATTTGCCAGTGGATATGTATGCATACCCTCTGTCTGCTTGTTGCTGTCTGAGTCCAGAAGAGGTGTTGGATCCCCTGGAGCTGGAGTTACAGGTGGTTGTACGCCTCCTGATGTGGGTGCCAGGAACTGAACCCAGGTCATCTGGAAGAGCAGCCAGTGCTCTTAACTACTGAGCACCTTAGTAGATGTTTAATAGCACTTTTTGGCCCTGTGAAACTTTCCTGAAGTCTTTAAATATTTAAATATATAAGTGTTTTCACTTATATAAGTGTGTTATATTAAATATATAAGTGTGTTCACTTATATAAGTGTGTTCACTTATATTTTGCCATCCTCAATTTTCTTAGTTATCCAGAAAGGAAAAAAAAAACTTTCTTACTTCCTACTTTTAACATTTAGACGGAGATTATCCCTCAGTGTGGTAGTAATCACGGGCTAATAGATGAATCTGAAAAGGAACAGCGGCAGTGGGCGCCAGGAAAGTAGCTCAACACTAGAGGTCCCTCTCTTCTTGTGATCCTAGGGCCCTGACTGGGATCTTCGCCAGCCCCAGTGGCTTCTGACGAGGGACAAAAAGTGAAGAGCACAGGAAATTTGAAGCAGAGGATTTCTTTGCGGCATTGCAAATTAGATCTCAGGCAGCATGGGCCTTCATCACTGAGCTCTGGCTCGCCCACAAAGAGTACTATTTTCTCCTCCAAATCCCAGCCCCCTTTTCATTTTGTTCTATTTCTGTCTGCTTCCTAATTTAACCATGTGACTGGATTCAAAGCCTTTTATCTCGTCCCCATCTGGAAGGCAATCTGCGTTGGTCCTGAAATACATCCCTTGTGGAATAAAAAGGAGTGATGGAGACCCCACTGTCCCTCCGGGGGTCCCCAGAGAAGTGGAAATGAATCGAAGCATTCCACAGGTCGGGCGGCTGAGGCTGCGCGGTGTCCAAGGCTTGTGGCAGACAGGAAGAAGCTGATCTTATTCACATGCAGCTAGCAAGTCAGAAACCAGTGCTTAAATGAGGTCTGTTGTTTTTCCACCAAAGGTCAGTGTCTGGCAGGCAAGGAAATGAGGAGACAGGCAAGTGGAAAGGGCAGGGCTTGGTTTTAAAACAAGGAGGAGAATATCCACCTCTATTAGGAAGGGAAGAGAAAGATCAAACAGGGAATCGAAGCTCGCTTCTTTGTCTCCGTGGTGCCAGACGAGTGAAGACGACGGCCCTTTGGAAGTCTCCATGATGCTTATGGTTAAATGTTGTGTGAAATTTTAGAAGGGCTATAGAGTCTAGAAAGATGCTGATTCTTTTCTGTGTCTGTCCTCCAGGGGCCTCTGTCCCCTTCTGTAGACATGCACCCCTCAGCATCCTTTATAACCTAGAGATGGAGCTGTAAGCAGCTCTGGACTCTCTGTAGCACCCACAAGTGAGTGAGTAGCGAGCGAGTGAGTGAGTGAGTGAGTGAGTGTGTGTGTGTGTGTGTGTGTGTGTGTGTGTGTGTATGACTCTGGAAGGAGGATCAGAAAATTTAATCAAACAATAGGATCTAGAAATGGGATCACGAGTTAAGTTCTTAGCTTGGAAGCTCCTTTCTCATGGTGGTAAGTTCAGCTGAGAAAGAGCCGTTCAGGGCTTGTGGCCCAAGTGTAAGAGCCCAGATCAGTGTCTCTTATGTCTCTATCCTCTGTCCCTTGGCTGTCTGTTCCCATGTGCAGTGTATTCCTTGGGTTCCTGCCTTTTCTTGCCTTTCCCACCAAGGAATCTCCTGAGACTACTCGAACCAAATAGTCGTTCTCACATCTAGGAGCTATGTCCTTGATTTCTAACAAATCCAGTGCCTTTAATTCGCCATTCACTGGATTTAGCAAAGGAAATTTGAGGCTGAAAGTGCTTCTTCAGTGAGAGCCATCTGCTTGTGGAGAGGTTGGATCTATTTAGGAGAGAGAGAAAAATTATGCAAATTATCAGTGCAATGTGACACTCATCATTTAACTGACTCGCTCCAGAGTGGATTCTCTGAAGAAGGGGGGCTACACGCATCTGGGGGCCTGTGCTGGGAACCTTTGAGCGGGGTGTGTGCTGTGTTCAGTACTTGTAATATGAAGGATCCAGAGAACAACCTCGTGTATCCTATTGTTTTATGCAATAGGGTCTCTCAGGCTTGGAACTCACAAGAAGGCTAGACGAGTGGATACCCCCTGAACCCCAGATATTCTCTGCTCTCCTTACTCCTTGCTGGGATTATAAACACATAGCTTATTAATTAATTAATTAGTTTATTTATAACATGGGTCCTGGGGATCCAACTCCATGGGTTCCTGGGGATTGAGGCTCTTGTACTTGTGTGCCAAACATTTTATTGACTGAGCTATCTCTCCAACCCTTACGTGGGTTTTACACCTATAGGACCCAATAATGGTCATGGCTGCTTTCCTCTTGCTAGGAGAGTGCAGATCCCAAACCACAGAGAGGGTGGAGAGCACCGCTCCTCATTTTGGGAAGATTTCTGCAGAAGTTTCTGTCGCCCCACTGCTCGAAGCTGTGCATCAGCTTACAGTGGTGGGTAGGTTGTCATTCGGAATCCTGCTGCTGTCTGTGACACAGTCACAATGGGTTTCCCACATGGTCAGGAGCTCTGAGTCCACTCACAGTGGTGTAATAACCCAGGAAATCCCTCAACTGACTCAGCACTTCTTTGATTTTTTTTTTCTCTACAAAGAGCCACATCTCAGAGGCCTTGGCAATTTCAGAAGAATGAGCAGGGGCACTTGCTCATTGCTGGTGGCTTGACGCTTTGGGTGATAAGAGCTCACGACCCGACAGACAATGGCATTCTCTTTAATGCAGGGATGGGCAGCGTGTAGCTTTGGCCTCAGGGTGAATGGAATATTCTGAGCGTCACACACCTTGTTTTGTCTTGAACACATTCACCCTCCTATGAGATGCACAGATTCTAAAATGGAATCCAATTAACCTTTAGCAGTGTGCAAGCTGGGCAGTTGCGTGGTGCATTTGTTTCCCCCAATCCTGCGGTTGTCAGGATACTAACGTACAAGGAGGGACCTAAGGTCATTGCATTTTTATAGCCGGGCAATTAACTTCTTTATTTTTATAGCAGCCTGGAAGGTGGAAAGTTGAAGGTATGGTTGTTCCTCACGGTTCCTTGCTTCTGAGTTTATGCAGGTAGACACAAGTCCCCTGTAGTCTCCCGGTCCAGGGGATCTAATACAATACCAGTAGCATCCCGGGCAGAAGAATGTAATTTTTACGTCACTTCTTTATTTTTAGAAGATCATAGCATTTTGTTTATAAAGTGTTATGCACAAAATTACCCCCAGATTTTAGTAGCTTAAGATGGCAATGATCATTTGTCCTTAGAGATCAGTTTTCTTGGCCTGCCATAGCAAAGCACCACATACTGGGGGCTTACGACAGGTTGTATTTTCTCACCTCCTCATGGGTGGGAGGTCTGAGGTCAAGGTGCAGGCAGAATTGGGTTCTCTGCGGTCTCTCTTGCTCGTTGGCCGCACCTTCTCCCTGTCTTGTTGCACAGTCTTCTCTCTGCACGAGCGTCTGAGTCTTAATCTCTTCCGATAAAGACAGCAGCCATTTTGGATTAGGATTTACTCTACTGACCTTGTTTTAACTAAATCATCTTTACAAGATTCTCTCCAAATATAATCCCCATTCCCAGGCAGTGAGGAATAGAGTTAAACAAGTATTTTTGGGGGACACAGCCAGGACAGGCATGAATCTGCAAAACAGAATGAGGTCAGAGGATGCGTGGGACCTTGGGGAGACCATGAGAACCGTGGGAGCTGTGACATCCCAGGCACCGTTATTTCTCTTTCTCTAGCTCTCCTGCAGTCTTTCACCTTTCAGTGTCTCCATTTCTTCATGTGTGGTGTACATTGTTATTACTTCAGGGCGGCCGGATTTCTATAAACGTATGCAGAAGCTGCAGGCATCTAATGCCCAGGCATCCTTGGATAACCCAGAGAGCTCCTGAGTTCACATCTCCCCTCGTTTCATCTTTGTTGTCCCAGAGACAATCTTCCGGGGCATCAGAATTCCCTGGCTTGGAAGAGGACCAGTAGAAAGGGACGCACACTGACAGCTTTGAAGCGACATCTACATCAAAGCAACGGGGGCCAGGAACTAGAGTATTTAGAACAGAGGCACTTGTTTCTGCAAGCAGTCTTTGCTATCCCAGGATAAGGTGAATCTAGAAATAGAGACTAAGCCATTTAGAAAGGG
>NC_022018.1:21414001-21450761 GCF_000317375.1 Microtus ochrogaster
GCTTTTTTGGTTCCTGTCCTGGAACTAGCTCTTGTAGACCAGGCTGGCCTAGAACTCACAAAGATCTGCCTGCCTCTGCCTCCCGAGTGCTGGGACTAAAGCATACATGCACGCGCGCACGCACACACACACACACACACTCCCTGAAACAAAACAACAAAACATACAACCAATCAAACCAAAGGAACAAAACACAGAAGACTTGTGAAATTACCTTGGGCTGGATTTGCTGTAAGTGGATTTTACCGAATCCAGTGTTTGCTCCTCTTGTTAGGATTTTTGAGTGGTTTCTGGCCAGGCTCCACTGCCACCTTCTTCACCGGCTTTGGCCTTTGCAGCCTTCGCTGGCATATTCTTGCAGCGCACATCAAGTTTTACTTGTGGACAACTCAGAGACAGCCTTGCTCAAAGTCACTGTATTTCTTTCGGTCTGTTTGACAACATATGTAGACGATCCATCAAAAGCTGGCCTGGAGCTAAGTGCTGGGAGGTGAGGATGGTTTTCCACTTTGGAAGGGCCAAGGTCTGGGATACAAGATTATGTGGGTAATAAGGAAATTTTTAGGGATATTAGCAGAGGAAGGTAAGAGGATTCTGTGAGTGGTCCGTGAGGAGACCTGCACAGCTGTGCGGAGCTCCAGGCACAAACACCACACCAGGCAAAACCAGGCTCAGTGGAGAAAAGCCTGCTGGGAGTTGAGGGGCGTGGCTACGCAGGCGGAAGGATTTGAGGCGCTGGAGCAAACTGGCGGCAAATGTGGAGGCCTCAGTGAAACCGGAGGCAGAGAGAGGGCAGAAAGCGACAGGAACAGGAACAGGGAACCTGGGAAAGGTTCTAGAAGGTACACAGAACAGTTTTGTTTTCTCTGCTTGCTTTGGAGGATGAGGGTTGGCTTGAAGGGGGTGCCTGGAGCAGGGGGCTTTGTTGAGATATTCTGGCAGAGCCGGGGATGGATTCTAATTCTGCATGGCCCAGACCCAGCACCCACAGCAGTGTGGGAAAGGGAGAGCTTCGGCTGCCGGAGCAGTGCGAGTGGGAGGGCATTGTGAAGTCAGAGGGGGCTTGCTTCCTTCTGGGCAACTCTTGGTTAGACTATCCATTGGATATGGAGATTTGTGGTTCGTTCCCATAGTGTCAATGTCGACCTGCTCTCACGTCAACACAATCACCTGGGAGGTCTGAGGGCCAGGGCAGCATCAATTGTAAGTTACCCCAGGACCCTGGAGGTCTCTAGATACAGAGGAAAGAACTTTGGCACTGTAGTCACGGCCCCGTGACAGGGCTTTGGGACTTCGTACATTTCTCAGAAAGGGTTTGGTATCTGGTACATGAGAAACCGAAGTTCCTTTCCTTTGTTTAAAAAAAAAAAAAAAAAAACTTTATGTGTGTATGTGCATGTGTGTGTGTGTGTGTGTGTGTGTGTGTGTGTGTGCACATGCATACATGTGTGTTAGTGCATGGAAGCATGTAGAAGTCATTGATTCTCTGGAGTTGTGAACTGCCAGACAGGGGTACTGGAAACCAAATTTTGGTCTTCTGTAAGAGCAGTGCTTTTAACAGCCTGGCCACATTTTTAGTGTCTTTTGGATTTTTTAAAAAATTCTGTTATGGATGTTTGTCATGTATGTTTATGCACTGCCTGAGTACCTGGTGACCATGGAGGCTAAAAGGGAGTGTCAGATACCCTGAACTGGATGGAGTTCCAGGGGGTGTCAGATAACCTGAACTGGAGTTCCAGCGGGTTGTGCGCCACCAGGTGGGTACTGGGAATTGAACCCAGATCCTCTGTAAGAGCAGCAAATACTTTTAACTACTGAGCCATCATCTCTCCAGTGTTCTATGCATTTGTTTGCAGTCTGAAGCTGATATCTTGAAGCCCAGCAATGTTTGAAAAATAGCCATTTTACTCTCCTAGTAATTTCAGAATGTTTATTTTAGGTTTAGGCACAGTTTATAACTCTATATAATAAATGAACTGGTGAACTAACTTAGCAGGGGTTCAGCCAACACAATTGCCTCAGAAGTGTCTTAAAGGGGGCTTGTGAAAATCTTTTTCACAAATGCTGCAACTAGATCTTTTCAGTAGTGTAAAGAACAAGTCACAAGCCAGTGGGTAAAATGGTTCCTTGAGGAAAGACAGAGTCCCCAAGGAATGACATCAAGAGGCCATTCTTCGGGACACCAACCAAAAAGAGTAAACACTTCAGTCTGCCCTAAATCCAAAGCGTGGCTTTTGCAGAATAAAGATTTATGATCTGGGTATAAATGGTGATGAATAACTTGGCGATACATGCTTTCTGGCACAAACTGTCAAAAGTAACGAGCTGTGGTGTGTTCCAGAGTTCATCTGGTTGTGCGTGTTCCCTATAAAATATGGAATATAGCAGGGCCACGATTTGTCTGAGTCTTTGCACAATTCTCCTCCAATTACTGTGCTTCTGTTCCTGTCACCGGTGGAAAATAAATGGGCTGATAATTATAGCCTCAGATAGACTCTTGTAGCCTGCGTTTCCCTGAGCGTCACTGGCCCCTGTGTCTAATGGGGTCATGATATGAATCATAACTCAAATTTTATTGTCTTTTACTAATGCTCCCTGGCCCCCCTGGCCTCCTAGGGTGACCTTCAATTCATATGTCTCACGATCTCCCTGGGGATGCCTTCCTTGTCCTTGTGTGTACATCTGCTGCTTGTAGTACTGTCTTGCTGTGAGCATACACGGACCTGGCCACATTTTTTGATGCCCTGCTGTCTTTAGCTGGGCCTTATCATTTCCCATCAATCTCAGCATATGTTCTTCAGGGCTGCTGCTCCTAACTCGTGTGTGACTGTGCATCTGTGGCAAACTGGGAAAACTAAATTTGTCTTTGTGATCCCCTATGTTGTATGTACATGTATGCATATGTGTATAACTTGTGATGCTTGCGTGACTATCTTAACGGAAAGGCTTTTCTATGTTTATTTGCAGTGTCCAACCCAGGTAGAGCCCATGTTTCTTTCCTATATTCTATGCTTTCCAGACCTGGCTGGCTCCACCCTTAGTATGTTTCTCCCCTGGGAAACCAGTCGGTTCCTGTGCAAACAGCGTCCCTTTCAGCCATCCGTCAGAAGAGCTGAACAAACACAAATCCCAGTTAAGCTCAAGCTGGGACCTGCACTGCATCTGCTTCCTATTGAAATGCTTGCAGCCCCTTTGCAAACGATTTCATTGTTAGCTGTGGATTCCTCCTTGGAAGATGTGGAAGTGAGCTGTGTGGACACTTGGGCACCATGGCTTCTCTCCTGGGTGGGTTCTTGGCGTACACTTTACATTCATATTAGACCATAGTTCCGTGTTGCTGCCTGGTCGGCCCAGCAGAGATGCAAAGCTGTCTGCATCTTCATCGCCAACTGGCTCTGTTGAGAGCAGTATCTGTTTGTAGGAAAAGCCACTGTGAGCTATCACAGATGGAACAGCCCTGAAGGGGGTTCTGAGGAAAGAACACTTGTTTGGTATAAGTTGATGTATATTGCTTTTTGATCAGCTTTATATAGTCTAACTTCAGAGAATCATCTTTTAAAAGATAAGATTAGAGAAGTTTTTGAGGTATAAAATCAAAAACAGAAACAAGAAACTTAAAGCACTGTGATCCCAGCCAGGGTGTTTGAGTCTTCATTGCCTTCCCTGGACATAAGCTGGAAAGAGCTTTCTGGAAATGGAGGAGACATTAGCATCGGAGGAAGCTGACAGCTGTGTCCCTCTAAAGTTTAGACACTGCTCTAGGGTTTTAGGATGGACTGCTGTCTTCTCTGGGATGACTTCGTGTCACAGCACTGGTTTTCGTGAGCCGTGAAGGACACAAATCCAGGTCACAGATGCTTGGTTACGAAGAGCAATGCTTTCAGGCTCTGAGCTCTCCCTCTGCGAGGATGACTGATGGGTGGTTTGGAAGAGTACACTTAACCTTTCCAGAGGTCACCGTGCAGACAGCCAGACCAAGCCAAGAGTAAGAAAAAATCAGGAACCAAGCTATAACAAGTAATAGGAGTTTGGAAATAAAAAAGCCTCCATATTCCCAATACTACAATAAATTTATTTATCCTCTAGGATATAAGAAGAAAAAAGGGGGAGCTTGGGAATTTGAGTCCATGAATGTATGACGTTAACTAGTTCAACAGAAATGAGAGTTGAGGTGCGTGGGGAGAGTTTATGTTGAATACACCCAATTTATTAAAGGGAAAACCTGGCATGAGAGAAAACTATTTCATACATTGGTTCAGTTCTCCTTTGGAATAGAAAGACGTGTTTTCAGTCATTTCATTTTTCAGTGAAAACGGTGTGACTATTGTCTTCTAAAGACCTTTTCTGATTATGAAGTAATAAACTCCCGTGAAAGCAAACCAGTAAAATGGAGGAGAAGAATTTGATCGCTCCGACTGTTACATTTTGACTGTTATGGTTTATGGTGTCTCTCTGTATGTGTGCATTGCTCTAGGTTTGTTTCTGTTGCTAAGACAAAGCACACTGACCAAGAGCAGCTTGGAGTAGGGCTTATTCAGTTTTCAATTCTGGGTCTCTGTGTACCTTTGGAGAGAAATCCAGACAGAAACTTAGACTGTGGGTCCCATCACACCCACAGCTAAGGACGGAGAGAAACAAATGTATCTGTACTGCCTTCCTGCTTGCTACTACGGCAGGAAGTAGTCTTGTCTGGCTTTCTCCTGTCTTACATAGTTCAGGACCCCTTGCCTAGGAATGGTGCCACCCAGAGTGGGCTGGGTCTTCCTACATCAATTAGCGATCATGATGATATCCCGCAGATATGCCACAGGCCAGCTTTATCTAATTGATTCCTCAATCTAGTCTCTATTCTCAGATGATTCTAAGCTGTGGTGAGTTGGCATTTAAAACTAAACACTATATGTTCTTTAAAGACCACTTTTTCTTACAATATACTGATAATGTCTGTTACTTTTGCTTATTGGTAATTTTTATTAAATATTATTAGGGATAGACTTATACTCTTTCAGTACATCAATAGAGATTCTCCCACTGCTGAAGATTGTATTCCGATGGCTTAAAAATATCATGACTCTCACTGCAATGAAGACATTTTACATTCCTCTTTGCCTGAGTTTCAGATACATTCCTTAGGGCAGCGTGAGTGAGAATGAGCATAAATCACAGAAACGAGCAGCAGGCCTGGAGGGGTCTAGCTAGTGTCACCCTACCACAAATTTGGTGATAAGAACATTCAAGGAGATAAACACAAAGGTTGAGAATTTCAACAGGGAATTTGAAGACAAGAAAATGACATAATCTTCCACGCTGTCCAGTAAAAGAACCCACCGAGAGCTAAGGTGAGATCAAGACATTTTCAGACAAAGAAAAGCAGGTTGTTCATTGACACTGCAAGAAGCAGTTCAGACAGAAGAAAAATGATCCCAGATAAAGTTTAGAGTTGTGGGAAGAAAATGAAGCACATTGAAAAGGGCATATGTGTGGGTGGCATTAATAACTGTTGACTATTGGACAGCAAACATATAATACCCAAGAGAATTAAAATACTCTAGTATCATGACTACCCTAAGGGATAGGTAGCTCACAAACACTCATTTATAATTTATTTACTTATGTGTTTATTAATTTTGTGTGTGAATGAATGGATTGCCTGGGTGTGAGCATATGTGTTGTTGTACTGATCCTTGCATACATGTAGGGGGCCAGAAGCTGATGTTGGGTATCTGCCTGTATTGCTCTCCACCTAAACTTTTTGAGTCTGGTCTCTTTATTGAACCAGGAGCTGCCATTTTGTTGGTCTGGCTAGCCAGCAAGCCCCTGGTACCCTTCTGTCTCTGCTTCTACCCAGTGTTACGGTTATAGAACATGAGCCCTACGCCTGGCTTCTGTGTGGGTGCTGAAGATTTGAATTCGGACCTCTATACTTGTCCAACTGAGCCAATTTCTCAGCCCTACAGCCGGCAATTTAAGTTGATAAAATTAAGGGGCAGAAGCTGAGTCTGGTGGTATAAGCCTGTAAATCTCATGTACTTGGGAGGCTAGGCAGGAGGATGGCAGGTTCAAGAACCATCTGGGCTACAGGTAACTTAATGAAGACATTGTCTCAAAGTGACAAACAGGAAAGAACAGAATGTCTAGTGCAGGGGTAGAGTGCTTGTCTGGCAAGTGTTGAGGCCCTAGGTTCAGTCCCCAGTGCGGGGGGGGGGGGTCAGGGGTACGGTAGTCAGAGCTGATGCTTCCTGCTCTGGCCTGCAGAGATAGTCGTTTGCCATTGTAACATAGAGCCATGTTTTTCACACGCTGCCCCACAGGTCCTAACTGTGAACTGTTAGACAATCTCTGCTCTTCTCTCTCTTTCTTCTTGCCCTCTGCTTGCAAACACACTCAGCATCTCCCTGATTTAATAATATTTTTTAAAAGACAATTTTTCTAGATAAACTCTACATTTCTCTTAGGACTTCTCTCAACAAGAGAAACACAGTTACTTGATGTTTTCTTCACTTTGCTACTGGGGGTCATCAGTGTGATATAAAAGGCTTTGGGGAGGCCGGGCGATGGTGGCGCACACCTTTAATCCCAGCACTCGGGAGGCAGAGGCAGGCGGATCTCTGTGAGTTCGAGACCAGCCTGGTCTACAGAGCTAGTTCCAGGACAGGCTCCAAAGCCACAGAGAAACCCTGTCTCAAAAATCCAAAAAAAAAAAAAGGCTTTGGGGATGATTTTCTTTGTGTTTATCTTAGATTTATTTACATATCATGAGTCTGGTAGCTCTTGCCTTTCATATATTTTAGAATTCTTTGTTCTTTCTTTATTTTTTCTGTGGTGTTTAAGATGGAGCCCAGAGTGCCACACAGCTAGACCCTGCCCCACCATCTCTCTGTCTCTCCTGGAATGGGAACGACACACATTTTGATGCTGTTCCATCTCTTACATTTCATTTTTACCTCCTGTCTTTCAGTATGATCACTTCTGCTCACCATCTTCAAGTTTGCTGACCTTTCCTCTACATTCCCTCTACTTTGCTGACCTTTTCCAACCTTCTGTTGGATCCACTCAGGAGCTGAGTTGGGTCCAGGACTGGGTTGCAACTTTAGATGTTGCTCATTGGTTCCCAGACCTCCTAAGGACAGTAAATCCTGTGTGTTTTATAGGCCCCTCCCTGCAGCAATATTTTGAGTCCAGGGAAGTTGTGATGAGCTCTGTTTATGAGTCTGATTCCAAGTGGGATATGTATGTGTTGTTGACATGCGCGCGCGCGCGCGCACACACACACACACACACACACACACACACACACACACACACACACACACACACACACACACATCATGGGAGAGAATGAGCCGAGATTAGCTCCGCCCTTGGAGGTTCTGTAGACTCCAGTCCAGTCCCTGTGAATATCCCAGCTCCAGGGTTTTCTCCATACTGTGTCTAACTGTGGCCAGCCAGGGTCTTACCTACCTGTTTCTACACTTAGCAGCCAACCAGGGAGGGAAATGACCACTAAGGAAAGGCTCAGCCTTCTTTATACTCTTTGCATCCATATAAATCCAACGTTTTTAAAATAAACAAGATTTTATTTTATCCATTTGTTTTCCTCCTAGCTTCTTTATCAGGTGTGTTGGTCCGATGAAACCTTTCCCTTCTTATTTGAAGACAAGAAATCAATGCTTCCTCTCTTCACATCCAGGACATGCATTTCCATATATCCCACGGCACTCTGCCATCTGGTTCTACCACAGAAATAGCTAAAACGACAGTTTGCCAACAGTATAGTCTCTTTGAAGCTGCCTTCCTTAAGTTTGTCTAACTGTCCTGATGTCTCCCCCAGTGTTGTTTCTACTCAATACCGTTCACTACTTCCTAACTGTCTCTGCTTTAGGAACCAACTGGGCGGGGCTGTCTCTTTCTCTCGTCACTCCTGGCCTTCAGCCTTTGTGTCTTCACTGTTCATGTTTTACAGAGGTCCAGTTCTTTAGTTTCTCTACTTTTTGTTTTTAAATGCTTTAAAAAAAATTTTCACAGAGAGTGGGCGGGAAAATACTCAAATCATTTGATAAGAGTTTTGGATCCTTTTTGTAGAAACACTCTGACACAGAATTTTGCACATGATTTCAAAGAGCTTAGAGCTGCCTTAATAGGCTCCCCAGTGTTGTGGTTGGAATATGATTCATCTACCACCGTACCCTAGACTTACACAGTTGTCAGTCCCAAAAAGATTAGTTAATGGTCTTAAGAGGATAGTAACTTAATCACCTCTGTGGGAACTTTGGAAAACTATCTGCTTCAGACTAGGTCAGTAACGTGCAACCAGCAGGATTCAGTCCCGGTAGCTTTCTAAGCAAAAGAACAGAAGTCCCACAGAAGAAGAGACGTGCGCTCCTTCTGTGGATGGGCAACAGCCGAGGGACCCTTGTCCAAGTCTGTGTGATCCTTCCTGGACCTCCAGCACAAACTGAATGATGACCCTATTCGTTTTACAAGTCAGCTACTTCAGGTATTTCATTGTAGCAACATAAAATGGACCAATGCAAAGTTGCAGGTGTGTCCAACCTTTTGATGCTGCGATCTGACTTCATTTGCAAATTTTATGCTTCAGAACCACACAACTAAGTTAAAACACACACACACACACACACACACACACACACACTCACACTCACACTCACACTCCTCAGTATTTTAAGTCAGTTTATGTTTTTGTGTTGCTAGGCATTCATAGCTATCTTTGGTCCCATATGACCCATAGGGTCTAGGGTTAAACATCACTGATAGACTATCAGTTGGGGGCAGTAAGTTCCTTTACTCCCAGAGCGGGGAACAAATAAGGAAGTGTCCACTTCACCCCTGTTGCAGGTATGTAAATTTCCCACGGTCCCCTAGGAGTTTCCATACACTAGCAATACCACAGGCAAGCAGGCAAATACCATCCTTAGCCCAACACCAAGAGATAGTCTGGTTTACTGCCTTTATTCAAATAACTTGGTTTTTATTGTTTGTTTGTTTGTTTGTTTTGGGTTTTTAAGACAAGGTTTCTTTGTGTAGCCTTGGTTGTCCTGGAACTTCCTCTGTAGACCAGGCTGACCTGGAACTCATAGAGATCCACCTGCCTCTGCCTCCTGAGTGCTGGGGATTAAAGGCATGTGCCACCACCACCTAGCTCAATAGCTTGTCTATTTATTGGATTTCAAGGACTTTTTCTACATTAAAATCAACCTTTTTTTTCTACACTAAGATCAATCTATCCCCTCCTGTGTGTGTTTAAGTATTTTCTTGCATGTGTATGTGCACCCTGTGTATGCCCATTGTCCACAATGGCCAGAAGAGGATCTCCTGGAACTGGAGTTATTGATAGTTGTGAGCTGCTGTGTGGACATTGGGTACCAAACCCAGGTCGTCTGAAAGAGCATCAACTGCTCTTAGTCACTGAACTATCTCTGAAGCCAAAGACCAAGAATGGCAGGCTTAGTTTTATTTTTGATTTTGTTTTGTCTTTTTGAGAGGGGGAGAGGGTCTCACTCTGTAGCCTTGGCTATTCTGGAGCTCTCTTTGTAGATCAGGCTGGTCTGAAAGTCTGAGAAATCTACCTGGGGTTAAGGGAGTGTACCGCCATGCGTCGTGTGAAATACTTTTCTCGATCATAGCATGTATGTGTGTTTGGAGGCCAGAGTTCAGTATTGGGGGTTTTCCTCAATTGTGATCTATTTTGAAAGGAAAGACTTCTTACATTTAGTTTGTGTGTGTTGCAAAGGGGTGTGGCATATCGCACTCATCTGGAAGTGAGGATAATTTGAGTCAGTTCCCTCCTTCTACCATGGGGGCTCTGGGGATTGAACTCAGGTCTTCAGTCTTGGAGGTAAGTGCTGGCCTTCTACCTTATTTATTATTATTACTACGAGGTTTTTTTTGAGACATTGTCTCTCTGCACAGCCCTGGCTGTCCTGGCACTCACTATGTAGACCAGGCTGGCCTCAAACTCACAGAGATCTACCTACTTCTGCCCCACAAGCGCTGGGATTAAAGGCATGCGCTATTTTCCTCAGTGTTTCTACTTTAATTTTTGGAGACAGGGCCTCCACTGAATTTGGAGCTTACTGATTTGGCTAGGCTGGCTGGTAGTGAACCCTGGGGATCCATCCTCTTTCTGCGTTCTTAAAACTGGGATTACAGACATGTCTCCCAGGTCTGGCTTTCATGGGGTTGCTGGCCCTGGAACTCAGGTTCCCATGCTCTGTGGTAAGCACATTTCTGGCTGAGCCTTCTCCCTAACCCCTTGATGGCAGCATCTTGATGTGGACATCTTTGTCAGTTCCAGTCTAAGTGGAGGGGAAGTTCCTGGCAGGGTTGGGCTCTCTCTAGCCTGGTTTGGATTAGGGATAAATACCAGGTAGCAGCCCAGAATAACCACACAAAGTGTGAGGCTAAAGCCACAGCTTGAATCATCAAAGCCATTCACAGCCCAGAAAAATCACGATTTCAATGCTGCCAGGCCTTTAACACACAATGCTGTATTTTTTATCCCATTCCCACAGCCATGTCTGACCTTCAGACAGATGGGAAAGAGGCAGTTCTCAGAAAGGGCTGATATGAGATCCAAGTCTCTGGGTTGCTTTTCCTCCTCAGGGACAGCCCAGGGCATTTCCCAGAAAACTACACTGGTGATATCTTAGCTACAGTTTCACAAATGTCACAAGTGTTAGGGCCTTTGAGGACAGAACTGCCCATGGATTCAGGGCAGACAGAGCCAATTCCTAGTCTTGCTTGTGTTTGGTGAAGTTAGGTGGCTGACAGAAGTATCAATGGGAAAAAGGGAAGAAAATAAAAGCTAAAATCATTGCCTCCTTCAGCAGCTAGTGTTTCTTTAACAGAAAGATACCTGACTGCAAACATCCATGTGGACACTGAGGTCTTGAAGCACACTGGGGAGGGCCTGGGCCCCAACCATGGAAAGTTATATTCACACATCTACTTAGATGGTCCAGGGTTGGCAGACTTTGAAAAGATACATGGACTTTTCCTGGGGACGTGTAAATAAATCTCTACTCTGCACCCCCATAGGGCACCAAGCCCTAGTTCCACTAGGGTCTAAATTGCCAAAGCATTAAGTTTGTTGGTCATGGATGACCCCAAAACAGTTATGCGACCAAAAATATCACCCTAGCGTGGATGGCACTGTCCCCACAGTGACATTGATGGCTTTGCTCCACCTTCGGTTAGCCACCCAGGCTGTATATATTGTGTGGCGTCCAGGTTCTAAGAGAACTTGCTTGTTGTTCTGAGTCCCATGCAGCTAGGAAGGCGGTGCAGAGGCTGGAACCTCAGGTGAGGACCTAATGGCTCTCCCCATCCCCTCTTGTAAGAGTCAAGGTCAATAAACCTGATCTTGAGTGTCTCTTTCAGAAGTCACACCGCTGTGATCAAGGGGACAACAGCTGATGGGCTGGGAGGACTCAAAAGCTGAGAAGGGTCTGCCATGAAAGGAAGTGAGAAGGCTCCAAGGAAGTGAGGGGGAGAAGGACTTGAAGAGTTCAGAGCACTGGGTGCTGTGTTTATCGTCTGCAGAAAAAGGTCCTGTAGCGTTGGAGAGAGCCTGAAACCGGCTCACTGGTGGCTTTCCTCACCAAGACCTTGGATGTCTGGTCAGGGGGTGTGGATTCCATCTGGCTGCAGAGTGAAGCTATTGGGAGGTTCGAGTGCAGGAAGGCATGTTCTTGCTTGAGTCTGAGTCCATCTTTCTGGGCTTTAGTGGGCGGGTTGAGTGGGCAGGGCCCTTGGCCAGTGTCAATGAGACACTTGCCTCTGGCCCAGAGCTAAGGAAGCACAAATACCTCAGTTGTCAAGAGGAACAATATTTTCATGTAACATTTGAGTAGTCTGAATGCAAAATTGTCACTGAAGACCAAAATACCCAGATTTTAAATAATTTCAGGACTCAGTAATGCCATACTGAGCCATATTAAAGTAGAGGCAAAAGTTTTAAAATGTGCTGTTATGGTTTATGTTAATTTATATACTTGTAGTATTTTCCCCCAAAATTAAAGCAGCATTTAGAAATGGGAAAGAAGACATAGAAAAGCTGCTGTGATTATTTGATATCCTTTTCCCCTCAATGTTGGAAACGGAACCCAGGCTCTTTATACACTAAACTACAAGCCTGCATCCATTCCCACCTCCTCTAATGCTCACTACTTCCCAAGTTATTTCCTCACATTCAGAGTAACTGAGTGAAGATCATCAGAGATGCAGACCCCAGAAAAGAGATGAGGACTGTGTTTGCTTCTGTTAGATCCAGGAGAAGAAAAATGAGAATTAAGCTATACTTCATTTGAAGCATAAGTAACATATTTCCATGTGAAAGTCCACTGGCTTCTTGATATTCTTGGTTTTGGGAAATACTTTTATGGTCTGGAAAAGTTACCATCAAGCATGGGCATAAAATCATATATATAGAAGCTCTCCATTCCCTTCAGCTTTCCATTAATATTGTTTTATGACCTGTCTTTATCTAAGGTATGGATGTTTGCTAGGGATATGCTTGTGTTAACTTAAATTTTACACTTGCTCTTACATAAAAGGCTAAGAAGAAGCAATTTAACTTGTATTAAAACCCAAAACAAAGTACACAAAATCATTGCTTTAAAATGCTGATCTTGAAAAATGGTTTTTAATTTTTGGTGCCTGTTTAATACATTTAAGGTGAATGTCCAATATTAGCTCATATCTGCATGAAAGTGTGTGTGTGTGTGTGTGTGTGTGTGTGTGACAGAGAGAGAGAGAGAGAGAGAGAGAGAGAGAGAGAGAGAGAGAGAGGTGAAAGGGATGGCATTTGAAACTGGTGCCAATGGAACTGGAAACACTTGGCATCTGTAATTTAGGGGTGCCTAGCAGGTAGTGGCACTGGAGTTCTTTCTGCTGGGATTCTAACTTGCCAGTTCTTACTCCTTTTTGCCTTATAGTATTATGGTTTTGTCAAAGCTGAATTCTATTTCAAATCTGTTTTTAGCACAGGGCCAACTCTACACTCAGAAGTCACCATTTTTCTTTAACAGTGGGATATTGGCATGGAAAGGAAATATCTGGGCAGATCTCTGTCTTTGTCAGGCTTTGCTGAATATCTGTGAACTCAGCCAGCGGCAGCTGACCACAGTCCCACCAGGGCAATAATCTATCCCGTTAGGAAGCCGTGTGACACAGAGAAAGGCACGTGCTCCTGCCATTGACAGCCTTGTCTCCCAAGCTCATTACTCTAAGTGTCTGATGAGTATTTTTTATTTTTTAATTAAAACATAACAGTTAATTAAAATTAAATTAGTTGTTTTCTTTTGAGTTCTTGAGACAAGGGCTCATTGTGTAGCCCAACCTGACCCCATTTTCAAGTCTGCTTCCCTTAGCCTGGTGCTAAGATTACGGGTATGAACTGGCTGGTTTCAATGCTCAGTTTTAATTATCTTGATTCATTGTCTTCTGTATTTCAGAGGGAAGAGCAGAGGAATACAGTAGCGACGCTTCGCAGGGAGTTCCCAGGGTGTGATCATTTTGGCATGAATTCGGATTTTACTTCCTCAGAATGGCTCCTCGATGTTCTGCCTTTGGCTGTCTGTCGTCTGTCTATCTCACTTTCTTTCAGCAAATGTATTCTCATCTAAATGGCATTTCCGGTGGAGAGCATTTGCAGTGATCTTTTGTTGGAGAGGGAAGGGCACATCGTAGATGTTCTGTCACACTCTGGTTCAGAGAAATACATTTTCTCTTCTGGACTGAGAAATAATTGGTTCTGAATTAATTCCGCAGTGAGGACTAAAATGTAGTTTTCACGGCAGGGGTCTGTCAGGTGCCTCACCTTTCGGGCCCAGACGCCTTCAGCCTCAAAGGCTTTCATTTCACTCTCTAGGGGCCCCGGATTGGCAGAAGATTTCCAAAATCCTAAAGCAGTGTCAGACTTGGACCCAGAGTGGCACCATTGCCTTCCTGTGCTGATCCTGGCTGCTCTGCTGGGATCTAGTTTTGTATCCAAGGCTCATGAGTCCCTATAGTTCCCTCCTCTCAGGAGGGCTGACTAAACACCCGTCCTTATTCCACGCTTGTGGCATGACCGCCATGTGCCATGTGAGGAGGCCACAGGTGGAAATCTTGCTTAGAGGATGTTCTGTTAAACATCTGTACATGTAAGGCCAAAGGCTACAGGTGAGAATCTTGCTTAGAGGGATGTTTTGTTAAACATCTGTACATGTAAAGCCAAAGGCTGCAGTTTGTTTTTGAGTTTTCTTAAAGAGCTGGGAAGGCAGAACCCTGGACCTCAGATGGCAGGCCTGTCTCCTTTAGGGAGGGAGTCATGTTTTTATTTATTTATTCTCTAACAGTTTCACATACATATATGGCCAATTTTAGTTATTTTACTCCAATTCCCCTCCCTTAACCACCCCACTTTTACCTACCCTCCCCCAAAATCCCCTTCTACTTTCATGGCTGTGTGTTCCTCTCTCGCTGAGTTTGATCACGATTCCTTGCATGAGTAGAGGTGGGAGATTATTTACTGGACGTGCTTCTATTTAGTGGCTTTACCATTGAAGAAAATGACATCCCCTCCCTCATCCAGCATTAACTGCCAGGCATCCCTTAGGGAGGCTAGGACCCCACGAGCCCCTCCCAACACCGATGAAATGTTGACAGACCCAGCTTGTGGGAGTAACCACAGCCGCGATGAGTTCAAAAGTGTGATAGCCAAGCCGAGCTCACAGAAGTCTTTCTGTGTGTGTGTGTGTGTGTGTGTGTGTGTGTGTGTGTGTGTGCTTGATTGTAAGCATGGAGAAGCCTAAAGAATGGGGGGTGAAGTGTCCCAGGGGTGAGATCCTTCCCTTCTCAGCCACCCAGACTCTCCACTGGCAGCAGCCCAGTGATGTTAACTGTGTCCCAGTTGCCTCTCCAGGGGGACATGGGTGTTCCTTGTGCTTATGCATTTGGGGACATCAGGCTCTGAGATGCTGTGTGTCAGCTGCTGGTTTTCCTGAACTTTTACCCAGTTCCACTGCATACGTGACATTGTTCTTCACCTTCTGTCATGTTCTTGAAGTAGATGTCACCCTCTTGTCTGTTGGAAAGATGGACTCTTGCAGAAGTGCAGCTGCTGGCTTGTCCATTTGTCTTTGTTTATATCTGTGTTCTTGCTTTTAAAAGTAGTTGTATTATTATTTTCTGTGAGGTTGTGTGAAGTCCTATAAAAGAGCCTTGGACACCAACCCTTTAGCAGAGGGTGGTCTTTAATATGGCTGTTTTCTTGGCTATGCAGAAGAAGCACCTGAGTTTGACATAACCTGCCCTTCTCTGTGTTTTGGTGTTACATCTAAAGTACCACTGCCAAGACCAAAGCCAAGAAGCATCTTCCTGAACTTTCCAATAACTTTAAGATCTTATAGTCAAGCCATGAATCCATGTCCAATCAATATGTTGTGAAATAAGCCTCTAGTTCTCTCTTCATGCAAGTTGCTGTTAACACCAAATATGGCGCTTGTTCCACAGGGAGCAAAAAAAATAGTTTATTCTAAGTCAAACACAGTGACCATTTGAATGTAGGAACGTGTATTCAAATTTCCCTGAATGCATGTTCCGTCATTGAATCAGTTGTATGAGAAAGGACAATCATAAAACATTGTGTTTACCAAACACAGGTTGGCAGGTTATAGTAAAGCAAGGGACTCTGCTGTGGGTCTCTGGCTCTTTCTGATGGCATTCTTAGCTTTCAGGCTGGTGAAAGCTGTGGTCTGCAAGCTAATACATTCCAAAGGTTTTTTCTGATGCTCACAAGGATTTCTGGTGGATGATAAATGCCTGATAGTCAGAGCACTAAAAGGAGCTTTATCTCTCCGTCTACAACATTCTAGCTTTCCATGGTCCTTACGTTCTGACCAGGCTACGGATCTTCAACAGAAGTGGTCTTTCACCTGTTTTCCCAATGTAACTTATTGGAAAAGTTCTATCACAATCGTGTGTTCCTGTCACCTTATCAAGACTTGGTTGTTCATGAATGCACAGGTTCATTTTAGATGCTGTCCTGTTCTATATATGTCAGAGTGTCTATCTGTTCTTCTCCAGGTACCACACTGTTTTTATTACCATTTGTCCTATATGATCCCTGGCTTTCTTCTTCTTGCTTGAGGTCATTAAGAGTCCCATGATTTTTGTGAAATTTTGGTATTGATTTTTCTATTTTGGTAAAGAAAAAAGTTGCTCACTATCAATCATCACGGGAATGAGAATTGGAAGCATGATGATAATAAATACTGCTTCATAGCTAAAATGGATTTCCTTAAAGAAAGAAAAACCAAGTGTTGGTGAGGTCATGACATGTATTCTGGCAGGAAGCCTGGAGTCATATACTAGTGCCAGTATGGGCACTAACTTAGGGACAGCTCCTCTTAACCTCAGTGCCCTTTAACTCCAATGATCAACATAAGGCACATGTGTGCCTGACCAAAGTCTTGACTCCCATGACTCCGGCCTTGTTCTTACCAAGCTTGGATGTAGAATCCTACAGAAAACCACAACCCAACTCACGAGTCACTGCCACACTGAAATCCTGTTTTTATTCTGGGCTGGTTAACTATAACTTGACACAGCCTAGCGTTACCTAGGAAGAGGGGCACAGCGAGGAATAATTTAGATGAGGTTGGACCATAGACATGTTTGTGGAAGATTACCTTGGTGGTTGGCTGATACTAGAAGATCCAGACTATTGTGGGTGGCACTATTCCCTAGTCAGGATCCTGAACTATAGAAGCTAGAGCAGCAAATAGCACAGTGCTTTGTTACTCTTTGCTCTAGTCTGTGATCAGATGCTTTGAGTTCTTGTCTCTAATTTCCCTGAAGGATAGACTGTAATCTGGAGTAACCTGTAAAACCCTTCCTCCTCTTGGAAGGAGGTATTTGGTCAGGGTATTTGATCATAGCAACAGAAAAGAAACTAGAACATTTTGCCTCTCCACACGTAAAATGAGGGCTCTAATAACCAGCAGTAGATGATACCAGGTGTAGAAAACCTATATATAAACACTATCTTCAGTGTGCACGGATTCTGAATTTGTGAATTTGCCTAGATGCTAAAATTACTCTGTAACTCCCAAATCAGTACTTTCTGAGAACATTTGACTTGCCGGACTTACGTTTCCTGCTGGGGTGGGAGCCAGGCTGTCTATCTGGTAGCTCTATCCAGGGAGGGAAGTGACGGCTAGGTGCAAATGGCCCAGGAAGCTCTATTGGGCTAACTAGATGAGCTTGAGTATTAGCCCCAGTACCAGTTTGTGGTGTCATCTCAAGTATGTCACACTCCTGAGCTTCATTTACTTGGGTTTAGGGCACCCCCCCCCCAAACCCATTTTCTTCCACAGTCTTGTCATACATGTATCCTTCTGACACTGGATGTGTTTTGTTTTTTTCTTGTCACGTAGGCTATATTGTAGCAGCAGCAGGTCCCAGTCAGGGGCCTTCTAAGGAGATGGTTGGGGAGAGATAGAGAGAAGGGCTGAGGGAGGGAGAGACCCACAGAGTTTGAAGACACTGTTCCAAGAGTTACTTCTTTCAGATACCATTATCAAGCCTCAGGTTCTAACCAATGAGCAGTACACCAAAGTTCCCTCAAGCCTCCTCATTTAATTTGCTGGAACAGCTCTTGGAACCCTGGAAAGGCCCTGCTTATATTTACTTGCATTTTAGAAAGGATAGCATGAGAATCGCAGGGAATGCTGCTCAGGGAGGTGCACGAGGGAAGGCTTCTGGGAAGCACAGAACGTCTGTGTCCTCTGGGTAAGCAGCCTTCTGGAAATGTCCATGTGTGACGCTTTTTGAATGCCATCCTGTTAGGTTTTTAAGGAGACCAACCTTCCATAGGCATGGTTGATTATATCAGTGATATAATCAGTGCTAATCAGCTTAGCCTTCTGCTGTCCTGGAGCCTGGGAGCAGGGTGGAATTGAAAGCCTCAATATGCTCATTATTCCCTGATCTATGTAGTGGCCAGACACCATCCTGAAGCTGCCTAGTGTCAGCCATCAGTCAACTCATTGGCGTACAGAGAGAATCACTTTGGAGAGTCTGAGGATTTGTTAGGTTTGGATACCCAGAGTAGGTAAAGAAGCCAGATGTATAATTCATAATATCATAACCAGGATGAGAGTGCTCAGGATTTCAGGTTGTAATCTATGTAACCTATATGCAATCTAGGAGCAACACTTTGTTTTTCATAAATTCAAAGTTAATAGTGACTTGGGACATAAACACTGTGGATATCCAGATATATTCTTATGTGTGTGTGCATATGTGCAAGAACATGTTAATTGTACTTTTGCATGTGGATGCATGCATGTGTGTGTGCATGTGCACATGAGTGTGCATATTGGAGGCATTGTGGAGATATTGTAGCAGGAGGCAGAAGACAAGAAGCAAACAAGCAGAATCTAAAGACAGGAGAAAGATAGACACACCTTCAGGAAAGCAGCTTGGAAGCCAGGAGTGAGATAAATTTAAAGGCTGGTGTTAAAGGCTTTTCACTTTGTAACATCTGCACCAGCACCCAGAGGGCACTTGTGATTTGATCAAAGAAACACCCCACCCCACTGCCATCCTCCTTCTCCTTCCTCAATGGGAAACTTGTGACCTACCCTTTGTCTATAGTGACTTCTTATATATGTGACAATGCTCCCTCCAGTGGATTAAGAGGGGCTGATGAGAGCTCAGCCCCACGGTACAAAACAGGCATATAAGACATCAAATTCCAGTGTCTGTCCTGTCACATGTCATGGGACTGGTTGGTTGGAAGAGGGTCTGGGGTTCCATGGCATAACAGGTAGTAGAGTAGAACCAGTAAACAACACTGCTTAGCAAATCATTCTGTTATTCATTTGTTTATTCAAGACGCATTCTGAGGAGTCTGGGTGTTCCTCTGGCTTAGCTCCCTAGGCATTACCAACTTCCTTTGGAGAAAGTGACTTCATGTTTGTAGTCATTAAACACTGCACTATTGGTTCCAGATCAACTGCCTGGAAAGCCCTGGACCTCATTCCCAGTCTCCTTGTTATGTGTAGGAACTTTCAAGGACAAGGAGTGTCTGAGCTGTTGGGCTTTTGATGGAACCATTCTATTTTCCATAAGAGAAGGGCTCAACTGACCATCCGGCGTCTCCTGTACTTGTTGTGGTGGCTTGAATAGGTTTGACCCCTAGACTCATGTGCTTGAATGCTTGGCCTATAGGCAGTGGTACTATTAAGAGGTGTGGCCTTGTTGGAGGAGGCATGTCGCTATAAAGGCTTTGAAGTCTCATGTGCTCAAAGCTACGCTCAGTGTCACAGACTTCTGCTGCCTGCAGATCCAGACACAGAACTCTCAGCTCCTTCTCCAGCACCATGTCTGCTTGTGTGTCCAGGCCCACCATGATGATAATGGACTAAACCTCTGAAACTGTAAGCCAGCCCCAGTGAAACGTTTTCCTTTGTAAGAGTTGCCATGGTCATGGTGTCTCTTCACAGCAATAGTTGCCCTAATGAAGACACTTGGGTCACAGATAACACTTTTTTTTTTTTTTGAGACAGGGTTTCTCTGTGGTTTTGGAGCCTGTCCTGGAACTAGCTCTTGTAGACCAGGCTGGTCTCGAACTCAAAGAGATCCGCCTGCCTCTGCCTCCCAAGTGCTGGGCAGATAACACTTCTAAATCTGTTACTGGTTAACAGTTTCTAAGATTTTATCATTCAAGGAGTTTCAGTGCTAAAACAAGAGACTACAAACTTGGTATCTCACTGAGAAGCCTCAGGCCTGGAAGTGGTCTTGACCCTGATTGTCCAACCCTAAGCAGAGTCTAGCTCTGCTTCACTGGTTCCTGCCCCACATATCCTGTTTCCAGGGGTCAGATAGAGTAGCTGGTAACATCTTATATTGTCTAAATACATCTAAATACAACCAGTTGTTAAATATCCATTTCCTCTTTATTGCAGTGACAGCAATGCCATTCCGTTTGGGGACAAAGCAAGAATGGAAACAACTTCTGAAATGAATGTCTGGGTAATGACAGAGTAGGTTAGGGACAGGTTTCCCAGCAGCACAGCTGCAGGATGCAAAAACAGCCGTGCACATTCGGGTCACTAACCTATCAATAATTAAATGGGATCCCCGGATAAACACTGCAGCAGTCTCTTCCCCTCCCCCACTCCCTTCCCACATGGCCACTTTGACATTTCGCGCTGCCAGAATGCCTGATAGATATGTCTGCCACTGAGAAATAAGCTGCCTTTCAAACCCAGAGGGGCACCCAGCAGTGTCTGCTCTTATAAGAAGACGTAATAATATATGCTTTGATTAAAAGAAAATGTCAACAGGGGGAAATATTGGGCTTTGCTTCTGGCCATAGCCGGAGGCTGAAAAGCAAAGGTTGAGAGCATACGAAATTAAAAGTCACGTGTGGGAAAAGGCCCCAGATTCTGCATCATAGTGTAAATCTATGTTCTGTTGGTGTGTTTTGGGCAGAGGTAAAAATTGATCTGATCTATATATCTAAATTCCACAGCTGCTCATTTCCTTCTTTGTATTTTTGTTTCTTAATTAAAATATGCCATTTATTCCATGAAAATGCTTATGGTATATGTGTATTTTTAAGGTATGAAAAGAATTAGCAGCCTATGATCACCACCTGATCATACATTTTAAGAGTATTGGCCAGGACTGCTTACGTCAAAACTACTTGGGAGACTAAGGTAGAAGGATCTTAAGTTCAAGGTCAGCCTGGGCATCATAGGGAGACCCTACCTCAAAATTTAAAAAATGAAAAAGGTTTGGGCAATGAGTTGAGGGGTAGAGTATTTAGCGAGCTTTCGTGAGGTCCTGTGGGCAGTTCCTACTACCATGAAAGAGAAAAACCTGTTGTGGGTGAAATCAAAACAAAACAAGGTTGCTGCTGATTTGTGACCACACTGTCCTCTTAACAGGGAGAAATAATACTTTAATTTTGTGTTCATTTTTCCCTTCATTTTTTGTATAGCTTTTATAGCACAAGCATATGCATTTGAAGGGCTTTTGTATATTTTTACACTTTCTTAAATAAGATGATTCTGCTTTTACTTGATGTGACTTTTTTCATTCGGTCTTTCATAAGTATAGTCCTAGAAAAAAAAACTCTGAGAGTTATACAATTATGAATAGTTATTTTACACTGTTCTACTACCATCTACAGGGTTAAGGGTATTTATTTATCCATTTTCCTATTGAAAACCTTTGAGGGCCTGGGGGGAGATAATACTCACTTTGTAAGCATGAGGACCCGAGTTGGGCTCCTAGAACCCATATGAAAGTAAACAGTGCATGGTGATGCCCACATTCAAGTCCTCCCTTGTGAGCAGAGAATGGCCCCTTGGGACTCACTGGTCAGCCAGTGAGGTTGCTTGGCAAGTTCCGGGCCAAAGAGAGAGAGTCTGTTTCAGGAACAAGGTGAACAGCTCCTGAGGAATGACACCTGAGGGTGTCCTCTGACCTCCACATGCATACTGACACACGCGCACACATCACAGATGCATGCACATCTGTGTACCATGCGCACCCGTCCACCAGAGAGCATTCAGTCATGGTTTGTATTATAAGTAGTGCTGTTTGGAACATTCTGGAACCTTCTCCCTGGTGCTCCAGTGCTGGAGTTTTCTCTAGGGTGTAGCAGTGTGGAGTCATGCTGCATGCACACGTCTGACTTTAAAGATGATGTCAAATTACCACCCGAAGTGGTTCTAGCTCTTCAGACGCTCCCCAGTAGTGTGAGCGAGTTTCTGCTGGGCCGCAGTTTCACTCAGACTTGGTAACTGAAAAATGCTTGTTTCTTGTGGGGTTTCTTTTTGTTTCATCCTAATACTAAGGCTAAGTATCTTGATCTTTTTGTAGCGTTTATACTATTGGGTATTTGAGCTCACTACTGGGACAGTGTCTGCTCCTCTGTGGGTTGTCTCTTTGTTAAAATGCCAGGCACTAGTGTTTTTCCAGTTGAATGTGTCATCATTTGGATCTGAACTCTGATCTTATTCATTGGTAGGTAAAGATTAAGTTTTAGGTATTATATAAAATTGTTAGTGTTTATTTCAGTAAAATTGTCAAATTGCCAGAGTTTATTTTGTGTTTTGTTCATGTTATTTCCCCCCCCCCCCAATTTTCTTTGAGTCAAGGTCTCACTCTATAGCCCTGGCCTCGAACTCTCTATCTAAACCAAGTTGATAACAAGCTTGTAGCATCCTTCCAACTTGCTCCTGAATGCTGGACGCGCAGGCATGTATCTGTATGTTCAGATTTGTGGTTTGCTCTTAGCACATATTGTACAACCATGCCTTTTTACCCTGAGAAATTTATATATAAAGATTAAAAATTTTTCCCCTTCTAGTTTTTTCTCTCTTCTTCCTGGATTAAACTTTGTGTGTCTAGTGAAGCAGAGCACAAATGCCATTCCCCAAATGAATAATTTCTGCTACTGTCTTTGATATGTCTGCCCTCTCCCTAGGTGTGCGACAATGGACTTGGTCTTCTAGTCAATTCATTTAAAGAATTTTCGCCCCACACTCTCAGAGTGCTTGTAGCGAGCACTCAGGTATTGTTACCACCTCCCCTGGTTCCTCTGTCACCTTCTCTCACCCTGCTCTTCTTTCCCTCCCTTCCTCTCCCCCCCCTGCTCTTCTTTCCCTTTTACTTTCCCCTCACATTTGCTTCTTTTTCCCACAGCCCTCTTTCAGGCTGTATAAAATATGTGGTTTTGTGTTTGTGTGTGTACTCTCTACACATGCTCATGTATATGAAATAGCTATATATATATACACGTATGTAGATAAGATTTATTGTACTCCATTTTACATTTGATAAAATCTATGCACTCAATGTAAAGCTTGTTAAATATGTGCGATCATGTAACCACCATTCGTATGTTATAGGCCATTTCTATCACCCCATAATTCCCTATGGGAATTGTGTTTCCTGACTTCTTTCTTTTCTTAACCTCTGGAAAAACCTGATTTTATTTATATTTATATTGTTCCTGAAAATTTATATAAATGGAATACATTTCATGTCATGGCCTTCTGTCTGACTCTTTCTTGTTTAGCTTGATGGTCTTGAGGTTCGCACATGTTTTATGCCGGTGGCTCACTCCCGCTCACCCCTGAGTAGGATTCACTGTGTGGATAGAGCACTGCTTATTCATTCACTGACTGCTGTATTAATGGCTGTTTCAGGTTGCTTGGCTACTGTCAATAGACACTTGTGAATACACGGTGAGTGTTAGCATATAGCATTGGGATTTTAGCTAGTTATCTGCAATAAGGATTTATAGGTTACAGGATAACAATAATTTTAATCAAAATTTCAATATATTTTTCTAAAGCTAATAAAAATATATAGCCCAGAATGAAAGCTCTATATTTTTTTCACCCTTACCAATGAAAATATCGTCAGCTTTTTAAATTTGTATGTGTTAGTGACTGTGTTGTTGTGTCTTCCGGTACAGCTAATTTTATTTCCCTGGTAACTACTGATGTTGGATGTTGTGGTTGCTATTGTGTATGTGGTGTAGATATGTGTTCACATGTGTGAATGTGGGCACACAAGCCCGTTGTGTATCACTGTGTATGTGGAAGTCAAAGACAACCTCAAGCATTGGTCCTCTCCTCCCACTGTGTTTGAGGTGGGGGTCTCTGTTGTGTAGGACTGCTGTCTGCTGCTGACATCTTGCTGCAGGACCAGTGGGATTATAGATGCACGCGGCTGTGCTTGGTTCACATGGGTTCTGGGCATTCAAACTGAGGTCCTCACTGGACCCACTGAGCCTCCCCAGCCCGTTTTGAGAATGTTTAATATGGGCTTTGTGCTGTCCTTGAGGATATAAACTATCTGTTCATTTGTCTCTTATTAGTTGTCCCCCCCATTAACTTGTTAGTGTTCGTGGATATTCTAATCCTTAATTTGAAATGTTGTGTGAACATTTTCTCCCAGCATATGGCAGGTTCCTTCACACTTTTACTCATTCAAAAGACAAAATACTTTGATTCATCAAGTAAAATTACCAGTTTCTCTCCCATGGTTTGTTTCCATACCCTGTCTAAGGAATCCTCTTGTTTTACCCAAGCCCACAGATGTTCTCTTGTGTTTTTACAGGAAAATTTAAAACTCTTGAGTATTTATGTTTAGTCTTTGATCCCCCTTAAATTTAAAAATACGGTTTGAGATTGAGTTAAGAGATTCATTTTTTCCTTCATTAATAAGCTGTTATTTCAGCTCCATTTGTCGGAGAGACCATCTTTTCCTCCATTCAGTTGTCTTGCTCTCTTTGTTGGAGATTAATTGACCATATATGCATGAGTCTATTTTGGGTGACTCTATTCTGTCTTATTGATCTGCAATGCCCGTTCTCTTTGAGCGCACAGACTGATTCCTGTACATTTCTAGTCAGTCTAGACACCAGAGTCATCATCTCTTTCCTTCTCTGATTTATTTCACCCATTCCTCCCTCTGTATCTCTCCATAGCTCTGAAAAACGACCTGAAAATTTCTTCAAAGAAAGCCTGTTTGTATTTTAACAATATTGGGTCTTTTCTGATGACTGGGTATCTTTCTGTTTGTTTAGGTTTCCTTGTTTTAAGTAATATATTTTATTCAATTAACTATCCATATCTCAATTGTTTATTGCTAATATACTAATGAGTAACTGATCGTTATTATTTTTACTTTGTGTATATCTTGTGACCTTACTGAAGACTTCTTTATGGATTTTAATTGCTCTTTAATGATTCCTTAGAATCAGAAAGTGACATCTGTGAAAAAACATTTCTCTTTCTTTCCCCCTGATTTAATGTCCCCTTTCTTGCTTTGTTATATTGTTGACACCTTGAATAAAGGTGGTGAAAATAGACATTATTGCATTTCTTCTAGAATGAGCACATTCTATCTTTCATGGCCATGTATGATGTAAGGACAGAGTTTTTTCTAACCGAATTCATATTTGACAGGCTGTAGACATTTCCTCTGAGCACCACCACCGTCATCATTGTTACAATGCACAGGTGTGGGATCTTGTACAATACACAGGTATTGGGTTTTGCGAAACACTTATTTTGCTTGGATTTTAGATAGTCATTCTACTTCTCTTTTGTGCTTATAAGTATATTAATTACTAGGATTAACTTTTGGATGTCATCCAATCTTAAATTCTTGGGGTAAACTATACTTATTAGTGTTGTGCTGTCTTTTTTATAGGTTTCCTAAACTCAATTTGCTAAAATGTTTTTGAGACCTTATTACTTTGTGTGTGTGTGTGTGTGTGTGTGTGTGTGTTTGTGTGTGTGTGTGTGTGTGTGTGTGATCAGTTTTTCACAGTGCACACGTGGGGTCAGGACAGTTTGATGGATTCAGTTGTCTCCTTCTACCATGTGGGTCCTGGAGATGGTGCTTAGATCATCATGTTGGGCAGCAAGCACCTTTTCCCACTGAGCCATTTCACTGGCTGCATTAGTTTCCTGCTGCCTCTAGAGACCGTTGTGATAAATGCAGCCGCTCTGGAGATCAGAGGTCACACCAGTGAAGTGAAGTCCAGGAGGTGGCCAGGCTGCCTTCCTCAGGGAACTCGGAAGGCGTATGTTTTCCATCTTCTCTGGTCCCTTCCATCTTCAAGCTCGTCCAACCACCGTCTGCTTTTCTACTCATGTTACTGTTTTCTGTTCACCTCCTGTGAGGATTGCTGTGGCCTTACCTCAGTTTACTAATCTAGTTTCCTTCTCTCCTCTCAAAATCCTTAATCACACCTACAAGGGTCCCTTTAATTATAAGGTAATGTCTTCAGGTTCCAGAGGATTTCTAATTTTCCTGTAAATTTTCTGTAGTTTTGGTATCAGGATAATGCAGACCTCAGTAAGCCAACTAAGAAATATTTGATACCATTTTTGAGAGCTTGTGTGTCCGAAGGATATAATTTCTTTTTTAAGTGTTTGATTGACTTTATCAGTGACACCATTTGCCCCTCTACCTTCCCCAACCTTTTCTAAGTCAGTCCCTAGTTTTGCTTTCTGAATACTTTTTACCCTTTTATCAGAGTGCTCATCACACTGATACCCAGGGTGCTGTGATCTCTCTCCTCACAAGAACATGTCTGTCTCTGATAGTGTCTATCGTTGTGTCTGGCACATATTTGACTGAGTGATCAAATTCTTGTCTCATGAGATATACCTGTAGTTTTACAAAAAATTTCCCTCTAATTCCTTTTATTAATTTGGCTCAGAGCGCTTCCTCTTTCTAGCATCTGAACATGAATCAAAGATCCCCAGGGAGAGCCTAGTACTTTGTGGAAGGCAGGTGGGCAATGTTATATTCCCAGTGAAACGCAGACAGCGGGGAAGCTGCCAAGCTTGGGGATGATGAGAGAAGACGCACAAAGAAGAAGCCAAGTCTATTCAGTCTAGCTTAGACCCTGAGGTCTGCTCCCTGGCTACTCAGCTAAGCATGAAAATGAGTAAGACCTAAGAAAGCATGCAACAGAGGTCTCTGATGAGAAAGAAGAGAACTTGGAGTAGAAGCGGCCTGAGACCCAGCTTTGGGTGAACATTCAGATCTCTCTAGGCTTGCACCTTGTTGTCATCTCCTAACGTGGCTTATATCCTGCCTTCCCCAAGGACAGACATGCATACTCAAACTTAAAGGTATCAATGTATATCCCCCAATTTGTAAATATAGTTTAAAACACAATTGATCCACTGGGGAGAAAGCCTCTCTTTCATTTATATCACGTAGTTGTATTAAAATATAAAGAAATGAGAATTAGCTTCAGCTAGGACTTTGACTTGCCATTTATTCGCTCTCTTCTCTGTAGGAATTCGTCTGTGTCCTCAGTTCCCCCAATTGGCTCACTTTATGATGGTTTCTGTCTGAGTACAAAATCCCTGTGGTTCCTGCAAGTCGTCTGAGTCTGATTCATTGCTGTTGCTCTGAGATCCATCATCAAACTACCAAATCTTGAAAATTTGCAAGGAATTGAAAGCTCTCCAGAGGAGAAAGACGAGGGAAATAAATGTCCCCTCAGATGCCCTCGCTCACTCAAGCTGACAAGCATAGATTATGTTGTTTGAAATACTTTCCAGACTGCTAAGAAGTGTCCCCAAGTGGGGTGCAGGAAGGGAATAAAGCCTTTGTGCTGTTGCACACTGCCACATAGATTTGAAATGAAAGCCTTATTAAGTCATCTGGTCCATGCTGCCAGGACAGATTTCTCTCACTCTGGTCCTTCATTCTGGCCAGTGGTGTTAGGGATTCGACTGTCTACAAGACTCACATGTAGCGGGGCTGCCCAAGGTCAAGGATGAGTTCAGTTTTTGTTGCTATATTCAAGCTCGAGCTCTCCACAGGTTTCTAGGAGATGCTCAATGAGAGCTTGTTAAATGGAATGAAATAGATTTTTTTCTAAAAGAAAAGTCTTTGGTATGTTGAAGTTGCCTACTTTGTTAACTGAATTGAAGCTGATGGCTTACAAATATCTGAAGCAATGTTTGTTAACTTTTTGATGTATGGGTAAGAAATAGATTCATCTGTTGTCACAAATAAACAATCTGAAACACAGAGCACAAATGAATACTAAGTAACCTCATGTCGACTACTCAGACAAATAGAATCTACTGTTTTGTTTTGTTTTGTTTTGTTTTAAATGAGAGCCGTGTATAAAGTATGGAAAATAGATTCTATCAGGTCTTCTTTAAAGAAAAAAGTCTTTATAGATCCCACCAACAAATCAATAAAAGACTCATAAGAAACTGAAAATTAGTGGGCTTCTGAGATGTTCTTCATAGGACCGCATGACGGGCTGTGGGGAAAAGTTGAAAAGTTAATGAACCCCTCACAAACAGATGGAAATCATTGAGAGCTTTTCATTTTTAATTCTCTGTATTTCTTTTCTTTAATAAATTTTATACTGTGTATGTGTGGTTACGGAGGTCAGGGACAGCTTGCAGGGGTTAAACTCAGATTTGGCAATAAGCTCTCTTACCCACTGAGCCATCTCTGTGGTCCCTGCACGTCTGCGTTACTGTTCAATGTTTTATCAACAGAAGATATTTCTTACAAAGGTGGAGCAGTGGGTTCTACACAGAATGCTGTTCCTATGCCTTCATTCAGATGCATAGTGGTTCTGGCAGCTTCCAAAGAACCTGTGCAGTAACATCAGTGCACAGAAGTTAGGCTTGGCATATCTGATGATCTCTGGCAGATGTGGACGTCTTTATTAAGCAGTACTTGAATAAGACATGGTAAAATGAAAAACTGCAAAAGCAGAGAGTTGTCCACAGATTAAGCATATATAGTCAGCATTCCTCAAAACCCATCATCCTTGGTCTTATTATATTACAGACATATTGGGTTTAAGGGAAACCATTGTGTTCCTCTGGGTCCCTTAGGAAATAGCAAAAAGCCCTTTCAGGTAGCCACTAGCTTTTACCTGACTTTTTACCACCCTGTTCATTGGTACTGAGCTGGTTGTGTTGGTGATGCTAGCTCTTCTCAGGCCTGATGTGGTAACTTTTGACCTCTTTGTTGGTGCCTCATCTAGTCCCTCGACTTTTAGATAGCACTTCCCACAATGCCCAAATCCTTATGTTCTGATTTTAGGCCATACCCCCATTGAAATCTTCATTCCTGTTTTCTACCCACTATCTTGCATATACTCATGAGAAACAGCAAGGAGAAAATGCCCCGGTATGCCGAGGGCATGCCTGAACAGAGCTAGTTTCCTGTGACCCAGTCCCAAGGCACATTCCACGTTCCCTGCTGCCATCTTAAAGGTTTTCATCCTTACCAATCTGGAAATCAAAAGTTTCATTTTGTATCAAGTTTCTCAAATGATACTACTGGTCATCACTCAAACCCATCCATTTCTTAGACAAGCAGAAAGTTGGAACTGGGTAGAGCATTAGAGAAGGCTATATCATATGGCTGAGAATACATAGAATGAAATTTTACTGTTTGTTCCTATTTCATGAACATCATGACTTTAGAGACATTTGATTCTTGCTGGGAAATGAATGTATATTTCAAATTGCCAGGCATGATTTCTTAGTGAGTGTCTGAAGTGTGGGATATAAACAACTTGAGAGATGGGAGGAAGTGATGTGGGAGTCCCCTCTCTATGCTGTGAATACCATTGGTGAATAAAAAAACTGCCTTGGCCTGTTGATAGGACAGAACTTAGGAGGTGGGGAAAACTAAACTGAATGGTGGGAAAAAGAAGGGCAGAGTCAGAGAGAAGCCATGGACCACTGCTGGAGACTTTGCTGGTAGGCCATGACCTTGTGGTGAAGCACAGATTAATAGAAATGGGTTGAATTAAGATGTAAGAGTTAGATAATAAGAAGCTAGAGCTAATGGGCCAAACAGTGATTTAAAAAATACAGTTTCTGTGTGATTATTTTGGGGCTGAGCAGCCAGGAACCAACAAGTGGCCTCTTGCAACAAATTGACGCACCAACGTGGCCAACTAAAATCACTCAAAACCTGAGAGAGCTTGCAAAGGAATAGGAATTCTAGATACTAAAAAAGTTTAGCCACATTTTTTTCTGAATGGACTTTGCTTGCTGGTGGCACATTGCAGCTCCTTTAAGAGAAGCTTTCCTGACTCAGCAGTAGCAGGATAAAAAAGCTGCCCTGTTTTGAAATGCTGGCTTTCTGAGCCATGCTGTCAGTGTGACCTCTGACTCTTTCAGGAGGTCGAGCATTTAAATCGGGTTTGTGAACAGAGTGCTACAACTTGCTTAATGGCAACATAGACCCACTGTGTGCCTGAAAATGGGGCTGTGAGCATGATTCATGCAAAACAGACCTTTGCTCTGTCATGTCAGACTGGGTGGAGCAAGCAGGCAGGGCCATATTTCCCCTAGCAATGGCGCCACTTAAGTTCATAAGAAGGGCTTAGTATTTTAAGAAGTACTTCTGGTCAGAAAATAATTACAGATACACAATAAATACAAATTCAGATGAAAAAGATGAAAAAGAACTCTAAATGAGACACAGTGTGTTTAAAACATGTGTAGGCTTGGGAGAAAGATGAAAAAGATTATGGACTATATACAGAGAGTCTGGATTATGTATATTATTGTGTCTTTGAATTTTTTGACTGTGAAAGAGCTAAGAACAGAGAGACATTTATTGTATGGGTTGCTAAACTAAACCAGCATATATGTTCTTAAGGTATCATGACTTCCAAATTTGGGTCTAAGGATATATTGCTTTGCAAAAGAGGTTTTTCTTTGGTTTCCACAGAGGATGAGAACCTGTGAATTGCTTCCAGACTAATATGGTTTGATGGACTAAAATGCTGAAAGGTTAATGTGAACAGCCCAACTGCTAACAGAGATGGACCTAGCACACAGGATACACCAGGAAAGACCTGACTAATAGTGCCCCCAATCAGCAGAAAGTAGTCTAGAGAACTATGCCCATATTCCCAAATATGGTTTCTAAATGTTTCTTTACATTTAAATGGGGATATAATATAGAGATGAATAATTTGCATTGATATGGATCTTGGTCTGTTGATACAAAGTTAAAGTCAATTTTGCTATACTGTATATATATTGATTAAGGTATTGTGTTTGTGCAACTCATTTAAATTAAGAAATTCAGGTTATGCATAATCATCTATAATAGTCAAACTTGTAGTCATGTTAGTTAGGTTTTCCAGATATGTAGAGATTTATTTCAGTTAAGGTATTCTTCAAACCTTTCAAAGACTCCAGAATATGGAATTTAAATGTTTTAATAACTGAGGACTTTTCATGACAATGAGACACATCTGCTCCTGGCAGCACCGATTACTTCAAGAGGAAGATGGGCATTGAAGAGGCTCCTTATATAGTTGGTTAGCCATTTGGACAAGAAACTGCTCTTTCCTGTACTGTACTGCTTGATGAACTAGACATGCAGGACCTGCAGAGAAATGACTGTTGAACTTGCCTAAAAATGAGATGATCCTTTGGGGTTCCTGCTTCATGAAAAAGTCTGCTAGACGTTCTGCAGGACTTAGAAAAATGTAACTGACAAACTATCAATATAGGTGGAAATGTCTTTGAAATTTTCTGCTTTGTGGAAATGTCTGCTAGATACTATGGGCCAGTAGGCTGAAGATGGACACTCCAACTGTACAGAAGAACTTTGTGTGACTGTCAAGGCAGTAAGATGTCTCTGTCAATTCTAGAGTTTTGGAAGTTGCTTACAATGTACATCCTGTTTACTTAGGTAATATTATACCCTTCTGGAGTCTTTGATGAAGTTGAAGAACTGATAGTTGTAACTTTCCTTAGTTATGATAAAAGATAAAGAAGATATAAATATTGTAACTATAATTTTTGCTTGATAACTGTTTTGTTATATGTAATTTTACCATGTTAAAATTAAAACTTTTTTATTTAAACAGAAAAGGAGAAGTGATGTGGGATTCCCTTCTGTATGCTGTGAATACCATTGGTAAATAAAGAAACTGCCTTGGCCTGTTGATAAGGCAAAACTTAGGTAGGTGGGGAAAAGGAAAACTAAACTGACTGGTGGGAGAGAGAAGGGCAGAGTCAGAGAAAAGCCATGGAGCTGCCACCGGAGACATGCTGAAACTGCTGGTAGGCCACGACCTCGTGATGATACAGAGATTAATAGAAATGGGTTAAATTAAGATGTAAGAGTTAGCTAATAAGAAGCTAGAGCTAATGGGCCAAGCAGTGATTTAAATAATACAGTTTCTGTGTGATTATTTTGGGGCTAAGCAGCCAGGAACTAGCTAGTGGCCACCTTCAACAAGGAAGGGAGGGAGGGAGGGAAATTTGGAAGGAGAGAGGAATGGGGAAGGGTAGAGGGATGACAGAACTGTCTTAGTTACTGTTCTACTGCTGTGAAGAGACATTAGGGCCAAGGATACTCTTATGAAAGAAATCATTTAATTGGGAGCTTGATTGCAATTTCGGAGGGTGAGTCTATCGTGGTAGGAAGTGTGATGGCGGGCAGGCAGGCATGGTGCTGAGAACTTGCATCCTCAGAGACAGCAGGTTGACAGAGACACTGGGCTAGCCCTGGACTTTTGAAACTCCAAGCCCAGCCCCAGTGAGCCACCTCCTGCAACAAAGCCACACCTCCTAATCCTTCCCAGAGACCCAGAAAACTATGTAGGACCTCTGATGATCAGACACCATTCACTGTGCCTTTCATTCCTGTGTCTGGAACTTTGGTGACGTTTTGTTTGTCTTTTGTAGGCTACTGATTTTCACCAGAATTTAAAAGATGCTTCATGCCATAGTACTGCCACTGGATCTTTGCTTCCATTTTGAATTAAAGATGTACCATATGTATGAACCTCAAGGAATTTCTCTTTTTTTTAAATTTATTAAAAATTTCCACCTCCTCCCATCCTCCCATTTCCTCCCCCTCCCCCTCACTCTCCAGTCCTAAGAGAAGTCAGGGTGCCTGCCCTGTGGGAAGTCCAAGCCCTCCCCCCCATCCAGGTCTAGGAAGGTGTGCATCCAAACAGACTAGGCTTCCAAAAAGCCAGTACATGCAGTAGAATCAAAATCTGGTGTCATTATCATTGGATATTGGAAGTAAACAAGATCGCTGGGCAAAAGTTGGGAGCAGGGGTGTGTGAGTGGGTTGCGGAAAAGGGGAGGTGGGGAGAGAGAAGGGAGAAGGGGAGGATTGGGGAGAGCTTAGGGGAATGGGATGGTTGGGATGGAGGAAGGGTGGATATGGGAGCAGGGAAGAAGATATCTTAACTAAGGGAGCCATTTTAGGGTTAACAAGAGACTTGGCTCTAGAGGGGTTCCCAGGTGTCCAAGGGGATTTCCCCAGCTATGTTTGTGGGCAGCAGAGGAAAGAGTGCCTGAACTGGCCTTCTCTCATAGCCATACTGATGAATATCATGCATATCACCATAGAACCTTCAACTGGTGATGGATGGAGATAGAGACAGAGACCCACATTGGAGCACTGAACTGAGCTCCCAAGGCCCAGATGAAGACCAGAAGGAGGGAGAACATGAGCAAGGAAGTCAGGACCATGAGAGGTGCATCCACCCATGGAGATGGTAGGACTGATCTAATGGGAGCTCACCAAGGCCAGCTGGGCTGGGACTGAACGAGTGTGTGATCAAACCGGACTCTCTGAATGTGGCTGACAATGAGGGCAGACTGAAAAGGAATTTCTCTTTAGCCAAAGGTGGAGCCCCAGTCTGCAGCTTGTTCAGTAGAGATGCTTAGAGAATGTGATGTTATCTAACCATTGTGACACTGCGATCATACTATTTTCCTTTGAAACCTGGTGTGGCTAGAAATCACAAAAGAATGTGTTTATTCATGTATTAGGCTTGTTTGTGTCCCTTCATGCTTCTTAGCATCATATCTCACTGTAAGACAATCTTTCTGTATTGATTTATGATGTTAGTGAAATGGTTTAAACACATGAGTAAAGATTTTCAGTGACAGTTTCTGGTTTCCAAAGAAAGAAAAAAGAGAGAAAAAAGAAAAGAAAAGGAAAGGAAATGCTTTTCTGTACTTTACATGCCTATGAAATAGATGAAATAAACAAAGACCATCTAAAATCCTCTTTTGGATTTTCTCACAGGGAGGGGTCTACCTAAGAACCATAGTACCCATCCATATAGATGCTAATGTATTTCACCAGCCAAGAACAGTACCAGTTACACAGAAATACTTCATGAAAATTCTTTGGGTGGGTGGTGGATATTTCTAGAAGCTGTGGCACCTGTCTGAGGATGGTGGCTGTGGCACATCACCAATGCTTTAATCATCTTTTGCTCTCCTCCAGCCACCAAAGGAAACTATCAAACAAAACAAAAAGCTCCCACTGAAGATTGCCAAAAGTAGGTCAAAAGTAGTCTTTATATCTAGAGCACAATAGTTTTGCAACATGTTTTAATTGATAAGAAGATAAAATTTATTTACTGATAATCTCTAGTAGACATGTATAATAATGAGGTGGATAAGGCTTTGGAAATAACTTCTACTTTTCAATAGAATCAAAATGGGAATGGAGGGGGGTAGATGGCTTAGACAGTAAAGTGTTTGCCGCATAAGCATGGAGACCTGAGCTTAGTGTCTAGCATCCACACACACAGAGTCGAGCATGACAGTGTGCACCAGTAATCCCATTTATGGGCAGGCAAGGTCACATAACTCCTGAAAGTCACTGGCCAGTCAGCCAAGCCTACTCTACAGGATCGAGGTCCCAGTGAGAGACCCTGACTCAAAAAATGGTATGGCACTAGGGGAGCCAGAGGAGAATAGTGATGGACAGATATAAGTGAAGGACTTGAATACATGTATGGACAGCATCAACAATAAAACACCCAGAACCATGAGTGGCTCTCTAGTAACAGCACTAGAAGTTGGCCTCTAGCTTTTTGGTTCACGCACACACACACACACACACACACACACACACACACACACACACACAAATAAAGGGAGGGACCAATATTTCTTTCTGAAACATTTTCATTTATTTGTAGTCTTTTGAATCCAGTTATATTATTCAGTCTTTTACCAACTAGCACACTTTACAATTCAAAATAGGCCATAGAAATGGCAGGAGCTCGCCTTTATTTCCATCTTACATTTCTTTTTCCTTTTAAATCTTAAAATAAAATTTAAGATTTACCTTGGACATTTCTGGTGTAGAGTGTTCACCCAAATGCAATGTCATTCTGAAAATTAGGTCACTGAAGGTTGGGCCTGAGAAGGGAGGAGGGCATCAGTGGCCCAGGGACATAGGGATCCATCATTGTGCATGAGGTCCTTTTTTCCACCCCATACCTTTGGTACATACTGTCAAGCAGCCTGCTTTGCCTTTAGTGGACTTAAGGTCTTAACAAGTTCTACTCCTTGGCTGGAATTGCCTATTTGTTTCTTTAGGTAACTAGGAGTGATGACATGTAATGCAGGTTTTGTACGATTAGGCCGTACAGGTGGTGGGACAGGAGAGCAGATCTGCCACACAGATGATCTTTTCTTAGTCTAGAGTCCCTGGAAGTTGTCCGCTGCATGTCCACTGCATGAACACACTTGAAAAGGCTCCTCTCACTTATTTTCTTTTTAATGTATCCAATGTAGTTTGTGATAAACCATGTCCAACCGCTTGTGGGATGCTAAATGTTTCACTGGCTCTTTCGTGTTTCTTAGACTGCCTTGCGGCTAGAGTGAGCCAGTGAAGCCACATGACAGGTTCTGGCCATTACAGTGTCAGGGCATGCAGGAATCCTTAATCCAGGGGTCACTATATGGTAGGAAGCTGTTATCATCCTGTTTGGGGCCTTTACTGTCTTAGATCACTGAAGGTATGGTTTTGTTAATAGAACGGAACTAGTAGACCATATGAGAAATGTGTAAGTCAAGGTTCGAGTCTGATCATTACCTGCCAGTGGGACTCACATAAATACATAATGGAAACTTTTACTATCTGCTTTAAAACCAAGGGCTATGTAAAGAAATTAAGGACATACTTTAAATGATGTGCAGATATTTGTATATCTGCAAGTGAATATAGGTGAATGAGTAGGCCAGAAGAGGTCGTCAAATCCCCTGGATCTGGAGTTACACGTGGTTGTGAGCCATCTGACATGGGTACTGGGAACTGGACTTGGGTCCTCTGGAAGAGCTGCAAGTGCTCTTAACAACTGAGCCGTCTCTCCAGCCACTCAAGGAGATATTCTTAAGTCTCTGCTCATGGCAGCATCATTCACAGAGGCCAAAAGATGGAACTACAGCAAGATACCCACCCCCAGAAGAAGGGATAAAGCGATGTGGTATGTGTATGCACTTGAACGTGGTCTGCCTTCCAAAGAAATGAAGCTGCTGCCGTAAGACCTGTGGAACTGCGCAGGCTAAGTTGAGTTCTGTGAGTCACGGACAAGAGGGAGATATGTGATTCCATGTGGAAGTGGGTCCTAGAAGAGTCAGATGGACACCGACAGTATAGTGGTTGCCAGACTTTAGGGGAGGAGAGAGTGGACAGTTTGTATCTCAGAGTCTGGGGATATGAAAGATGCTCTGGAAATGGATGGGGTTGATGGTTGCAAGTGAACACAAATATGATCTTGCTATTGAACCTTCCTAGTTAATGTTAATATTGGCATGATGAAACGCAATAACCAAAAGCAAGTTGGGGAGGAAAGGGTTTACTCAGCTCACACTTTCACATTGCTGTTCATCACCAAAGGAAGTCAGGAAGGAATTGATCAGGTCAGGATCCTGGAGGCAGGAGCTGATACAGAGACCACAGAGAGGTGTTCTTTACTGACTTGCTTCTTACAGTCCATACACCATGGACTGGGTCCTCTCCCCAACAATCACTAATTATGAGAATGCTCTACAGGCTTGCCTGCCTACAGAGGCCACGTCCTAGTGGGCCGGTGACTACTGGCTGTAGGACTTCCTACAGCAGCCCAGTCTTATGGAGAAGTTTTCTTTTTTGAGATTCCCTCCTTTTATATAACTTTATCTTGTGTCAATTTGACATAAAATTAGCTAGCACATGAACTGTATGCTGGAAAATAGTTATGATGATAAATTTTATGTTGTGTACATTTTAACATGAATAAGAACACAGGGTTATCTAGTATTACTTATATAGAGAGAAAAGCTTGATTCAGCTCTGGGCTAAATATCTGTGTGTGTGTGTGTGTGTGTGTGTGTGTGTGTGTGTGTGTGTGTGCGCGCGCGCATGTGCATGCTCATGT
>NC_022018.1:21450861-21483457 GCF_000317375.1 Microtus ochrogaster
TTTTAAATGAGAGCCGTGTATAAAGTATGGAAAATAGATTCTATCAGGTCTTCTTTAAAGAAAAAAGTCTTTATAGATCCCACCAACAAATCAATAAAAGACTCATAAGAAACTGAAAATTAGTGGGCTTCTGAGATGTTCTTCATAGGACCGCATGACGGGCTGTGGGGAAAAGTTGAAAAGTTAATGAACCCCTCACAAACAGATGGAAATCATTGAGAGCTTTTCATTTTTAATTCTCTGTATTTCTTTTCTTTAATAAATTTTATACTGTGTATGTGTGGTTACGGAGGTCAGGGACAGCTTGCAGGGGTTAAACTCAGATTTGGCAATAAGCTCTCTTACCCACTGAGCCATCTCTGTGGTCCCTGCACGTCTGCGTTACTGTTCAATGTTTTATCAACAGAAGATATTTCTTACAAAGGTGGAGCAGTGGGTTCTACACAGAATGCTGTTCCTATGCCTTCATTCAGATGCATAGTGGTTCTGGCAGCTTCCAAAGAACCTGTGCAGTAACATCAGTGCACAGAAGTTAGGCTTGGCATATCTGATGATCTCTGGCAGATGTGGACGTCTTTATTAAGCAGTACTTGAATAAGACATGGTAATGTGTATGAGTTTGGGTTTATTTGTAGCATGCTTTGCACGTTTAGGTCAGAGGACAATCTTGGGGGTGGGGCCTCACCTTCCAACATGTTTGAGATTGAGTCTCTTGTTTACTCCTGCCTATTCCAGGCTTCTGGGAATTCTCCGGTCTCCATCTCCCATCTTGCCATAGGAGTATTGGAATAATAGATACTTTTTGTTTTCTTTTGTTTTGATACAGCTGTGTAGCTCTGGCTGTCCTGGAACTCACTATGTAGGCCAGGCTCGTTTCAAACTCACAGATATCTGCCTACCTCTGCCTCCATAGTGCTACTATGCCCAGCTATAGATGCTTTATGACACCTGACTTTATAGGTATTTTTGGGATCCTATACACTTACGCATTGGGCCCTCTTTCCATGTATATGGCTGTGTGTGTGTGTGTGTGTGTGTGTGTATCCAGATATATGTGACTCAATATAGTACTTGAGCCACAACCCACATTACCTTTATTTTGTCTTCTCCCTTCCTGGAATTATTACTCACTTTTACCCCCATCCATCCATCCATCCATCCATCCATCCATCCATCCATCCATCCATCCATCCGTCATTATAGATTATATACTGTATTTAAATATAAATATATATTTAAAATGAGTTCTTCTGTGTGTGCATGTGATGTGTTCATATGTACAGCAGTACACATGTGTATATGTGCTGACCAGAAGTCAACCTTGAGTGCTATCCTCAGGAATGTCATCTACCTTCTTTGAGATGGTCTCTCTTTGATCTGGGGATCACTACTTAGTCTCACTGGTTCACTACTGAGCCCCAAGGATCCTCCCATCTCTGCCTCCACAGTGCTGGGATTACAAATGCGTACTACTGTGCCCAACATTTCCACATTGCCTTTAAACACCATATTCAGGTCTTCAAGCTTTCCAGTTAACTAGTATAGTAGCTGAGCCACACCCAAACCACTTTGATTTCATCTCCCTTCCTGGGATTATTACCCACTTCCCTCTAAGCCTCTACTGTAAGGGCATTGCCTTATTTTTGTGACTTGATGAAAATAGGAGGAGGATAGGGATTGGGTCTATATGATCCACATGTTCCACATGGCCTGGAACAGGGCTTCTTAAGCCTTATGCTCAGCCAGGGACTCATCATATGCCCTGTGGCATGCAATAAGTATGTAAAGTAGGTATACAAATCAAGTATTTACAGACAGTCACTTGCAAAGCAATTTATTGGAAAACAGTTCTTTACTGTACTTAGGATTGTACCATGGATTAGAAGTGAAACCAAGCTTGCTTACTGTTAGCTTACTAACGAGACAGGCACCCTTGCTTACTTTCACATAAGTCTCTAAATCTTTGCTGAATATTGATCTGAAGGACATAGAACATCCTCAATATTGTTCAGAATTGATCAATATTTTGATTTTGTAATTGCCAGTGCTATAATGCTGCTTCACAGAAATGTGTGGTACAAAATGGCAGGAGCATGGCTCCAGGCATCTCAGAAATTGTTGGAAATTCTGTGCTGATCCCAAGCCAAAATCCATTAATTGATTTTTTTTTTTAAAAAGTGAAACTCAAGTGAGCAAAATCAAATAGCAAGTTAAACAACCAAACATTATGACACGATACAGTCCATAGTTGATGTTAATTTGATACATGCTGGGGAATAGCAGTAGGAAATTGTCTTTGTTTTGCAAAATGACACCACTGTGTTTCTATATCCATAGACAAGTGTTATATGCACAGTAAAAAGCATCGCAGTTCGCAGCATGTGACAGTCAAATCTGAGCAGAAGTATTTCGGGCAGGCTTTTGTGCCTTTGCTTGATGTCCTGACATGCTCAATGCAATGAATGCATGCTGTCTGTAGAGCCCAGCTGCAGGGACAGCATACAATGAAGCATGGGTGAGCACTGCTAGAAATGCCCAGGGTTCAGTAAGCATTTGAGTTTCAATTAGTGTTTGGTCGTTGCACATTCTGAAACTGTTTGTTGTTGCCAAATGTGTCGCCATTCCCAGTCAGTTATGAAACCTTTTATGTCAGGACTCTCAGTGTAAGATGTGGGACCGGGCTACTGAGTCATTAAAGTGCTTGCTGTGTAAGGATGAAGGCCAGAGTTTTGATCTCGAGAAGCCAGAATAAATGTCTAGAAGCCCAACTGTAATTCCATCGTCAGAGGGCAGAGATTTGGATCCATGGACTGGTGAAACTGGCCATCCTGGCAAGCTCTGATTTTGATAGAAACACTCTGCCTAGGAGAATATGGTAGAAAGTGATCCAGGAGGACTCTCAGCATCAACTTTGGACCTCTCTGCATATGCACACGCATGTGCCAACAAAGGTGGGATCATACATAATCACATCTCCCCCTCCCAAAAAAACCCACACATGAAAAGAATGAGAAAGAATCTGTGGCCCATAGTTAGCACTTAAGAAACAATGGCCATAAAAGCTGGGAGAAGATTCAATATGCGAGGGGTGCTGAGACTGAGCAGGCCACGAACTCACCAAGAAGATATCACTCTTTGTGTCTTTTACACAGCCGTGAAGAGGGCAGGTGAACACCATGGGGTCATCTGGAATTCGAATAGCTAAACTGGTGGAGGAATGAGTACCACTTTAAAATGTGTTTGGAGTGTGGTATGTAGTTGTTATGCCTCTGAGGCCAGCACATGGCAGGAAGAAGAAGGATAGAAAACTTGGAGAGAACCCAGGCTATAGAGAGAATTAAATGTCAGCCCGGGCTGCACAGGAAGACCCTGTCTTGAAGAGAGAAGAGCTAGGGGTGCAGCTCAGTGCAGGTAGATTGAATTCTGTGCGAAAGGGCCTGGGTTCGGGACCCAGCTCTGCTTTATGTGTCTGGGAACTACCATGTCTTCTAACCAGAGTCTGGCACAGCAAGTGCTCCAAATACTGACTTCCTACTCTCGCCTTAGCCTTGTTCATCCTTTGCTGTTGAGGCTTTGCTCATTGACTGATCTCCTTTGTCCACCTTTTCAGGATGAACACTCTGTTTCTTCTTTCTGTCTCTCAACTGTTCATGGAAGGTTGGGTCTCCTTTTTGCCTATGGATTTCAGTTGTCACCACCCACATGCAGTTCCAGAGGTTTCTGCTGAGAAGATGGTGCCCCGTGTTTCGTTCTCAGCCACCATACAGCAGGAAACAAGCAGAGTTATCGTCTCTTTCTGCCATAGCACATGTTACTGACTTGAGCGCCTTCAGGAAAAATTCAGATGACTTGATATTCTTATTTATGAGCTACTGTCACAATCGGGAATTAATCCATTTTGGCTAATGGAAACAAATTTATTAAAATCTACATCAGAAGTGTTTAACCACAGGCAGTATGTCCTCCAGTCACGGGGCATTTGGAAATGTGAGGAGTGTGGTTTCAGCTGCCACAGTGACTGATGGTACTCCGCCATGGAGTGCCTGGGGACTAAGATGCTACCCATCCTTCAGTCTAGGCTGTGGTTCTGCATAATGAAGAGCTGTTCAGTGGAAAATCTTGTTATGACTTTGTGAAAGAAAGGTGGAGTTGGTCAGAAACCAGGTGAAATGAGGAGGTCTCTCTCTGTTCAGCCTCCACACAGGATCGCATTAAGAAAATGCAAACCTGTTTTCTAAGAAAGCTCTGGGAAGGAAACTATTTGTAGAACTAACTTTGTAACTTCTTTTTAGATAAACAAACAAAACAGCAACAATAAAACTGTAAAATCTTTCCCAGTATCTTATTTAGTATCCTAGCTACCAAAAATCTCATTCCAATTCTCCAGAACAATCTAGAGTTACCTTCTCAAAGAACCTGACCTGGGTGTTTCTCTATTGCAGGTCCTTACCTCAGCCTTTCTTTTTAAATATAAACTGACTTGAATTTTTCTGTTTTTTTCAGTTCTACAGCTGCTATATACAGAAGTGCTATGGGTGTGTGTGTGTGTGTGTGTGTGTGTGTGAGAGAGAGAGAGAGAGAGAGAGAGAGAGAGAGAGAGAGAGAGAGAGAAGGGAGAGAGAGAGAGGGAGGATGAAAACATTTATTCTTTGCTTTGCTAATGGGGGATTGGTTAAGACTACAGGTGATCTTTTAGGCTCAAATAACTAGATGTGCCACAGTGTGTCAGGGGAAAAGCACTTTGCTTCTGTCCTGTTCTTTCTCTGCTCAGGTAAATACTTTCTCCAGTCTTCCATATTCCTCAATCAGCCTGCTTTCTCATCAGCCTTCTTGTTTCTTCTCTCTCTAACCTTGCCCATTGTTCGACTTTTCGATGTCAAGCAGGTCTGCCTTAACCAAAACCTGCCAACTTTAGTACCATGTGACTTCCTGGGTTCCAGTGTCCTTCAGCAAATGCTCTTTGATCTGAGCATGGGCGCAGCCTTCCTTAGTCTTAGCACCTGAGGTGGGTAGGCTGGCCTTTCCTTCCTGTGAGTAAGCAGACTTTAAGACTTTGAGAAGAACGTGCTGCTGTGGAAGAAATGATAGATACCCCCTTGTGCAACAACCCAGGTTCATTTGGTTCATAGTGACAGATAATCAATCGCAGGAAATTCTAGCCTGAGGATGAGACAATATCTTGATCTTATTATTCCTCTAAAGCAGCTAAACTAATCCAGTCAGCCAATTAGTGCGGAAGTGCAGGCAGGCTCAGCATGCTGTGCCCCCTTCGTTCCTGACCCTTCCTGATTGTGGAGCAAACTCAAAGCTGAGCTTTAGACTTTGACTTTTTCTGGTTTCCAGCCAGCTTTCTCAAAAATATGAATATTTAACTTCAAGGGTAGCCTGATTATAAACTCACAGAAAATCTTAGTAATGCTACAGGCGCTTAAAATGGAAGCACGCTGCTCACTGAGTTAGTGTTGGCTCATTAACTCTGGAGATACTAATTAATTTAAATAATTTCAAGGCCATTAATTAATCAACATTGAGAACAAGCAGAGTGCTCTCAATTGGAGGCAATGTCACAAAAACTGTATCTCTTGCTTCGAACTAATATTTGCTGAATTCCATCTTTGAAAACAACCACTGTTCCAGTCGCTGAATTGGAAGATGAAAGAGAAGCCATTGAGAAGCCATTTTATGTTGGCTAATAATGAAAAATACTCTTTCTAGCTGGGATTCATCTTAAGCAAATGGTTGAGTTCAGCAGTGCTGATAAACCAGCTTCAGATCACCTTTTTCTTACACATAGGAGGAGGGAGGTGACTGCTAGCCTACGTCTCAGTCACGGAGAGCAAGTAGAAGTGTGCTTATCCTGACCCATTTGAAGCCAGCTCATGAAGGGTTATGTTGGCTGGTGGCCATGGGTTGACATTATTATATGCTCCATAGAAGAAAAGATAGTTGTTTAGTGATGGGCCCATCCACACTACAAGCTGAAGAGACAGGTTCCTCATTAGTTCTGCGGCTTCCTTAATTAGGTTATTCTAGGATTCTGAGAACTCTGGATAATGAGATACATTATATTGTCAAAAAAGTAATAGCCTGTCTGCATATGTTTGAAACTTTCTGTGATCATGCTATATTCTTTCCAATTTTACTTTGTTGTTTCAAAGGTTTTTTTCCCCCTCGAAGAAAGTTATCTGAGAATTATTAATCATTTGGGCAAAGAGAATGTAGGAACCATATGTAAATAATAATTGAATAACAGATGAAAGATTAAGCTCAGGAATAAAGATCTTTAAGAAGCCAAAGGGACTTCCTAAGGGGAGAACAAAACTGATTTTTCAGATAGACCCAATCACCATTCTATACTCAGCTATCTTTGATTTAAAAAAAAAAAGATGACATAATAAAACAAGAAAGTTAAGAAGAGAAGTTGAAGAATTCTTATTCTGGTTGAAGTTTTAATTTTTAAAAACATATACACAGGTGTATGTGTTTGTCTCTGTAGCCAATACCCACGCCTACATGCCAGCATCTCTAAAGCATCCTTTCTCAACCCAGTCCCCATTTCAACAGAGATGGCTACTGCCCTGATGGCTAACATCAGGGGAGAATTATATTGCTTATCAAAAAGCAATTAAATTTTAAACTAGAAAAATCTAATTTATTTGCCACTAATTGCCAAGTTTTAATTTGGGTATTCTATCATAAGCTTTATTTAAGCATCAGAGACTTGCTAATGGCACAACAGAAAGAGTTTCTCGTTATTTTAAATAATGTTGTAACCATTTTTTTTTTGAGGTAGGGTTTTACTATATAGCTCAGGCTCAAACCCATGATCTCTCTGTCTGAGCCTTCTGCATGCTGGGGTTAGATGTATGTACTATCATACCTGGCTTCTTACTGTTTGCACTAATATTTAATCTGTATCCTTAAATTTTATTCTGTGTATCTTATACAATATATCACAAATGTAATACTTGTACATTTATATTATGTTTTAAAGCTCTAATATTGGATTCAAAAACGTAAAAGATGTAGAAAATAATGCAAGTGGGCTTGACTTTGAGCCTGGGAAGGGTTATGAGAAGGACAGAATGGAGCTGGTTCTCAGTTATCCTCTGGCGAACTCTGAGTGTCAGGATTTGGTGACCGATGCCACGATGCTCTTATTGACCCGCAGCAAATCCCAGGTCAGGGCAGAGTGTTTCATGTCACTGTGGTGCAGCATGGGCCGAAATGATTCATGGGAAGATGCAGCCCCCACAGCAGCACGGGCTGTAGACTGAGACACGTCCCACCACTTCTCATCTTCAGTGTGTTCATTTGACTCTGAGGACAGCTGGTGAACCTTCACCTTGTATCTGAAGTCTCTGTGCAGGCCCTGTGTCTATCTGGTGACCAGATGGCTGCTGAGTACACCTTCCCAGAAAAGAAAGGACTCCAAAGACGACTGTGGATTACCCAGGTCTCCTGGCCCAGTGCACCGCATTGTGTTAGTTTCATCATTGGAATGACTTTGGTACTTTCCCAAGTTAGCATTGAACAGAAATGGGTATTTTTGCTGTTACTTGATGTTTAATTTTTGCTTACTTTTTAAATGTTCATGTAAGTATATATGTTTAATGTATTCCCCTTATGGTCCCCACCTTCCGTAGACAGTTTCTCTTCTACTTTCATGAGCATATACTTCCATGCTTTTCTGTACCTATATAAAATGTAGGAGGCCATATGAAATTTGTCTTTCTCCAAGTGGTTTAATTCACTAACATGAGGATCTCCAGTTATGTCCATTCTGAAAATAGACTAATCTAATTTCTTTTTAAATGGCTGCAGAAATTTCCACACTTTCTGAATGTCTCTCTAGTCCCTCTAAGAACAATGCCAACAATGGAACCTTATAAAATGCTCTTGTGCAGTACAGAAAATAGTTACACAAGCGAAGAGGCAATCTACAGAGCCTGAGAAATTCTGAACAAATATGGTAGTTTTTAGAAAGGGAGAAGTACTTGTGTAACAAACACTTCAGAAATGTTTTACAAGATTTAATTTGGGTGTAGTGTGCATACATTTAATCCTAGCACTTGAGAGGCAGAGGCAGGAGGACTTCCTGAATTCAAGGCCAGCTTGGTCTACTTAGTAAGTTATGTAGTAAAACCATGTCTCCCCCACAAAAATGCATACTTTCATTAGTTTTTAAGTTGTGTGCATGTGTGTGTGTGTGTGTGTGTGTGTGTGTGTGTGTGTGTGTGTGTGTGTGTCTGTGTACGTGTGGGGCATGTGTGCATGAGCACAGGTGTCCCTGTAGGCCAAGGTTATCAAATCCTCTGAAACCAGGATTACAGGCAGTTGTAAACTGCCTGACACTGGACTGCAGGGGACCAAACTCGGGTTCTCTGCAAGAGCAGTCCACAGTCTTTTGTAATCTCCGAGCCACTTCTCCAGGCCATTTTGCAGTCTTAGAAGGGAGATGCCTGCATCCATCAGTTGTAATTAACAGTGGACACCATTGAAAACCAATGTCTCCGTAGGAAATGACCTGTGAGAAGTGGGCTTGGCTCATCAGGGAAAGGCTCACAGGGGGAATAACGAGGTGTGCATGTGGGATATGGCAGGGGCTAGTTGCCTGTAGACTGTGCTGCCTTTCCTTCCTAGAAGGTCTGTGATGCTGCCCAGATGAACACTTATTTCTGACAACCATCAAGAGAAACTCAGGACTGACATGTTTTGTTATTTTTTGTCTTCTGACAAAGAAAATCTACTGGAATTGGCTAATTTCCAAATGAAGGTGCAAACGGCATTTGTCAGACCTTGAGTAGAACTCATTGCTGCAGCATGCCTTCCCCATGAGCTGGCTGTGGATGGTAAGAGACAGCAAGAGGCTCAAGTAAAATGTCAGGGCTTTTCCTTAATCACGGTAATTAGAGGTGAAATGAAAGGTTCCCTTTCCACTTTGGGCATTCAGCCCTTGCTGTCACTGAATGCCATTACAGGAGCTGACACAACCTTGTAAGGTCTCTTAGACTCCTGCCTCTGGGCTCACGGAGGTCTCTTTGGAGAGTCTCAACTTCAGAATCGGTGGTGTAAATAGGAATTATCCAGGCAGAATGAACAAGAGTGGGCTGATGCTACTCGTGTGTATATATTTATGTCTTAAAAAAGGAAACCCAAAGATACCCTCAGTGCAATGGTCTATTTTACGGCAGATTTAGTTCTACAGAGAGTGACAATGAGACCATTCTCCAGGCTTAATTGTTTTTAAAAATGTCTTCTCTGGGAATTACATATTTCATTTTACAGCAGTGCATGCTGCTATAGATCTTGGATGCTTTGAGAAACCAGCAGGCTAGAAAAATACCCTTTCATCGTCTAGAAAGATTAAAGTTTTCCTCCCCCCATTTCTTGACATTTATTTTAAGACGTGCTAATTAATATGTGGTTTTATAACAGTTGAGTCTATAAAGCCCTTTACTCACAGGCAGAAATAAGCTTTTCTGGGGAAGTATTTCTCTCAAAGCCAAGTGTAAACCAATGAGTCAATCAATTCGATTTCACAATGTATATTATGGATGACCTATTCTGATTAAATAGGATTTAAGTACTTCAAATAGAATGAATGTCAAAATAGGGTTTTGTTCCTTAAGAAACTTAAGGAACTTGAGAAAATGAGATAAATGAATATTTCAGTATAACATTAGATGACATTATACTGTGATGGAATGTGTATGTTTATATACTATGAGATGTGATTTATAAAATTAAATAAATAAGAATCAGACTGGTTCAAAGTCTATGTAGTACCACAAATACTGTTTTCAGTTGCTTTTACTTTTTTAGATATAAATAGCTAAGATACTCTTCCAAAGTCAAGAAGAACAGGTCTAAATCCCTAAAGTCCCCAAATCCATTTGAGCATCCTGCAGAATAGCCAGCTGGGTTCTCACTAAACAAAGGCTCCTCTCTTGCCCATTACCTGGCACTGGCTATTCATTCATTGACTCTCACACTTTACCCTTCTGTATTATTCTTGCTTGGTTTGGATGAGGAAATCTGGGCACAATCTGTTATTTTTATTATAGTGTCTCATTTTAAAGCTCTGATGGGCCTAGAATTTTCTATTTATTTAAGGCTAAACTTGAACTCATTACTTTCCTGCTTCTACCTTCAAACTGTAGCTCATACTTCCCATTGAGTCCCACATCCCTGCTTGACCTGGCACCATACTCTGTCCTTCCCATCTCAGTATGTGACAGCTTCATTTTGTTCATTGTTCAGACCAAAACCAAAAAAAACCCACAAAACAAAAATCTCACCTTGGAGCCAAGCTTGTTTTCACTGATTCAAAGCCTATACCTCATATCCAGCTGCTGCTCAGAGTGGCTTCAGAAAAGACTCCAAATCTGACCACTTTGCATCATACGATCTCTCACAGACCCACCAGTTTCACCTGGCTTCCTAGACAACCTCCATTCAACTCCGCCTGAGTCTCCAGCTCTGCCTCCATATTCTGCATGCCTGTCCTTACAGAAGGTCATTGTCTCAGTCTGCTCAGGCTCCCCTAACAAAGTACAGCTGTCTAAGCAGAACAACAGGATTTTTTTCTCATGTTCTAGAAGTCCAAGATCAGGGGACAAGACTGATTCCATGGCTATCTCACTCCTCCCTTTGGCTGCACATAGCCTTTCTTGTGCACATGCGTGTGCCTGTGTCCTAACATCTTAAATCAGAGGTTCATTGAATCAGAGTCAACTTATAGGACCCAACTTTATGCTAATTACTTCTTTAAAGGTCCAGTCCCCATAAAAAGACATATTTCAAAGTACTGGGGTAGACGTTTGGTGTATGAATTTGAGATTATGATGATTAATCTTCACTGTCATCTTGACTTAATTTAAAATCACTATGAAAGCTTGTGTCTATGAGAGTGTTTCTAGCCAGGTTTTCCTGACGATGGAAGACTACTTTGAATGTGGATGGTATCATTCATGGGGCAAGCTTGAGGACTGAAGCAAAAAGGAGAACTGGGCGAGTACCAAACATTCATCTCTCTCTGCTTCCTGATTCCAGATGTCATATGATCTTGCCAGTATTCCTTCTCCAACAAAGATGGGCTGCAGTCCCTCAGACTGAGCCCAAATAAACCGTTCCTTCATTAAGTTGCTCCTCTTCAGGTATCTGATCTAAACACACAAGTTACTATATAGAGTAATGCTTAAACCCATAGCAGGCAGACTACATATTCCTCTTGAAAACGTCTAGAGGCTTCCCATAATGCCCAAAGTAAACGCTGAAGATCATATATTGATATTCCAGCCCTAAAAGAGCTGACCCATGATGGCTTTGGATTCTTATCACTCTATTCCTTGCTCACCCCATTTACACTGGTCTCCCTTTTTAATCCTTGAAATGGGCCAGTACACCCCACCTCGAGTGACACTACCTGTTCTTCCTACCTGGGTATCTCCCCAGTTCACAATTCTCATATGGACTCCATTTTCTTATGGTCTCTGATGGAATGCATACACATTCCATCATGGTTTTGAAGCAAGTTTTCAGGTGAGTTGAAACATGACCTGCCATTCACGTTAGAACGTGTTCGATGTTCTCTGACCAGGAATATTCTCAGCTTGTTCCTCCTCTCCTAGTGAATTTAGTCCATAGTGTTCCTTGGAGTGTGTCTGTGTGTGGGCCTGTATGGAGTGCATCTTTTAAGGCCATACCTCATAGTGCTGTGGTTACTCAAGGGGTTCTGTCCCTGCATAGTGAGAATTTGCTTTAAGATCTAGTGTGGGTTCCTTGGAGGACAAAGGGCAGAGTGGAGAGATTTCAGAGTTCAATCCCCAGACACACTGATATAAATTTTTGTAGACTGCAATTTTCCAGCTGTGATTTTTCTCATTATTTAGATAACATATTAAAGTTACCAAAAATTTTTTCATGACTACTACAAAGATCTCCTGAATATTTCATGCTTAGAGTCACAATTATTTACATTTTTAGACTGTTCTGTGTGAACATTTACTTTTCTCTGAATTACAGGCGATAGTTGAAGACATCATGCCCCTAGATATTTTAGCATACATTTCCTTACAAGTAAGTGTTTTGTTACATTAAGAAGACTATCATTTAAATAAAGTCTGGGAATTTCACATTAATGGAATATATTATTATTCTAAGCACAACCCAGCTGTCTTCCATTTTCTTCAATGATGACAATCCTGCCTTTTGTGGCCATTTTCTTCACAATCTCTGATCATATCTAATGGATACAGATGGCCTTTAATTGTCCCAGCCTGTTTTTCTTTGACATAGAACAGGTTCTCAAGTCTTTGCTTCTTGGCCTTGGCCTCATTGAAAAGCAGGGGATATTTATTTTCTCCACTATCTGTCTAGTTGAGCTGTGACTTTTTCCTATAACCAGATTCGGCTTCTGAATGTTGGCAGGAACAGCCCAGATGGGATGCTATGTCCTTCTACGGTCAGCCTATCAGGTGACAAGTATGTCATTGACCCTGATGCTTGTGGCTTTGCTACACTTTTAAGCAGGTGCTTTCCAGATGTCTCCATCGTAAATCTGTTACTCCTTTTTGTGGTGACAAGTAACTTGTGGGGTGATAATAGAAGGTGTATAAACAATATTGCCCTTAAATTGTTACCTACTTATCTCAGTGCCCATTTTGAATTTCCATGTTTTATTTTAGTATCATAAATTTTATTGGTTATAAATGACAAAAACATCTTAAAAGTATTTGATTTAGGTGCATAAAGTTTATTGAACAGATCATATAGAATTATTCCTCCCTAGAGACATTTATGGTCCTCTGCAGAACATAACTGGGGTGTGTGCACACTGAGGGCCCTCATTGATATCAATACCTTGATGAACTAAAGCTCTGGGAAGTTATAAAACTAATAGACCTCTTGGGAAGCTGGGGGCGTCTCTTTCAGCCACTAAAGATACGTGGAGACCATCAAGCCGGCAGAGCTGTATGTTATGGGATATGTTCTACTGACAGGAGCTCCTGGATGTTTTAATAGTGCTATAAAACCTGCCTCTGATAATAAGGTTGGCTTATTTTCATTTGCCTTTTCTTTTCTGAAGTGGAAAGCAGCAGTCTTTCAGTTGCTTGAGAAAACATTTTATGTTCTGATAAATTTATGTATTGAGTAGATAAATGTGAAAATGTACTTTCAAGCCTATTACATGATTTTCACGTTTAAGTGACCATGCATCATGCTTTTTTCCCTGCTCATTTTTTCTGTGAATAGCAACTGTGTGATACCGTACAAACCAAATTAAAGTCTAAATTATTTGTGTTAAAATGGTAATTCATGCTAAATAGTGATATTATTGACTAGGAGTATTAGATTAATTCATAAATGATATCGTATGAATAATAAAATTGTTTTGTCAATATTCTGCTAAATGAAAACAAATAGCTTTTATAGTTCTGACTTCTCTTCGGGTCGTCAGGTAGCACAGAAAAATCAGCTCTGTCCTTGACTGGTACCAGAGTCACATTGGAGCCACCCTGGTTTAATTGAGGATCCCTTGATGAGTAGCCGCTCCCTTCTCAGCCTTTTCCCATCTGTCACGGGTGCTCCTGCAGTCATGGGAGTTTCAGGGAGAAGATAAGCCCCTCCCAACACAGTACAGTTCACCAGGACACTCACCTTGAGCCCTTGGCAACAAGGGCTCTCTGCAGGACCATGCGGAGTACGGAGAACTGGCTTCTCTTTGCCCATTAATGTGGATGTGTCTGGAAGTCTCAAGCAGTTTTGTCAGGAGTAGCACAGATGGGATGTGTGTCCTTCTCTGAGCATCATATCACGGAGCAGGTGCCTAATTGTCCCTTTACAGACTCAATTATAATCTGGTGAGAGGCAGTGTGAAACAAATTCTAAAGTCTGATATGGGCATCTTTTCTAAGTATGTACTCCTAGGAGGGTGTTTGTGGTAAAAGGCATGGGCATGTAGAAAGTCATCAGCATAGACAGCCATACTATTCTGATGATGGCCCAAAGTCATGTCCTCTTGCACTACAGAGGATATGGCAAGTGTTGAGTGGGGATGGATACAGATAAAGCTGTGTTCATGCTTGGTCACAGCTTGAAAGATCTTCGGTTTCTTAGCATGGACTGAAAGTTGCTGAGTCCTTGCATGCCTCCAGGTACTTGGATCTGCCTGGGGGTGGAGAGGGAATGAAGAAAAGATAGATATAGACAGACGCACAGAAAAACTGTTGGAGAACCCTCGGCATCCTGGAAGCTCAGTGTGTTTACTGTATTGAATCGAATCAGAAAGTGGGACTATTGCATACAAGTAGGCAGCTTTATAACACTCAGCAAATATGAGGCTGGTCTATGGTATATAGCTGGATCAGGGAGGTAGGTTAGCTAATCCTCTGCAGTCTTCAGACTGTAAACATCCTTGGGGAGAAAGCTATGGTGGACATCTTGTGCACAGACTGTCAACACTCATGTTTGGTCCTCCAAGGCAAGCTTTGCCTTGCCCTCTGAACCTCATTCTAGGGGAAAGTCTTTGCCATTCCTCCATGGGTCTGAGGCTCTGGTGCTTTGACATGGCCGAATCATCAGCACACACTGATCAAGGGCTTTACTTACCCAGGGCTTCCTCCACTTCCTATAAAGTATCATCACCAGCTTGGACTGAATATTACTGCATCATGAAAAATTCCCTTCTGATATAACCTCCTTCTGACTTGGTTATTTTGAGATCAGCAAATCCAGTACAGTGTGAGGTAGTGAGTTTATAGTAGTTGATGTCTGTATGGCTGGATTGTTGAATACTCAATATAATAAATGTATTTTTTCCATATGTATATATTTTCTTGGTAAAAGTATCAGTAGTTACAGGAACTAAGTTATAGTTTAATCACTATAACTAAATTATAATTTAATCACACAGTAATTTCTTTATGTAAAACCAGACAAGTTCTTATAGATCCAAAATGTAATCTTTATCCTCTTTGGGACAACATTCATGGAGCCAAGAGAGTCTGGCTGTCATAGCAATGGTTGTCCCACATACACTGAACCCCTTTGCTGCTTGTTTATTGAACTCGGGGGCTAATAGGTCACTGTTTTATTAAGTGGAAGGGTTTATGGATGGCTAGATGGTCAATAACATTGACCACTCATACATCAAATAACTAAGTCAAATAAGACCTCCATAAGGTAGGCTAACCACTGCATATAAAGTAATTTCCCCAGGTACTCTGAATTCTGAAATTTATTTTTCTAGACCCAGATCATTCTGGACTTTGTGGAGGTAGCAATGGGTGCTGGTGGTATATCATAATAAACACATCAAAGCCTGTAGCTGGGCATTTGTGAGTTTCCGTCACCAAATAGATGGTATGCGGATGCCAAGTTTAGTAAGCTGCTCACTCCCTGAGGGCTTTGCTACAAGGTACTTCTGGATCTTCCAGGACTCCAGCAAGAGAACTGAAATCATGCTGCCCCCATACCTGCAGAACATTAACTGCTTCAATACGGTGTTTTCATTGGCTGTTTCCTTTACAGACAAACTGGCTAGTTCTCAGAACTGGTGTTAGTTAGCAGGATACCTGAGACAATCAAATAAGAAAGAGAAAAAGGGTTATTTTGGCTTTTGGTTTTGGAGGTTTCAACTCATTTTCACTCAACTCTGTTTTTTCAGGCCTGTGGATGAGGTGTTACACCATGGTGGGAGAACATAGAGAATGGGCATCCAGGAAGCAAAAACAGAGACGGCTGCAATCTCAACTTCCTCTTCATTGGCATACCCCGGCCCATTCTGGTAGACTTCACCTCTTTTAGGTTCTACTCTCCCTAAAGCCTTTATCACACAAGTCTTTGGCAGACACTTAACTAACCAAGTGAAGACTATTTTTTTAACCTACTTTATATAAAAAGATCAAAGACAGGAAATCAGAAAAACAGAATTCCCACTGAACCTGGTGCTAACTTTAGTTTCAGATATCATAATGAAAAATACTATTATCCACCACTCATAAAACACCTGTGTTGTGTGAAGTTTTGGCTATCGTCTCCATACACATTGACTTGGATGTTTGAAACCATAGGCAAGCATTTCTCAATCTTCCTAATGCTATGACCCTTTAATATAGTTCCTCATATTGCAGGGTCCCTAAATCATAAAATGATTTTTTCTTTACTACTTCATAACTGTATTTTTTGCTGTTGTTATGAATCATAATATAAATATCTGATATTAAGGATATCTAGTTGTGAAACCTGTGAAAGGGTTATCCATCCCCCAAAGGGATCATTACCCACAGGTTGAGGACCACTGCCATACACAGTACACAGTTATGTTCTTTGTTCAATAGATGAGTTGAGTGTGGAATATAAAATGATAAGGCTGAAATTAAAGGTGAATCATATTGCCTTCAATAAACTTTAGCATGGAGGAATAAGCCAAGGCAGAGATTCAGGTTGCAGTAATCCAACTTTCCCGTAACATATTTAAACACATGTGCACATTCATTGTACAAAAATGATGGGTTTCACTGATATTTTCATCTCTGTGTGTCAGGTGCTTTTCTTCTACCAGCCCCTATTATCCTCTCTTGTCAATCTCCCCACCTCTACTGGAAGCCCTCCTCTTCCCAAATTACCCCCTTCTATAGTTCACATTAGAGAAAGCATGATGTTTTCCTTTCCGAGTCTAGCTTATTTTGCTTATGATAATGATCTCCACTTGGATCTATTTCTTACAGATGGGACAGTTTCATTCTTCTTATGGGCTGATGAAACGTCATTGTGGATTCTTACACAGTTCCCTTAGCCCGTTATCTGTTGGTGGGCCAGACTCTGTGCCTTGACTAATGTGACCACTGAAGTGATGATCATGGGTATTCAGGTATCTCTACTGTATGCATGCCTGTATTCCTTCGAATACTTACCCAGGACTGTGACCCAGTTCCTAGCTTTAAATCTAAGATGAACCTATGAAAAGAGAATGATGAATCAGGGGGACATTGTTCCACCAACTTCTGTGTCCCAAAGAGGACAATGAATATTACTCATGTAGTGTTAGTGCATGATGGCCATTATTCCAAGCTCTTGGGTATATAAGTGTGCCATTGATTCTCAGTGGAGACCTTGACTTGCTCTTATTCTTCTCTGTAACCTACTTAATAGACAACAGTTTCCTCAGAGATGATGCTCTTCCAGTTCCATTGAAATATAATTGACAAACGGTGATTTTGTATATTCAAGGTATGCAGTATAGCTATGTGTACATTTCTACCTATGTATCCATATATAGACAATGCTAAATGATTACCCAAATGCCAGCTGTTCAACCCATCCATCATCTTGTGGTTGTCTCTTTCTGTGTATGAATGTGTGCAGTGAGGAGAGTTTTGAGCTATTTCCTGAGCAAAATCAAGTATACACTAGACTACAGTTATTTGATCTCTGGAGCTTACTCCTCGTATAAGTGAAAGTGGGCACCCTGTGCCCCATGTCCCCCGGTCTCTTTCACTCTTCCCATTCTCTCATCTCTATTTGTAGCACTCACTATTCCTCTCTCTGCTCCAGTGAGTTCCACTTGTTTAGATTCCACACGTCAACGAGATCATGCAGCGCCCGTGTTCCTCTGTGCGGTTTATTTCACTTGCTCTCATGTTCTCTATGCTCATCCACATTGCCGCAGATAGCAGGATTTCCTTCTTCTTATGCCTGAGTTATATCCCAAGGAATGCATACATACTGCATTTTCTATATGCACTAGTGACACCTAGGGACATTTACTTCTATATCTCAGGCATTATGAACAATGCTCTTCGCATTAGAGACTGGGGCACTCTGAGATCTGACAGGGGTGAAAACAGCAGTTATTAATATTCACCCTGTCTATAAAATCCCATTTGTTCAATAGCTTGAGTCAAAACATGCACTGTCTAGTAAAATCTGGAGCAACTCTTTAGTATGCATTGTGGAATTAGCATGAGTATGTCTTAATCACAATGGTGATTTTTGTTAAAGTGATTCATAGAAACGTCCAGCTGAAAGCTTTCTGGAAACCTCTGAAAAGCCCTCAGCTTTGCTTAGGTCAGGTTGTCTCAGAGGAGTCTGAAGGAAGCTATTGCGTCTGAGCTGCCCACTTGACATCTGAACTATCGAGCAGAGAGAACCATTGCTGTAAATGAAACTTCGAGAAAGTTGCTTTGAAACTGCATATAGGGAGGAGACAGACCTTGCAAGGCTCTGGATGAAATCTGCACTCAGAGCTACAGTCAAATGTCAGTGAGATTTCTGAGGAAGATTAAGAAGCCTGCAGCAGTTTGCCTTCTAGTGAGATATGTAATAAGTTATTGATTTGCATAAAACAATATATAGCTTTGAATGGAACAGTGATTTAGAAAAATCACTAAGGGCCACCATCTAAAAAAAAATCAAAATAGTGCTAATAACTGTCATCAAATCTTTTGCAATTTTCTGACTGCTCCAGTAATGAATGCCCTGTAGGAAAGAAAAAAAATACCAGAAAATTCCAATAAACAAGAACAGCTTGAATTGACCAGAATCGCATTACTCAGACAGAGTCTTGGGCGGTGGTTGTTTTTCATGGTTCGGTTTCCAAAGCCATCTGTGTTTTTCTGACACAGGCTAGCAGCCCTGTGATTGGCTTTGCCTGATTACCCTCACCAGTCAGGGAGTGTCCTGATTCTAATCACTCACAACAGTCCTGATCAAGGTGGCTCAGCAGCAGCTGGGATGGATGGGTCACTTTTTGGCTAAGTGGTCGGAAAGGAAATGAGGATACAAAGGATTAGGACTTCAGGATGACTGAGTGAGAGACTCATTATCACCCATAAAGCCAAACCACAAACCCCAGAACAAATCTAGGAAAAGAGACAGCCCCAAATATCTGAGTTCTCATAGCTAGTATTGAAAACGGGTCTGTTTCGATACGTTCTGCAGTTTGGTACACTATTTCTTTGTCCTCATCTTAACTCAGCATCTTCCCTGTTTCTAGTTGCAGGTTGTCAGGGAAAATGTCCTTAGGAACGTCTCCACCTAAACTAAATCTTTAGTATTAAGATCAAAGAGTATTAGGAGAAAATATATCGTAGCATCTGGTGTTCTGTTTACCTTTCATTTTTCCTAGTGACAATTGAAGGAGGTAAAGGGACATTTGAGGGGATCAGAACTAAAGAGGTATGCTATAAAGAAATCACTCCCTGGGATTGGTGGGGGATAGGGAGTGACTGGAACTCATGGAAATGGGATGAGGGGCAAAATTACAGAAATAATGCATATACTGAAATAAGAGGGACCAGGAGGTGAAATATGAGGTCCTGGCCCCAGAGAACTCAGGTGACCATAGTTCCTATCTCAGGTCTCTCAACACACAAGTAATTGTTGGTGTAGGTCATGTTATCATACATCTGTAATCAAAGCACTTGGGAGATGGAGACAGGATTACCAGGGTGAGGCCAACTTGGCCTGTATAGTAAGACCCTCTCCCAAAACAAAAAAGCAAACAAATATAACAATGTTGATTATATAACAGAGTATGTGCTTTAGTGTTGAGTATGGCTTTGGTTTTTCTTGTGATACAATCTTCATTTTATTTTTATCATTATCAAAGAATTTCCCCTGCTCAATTTATATAGCTACTAAAGATTACCTATGACAGTCATCCCCCACCAGTTATTCTTTATTACTTGCCAAATCTAAATATCTTATTATTTTTGTAGTTTTCAATCTTGTTCTGTATAGTATAAACATATTTACTAGTAACTATTCTGATTTCATAGAATCAGCCAACACTTTACAATTTACCATGGTATGTCAGGAATGAAAAATTGGCTTTCAGCTCCATTTTAAAAAGAGAGCCCTCTGTCAAATGACTGTTAAAATATAAGAATTGCAGTGCAAATAATTCAGAAAGGGTTATAAAATGGTACATTTGCCAATGATGCTAATTTTAATTTTGCTGGTCAGAAAAAAATTATAGTGTTTCTCATGCCATCCAAGGCTAATGTCAGGTTTATGGCTCATGTAAAATGTTTTATTTGAACTCCTGGGAAAATTAAAAACTTTATGTAGTAAGATAATATGTGAGAAAACAAAGAATCTTGTGTTTTAATTTCATAAAATGGTATAAAATTTATTATTTTGTCAAAGTTCACAGCTCCCAGGTCTTATTTGCTCCAGAGACTTCTCCCACCTTTCTTCTTTTGAAGACTAAAAACACGTGTGCTATAAAGGTTTTATAAAAATGTATGCTATGTGTTTCTTGGAGCTAGAGAGTATAGAGTCAACGCTTTGCGGCTGAGTTAGCACGTAGCTTGGGGAATTGCAGCTGGGGTTAGAGGTGGGTCAAAGTGGGGTTGGTTTGGGGGACTTGATTAGAACAAAGTGGACCAAGTCCGCCTAGACAATTTGTGATCATAGAAAAGGAACAGAAAATTTAAACTGGATGTAGGTACCAGGAATGAAACTCCAGGCCTCTGCAAGAGCAGTGCATGCTCTTAACTGCTGAGCCAGCTCCCTAGCCCTAGAGCAGAGATATTAACATGAGCTTCATAGGCAAAGATAATGAAATTCCCATTGGGTCTTTCTTCTACCGTGTGCCTATTCCTAGCTATGTGATGGGGTTGAAGCAGTACAAGGACAGTTAGAGCAGAGTGCCAGGACCAGAGCTCTGCCCCAAGCTAAATTCAGAAGTAGGTTGGTTCTAGCTTTCCTACATAATCACCTTCATTACTTGTAACATCTGCATGATACAGATGCTAGTTAGTCTCATTTATAGGCAAGGGGACACAGTGAATAAGTAATCTCAAATCCAATATCCAAATCCAGGCCAACTCTGTATTCTGGTCTCTTTTCTCACTTAAAAGTGAGAAACAAGTTGCCTTTAAAAAAGCAGCTTTCAGCTCAGACATGATTTCCTGTTCTTTCCATTTGAGAGCCCAGGGGCAAGGGTGTCTTGACTCCTACCATTGATGAGTGATGAGACACTGATCAGGTATATGGCTTTGCTCACCGCAGTGTTTGTTCTCAGTCCACAGAAAGGCTCAGAGCTTCCCAGGTGAAAACCAGAGATGTAAATATCCTTCATCCCCTAAAGAGTTTGAGAAGACTGGCAGGACAAGGCTGTTGCCACACTCGTCCAGATAAAACCATATCAGCAAGAACCAACATCATTCCCAGGATCATCCAGAAGCCTTCCTGCCTGTCCCTTTTGTAAATGAATGTCTCAGCAAATCAAGACTAGATTGAAGCCTTGGTTCTGATGCTGTGCCTTTGCTCCATGGGAACTGGTGAAGTGAAGGGATGGCAACAGAAATACTGTCCCCCAGCTCTCTGTTCAGCGGGAAAAGGCTTTTAGTAGGCATCATGTGTAGTTGGAGTAACAGACCCTGTAGAATAAACCCAATGCAAACACAGACACAAGAATTGATGGAGCCCCATGGGGCACCTTCTACACTCCACACAAGGGATCCCTTGTCAGTATCCTCTGTCTAGCATAGTGCCAGTGGCAGTAATATGGATTTGGACTCTAGGTTTCTAATCAAATGACTTTAGAATAAATTCTCTTTCCCATATTGATTTCAGAGTAAACACATATCCAGCAGAGGAACATTTCTTTCTTTGCAAGTCTCCCTGTAATTCAGGACTCTTGGCAGATAGTTTTCCCTTTAATGCCAGGAGTTATTCAAAATTAATCTTAAGAATAAGGGAAATCGAAGAGTTTGACAGTGGGAAGGCCAGCAAATCTTGTTGTGTCTATGCGATCAGGAGGCCTTAGCATCCAGACTGGTAACTCTTCTGCTGCTATTAGAGGCAGAGAAAGCAAAGTCTTTCCAAGAAGAGAATAAAAGCAACGTGAGAGTTGCCATGCTGGTTTTTGTTTGTTTGTTTTCATTTTTTTTTTTAGATTGGATTCATGGTTAATGGGATCCCGTGGAAGGGGCAAACTGGTTTGAATGGAGGTATAACAGGGGTGACCCACCAAGTATGCTAGACATGTGTAACATCACATCCAACATGACTTAAGTCTCCAGTGCAGACTCCAGGATGAGAGTCCTGAGTGTTTTGTTCTGGGGTGGGAAGAAGTTCCCTTCAAACTTAGATTTTTTTTTCTTGTAAGTTCTAGAAACCCTCTGCTATGGCTTAGATATCTCTTAGAGGATCATGTATTTGAACACGTGGTCCCCAGTTGGTATTACTGTTTGGGGAGACTGCAGAACGTATGGGAAGTATGTCCTAGTTGGAGAAAGTGGGTCACTAGTGCATGTACTTTGATGGTTTTCTGCCCCCAGTTCCTGCCCGATTTATTTCTGATCCCTTATCTGATGTCAGGTGAGGAGTTCCATCCCCAAGCCTCCACTGACGCAGACCCTACCATGTCTCCCCTGCCATGATGGGCTGTGAACCCCAATAGCTCCATCCCTAAGTCGCTTGGTAGAAGGTATTTGGTCACAGTGAAAAGAAAAATAATAGATGTGAACCCTTTTTAAAAGACTTTCTCTGTGGCAGAAAATATGTTGATGGTAATGACTTTATTACAGAAAAGTACAAAGGGGTTGTAATAAGGGGGACACGGCAGGTAAGGACCCTGGTTTCTGCAGGCTGACTTTTGCTGACTCCATTGAAGAAGAGAACCCTGGCTGTAGTAAATTCAGCGTCTACTTATACCCTTCATTTATTTGAACACTGGCTTATGCTAGCATCCTCTGCTGCTGTCATACTGTTCTTAAGTCTGAATTCCTATCTAGCCTTACAGCATCTATTCTGGGCATCCATGAAAAGAAACAGTGGATGAAGAAAGTGATGCTGGCTGTGGATTTCAGGATTAGTGCAGGGGATCCAAGAACCATAGATGCTCACAGTGTGCTCGCTGGATATTATAATTCATACATATGGGTCATGATTGTGGATTTTATTGTACTGAAAAAGATATATTTGTTAACCATATTAGGTCCACATTGGTACTGATTCTGTGTGTACTGAAAGTCTAGTGATACTGATGATTAAAATTTTTTTTTGCAAAAGTATAAAGTGGTTCTAAGACTGGAGAAGAATGGAAGATACTGGAACCCAAAAATGAGAATCAGAATAGCCTTCCATCCTGCAGACTCCTTGACACTTCATTTGCTCCTTGAGAGTGCAGCCTGATCCTTGAAAGGGTGGGCTGTGGAGTCAGGTGGCTTGGATTTGAGTTCCAGCACTGCTCCTCTGTGTTATCGGAGCCAAGTTCCATGACTTCTGCTTACTCAGTTTTCTCATTTTACAGATGAGAATAGAGACAGGCAACTTACCAAAATGCTTGGAACACAACATTTAATACAATATCTATGTGTGTGTGTGTGTGTGTATACATATATATATGCATTTATACAGATACCCATACATTCTTACTGAATTTGCGCTTTAACAGTTTCATACATATATAACATGCAATTTGAATTTTATAACCACCTCAAATTTCCTTTCCATCTCTAATACCCTTCATAAAAGCTCCTATATTCATTACTCTTTCTTGAAGCTTTGTTTGAGTTTTGGGACCCATTAAGTCTCTATGCCCATGGGTTTGCAGCTGTCTGCTGAAGCCTGGCTGGCCCCTCAGTGACTGCACAACTAAAGACTGTGACTGCCTCTCCCCCAGGATCCACCAGGAGTCAGTACTTCATCAGGGAGGGATATGGCCCTGCAAGCTCCTCCCTGACTCAGGGTTGACTGTGGTTTTTAAAAGAGCAGCTGGAGCTTTTCTTTAGAAGGTCAAGAGTTTGCCTGCTGTTTGACTGGACAGAGTACCTGTCTATGGCCAAGTGTTCTCAGTGTCTGCTCTTCCCAAGCTATATGGAAAACCAGGAATGTGGAGAGGAAGGGTTCTCTTTTACATCATGGATACAGTGCTAAAATGAAGTTGATGTAAACGTTTATAATTTTTTTCTGATTGATTGAACAAACCCAGCTTGCACTTTAAATTTTTTTCTCTTTCACTTTTTTTTTCTTTTTTAAATATAAAGAGATACTGGAGAAGCCAAGGATGTCTAGGCAGACCTGCCTGACAGTGCAGGGTGACTTGACTCCATGCGACCACCAAGCATCCAGGCTGCAGGCTCCCTCAGGTTGCCTGCCTGCATCCTTCGACCTTGACGACAGGTTCTGGCAGACAACCCAGCAACTCTCACAGTCCATTAACACAACAGATGCAGGCGCACTCAAAGCCAACTGCTGAAATCGGGTTAATTTCAGCCCAGTCTACTGTTGGCCTCTTACAGCCCAGACCAGCTCCGCCCAGAAATCTGCAAGGTTAGGTCACGGGGAGCCTTCCACTAATGGACATTCCTCAGGCCGTCTGGGAGGATGGGAAGTTCTGTTTAGGAGCAGAACTGTCGCTGTATGATTAGGATAAGGAAGTAGGACGGAACATAGAAAATGAGCAGGCAAATATGCTGCAGTGGAGTCTGGGAAATGGGAAAACGTCTTAAGCCTGATCCGTGTTCATTTCCTCAATGACGCAATTGTTTGAGCAACACTTGACTTCACTGGTTATGTGATTGGACGTTGTGTGATTTGACAGCCGTACCTGTGTATGTATAGAGGGAGAGTTAAGGAATGGTGGTGCGATTGTTCCCAGCCAACTGCACTTGGGTTTTGTCTTCATCTCCATCTGCATTTGCCTTAGTTGGCTACTTGCCATGTTTGTCCTTACTGAAGGGAAGTACCAACAGTTAGGCTTTCTTCTGTGACTCGGAGTCAAAATGACCAAATTCACATGTTGGAAATGAAAGGTTGGAAAGCCGATGACTTCTATGGTGACATCAAGACTCAGCCCCACCGGGAAAATGCCTTTGTGTTAGGTATTTGCCTCTTCCACTGCTCGGTTCCTCTTGACAGTGTTCTGGCAGCCAGGTCTCTGCCCACACTCTCCCATGTCCTTGGTGGGACCCCCCTACTTGTCTCTTTCTCTCCCCAAGCCTCGCTTTAGTGCAGCTCAGTGATGTCCATGAGCATCTGTTCAATGCTGGATGTATGACTAAGTGATGATTATTGGGATAATGCAGTCTGGTCCTCAGCCCTAAGGGGTTCAGAGTCTAGTATCAAGACTCACTGCTCCACAGGGGAAGGAAACACAAAGGAAAGAGAATAAATCCCAAGCAAGTCTCATTGCTCTGAAGCTCCTATCTGGAATCTAAACTAAGTGCACGTGGATACGTGGCTAGGTATGAAAAGTGGGCTAGTCAGTTAAAAGGACAAGTTCAGGAGTGTGACAGGGTCCCCTGTGTACTACTGGGTGTCTTGAAACTCACCTCGTAGCCTAGGCTGGCCTTGAACTTGTAGAGACCCACCTTGTACTTTGCCCCAGGTACATTAGACGCGTGTGCCACCACATCCTGCCAACAGCAAAGTTTAAAATGGCAGTGCTGGCCACGGATAAGAGGCTGAGCTTTAGAATTAGACAGGCTTTGCTTGGAATCACAGCTCTGCCTGCCCTCGTTGTGTGTCTTGAAAATGAACCTGCTCTCTCTGGGCATTGACTTCTGCATTGGCCAAAGCAAGAAAATAATGTGTAGAGCTGTTGAATGAGATAGTGCCAGGGTCGGGCACACTGCCTTATACGGTGGCCATTAGCATTGCCTAGCTCTGTGTGCTTTTGGATGCACTTGCTACTGTCTCTGGGAAAGGGAGCTTTGGTCTTGGGAGGAGGAGCGAGCTGGAGCAGGTGAGGAGAACCATGGATGGGTACCCAGGAATCAAGGTGAGAATGAGGCAGCTGGAGGCTTGGGCAGTAGCCTCATTTGGCAACAGCTGGGCTTTCTCTTCGCAGAGAAATGGCATGTTTATCCAGCCAGAGAACCAGGCTGTGGCTGCCGGAGAGCTTTTAAATGGAGCCTTGCAAATGTGTTCTGTGCAGCCGGCGATAATGAGATTCATGCTTCTCCGGTGGTAATCCCCCACTAGACAGCATTGGAAATCTTTTTCCTATTTGGTACACAGAACCGAAGTCCAGGATATACATATTTTCAAGTGTCATTTTTAATTTAATGCATGATTGAACATATTACCACTGGCACAGCTAAATAGTTAAACTAGAATCCATCAATTTGTCCTGAGTTGTTGACATGCAGGGTAACGCTACGGTTAAATTAAATTTAAATATAAGAAGGAGAGAGAGCTAGGCTTCCTGGCAGCCTGGGGCCTGCATTGCCAGTGAGGCCTGGCTGCAGCAGGAAGGGGAGATTTGAAAATATGAGGTGTGTCTCTGCCTGCCCCTCGGCATGGCTCAGAGAGCGCCGATTCTGTTGGTTCTTTTCCTGCCAGGTGTCGGAGTCTGACAGGCAGGCGCTGTGAAAATGCAGAAGAAAATCAGTGGTAATAGGAAAAACCTGGCTTACAATTGTACCATGTCAGAAACAAAACATACTTGGGAGACCTCAGAATGTTTGAGTTACAGAGTTTTGGTCCAGTTCAGACAGGTTGGGTAAACCTTCTCAAGAGCAGCTGGGACCAGCACTGGGCCTTGGACTCTTGAGTAAGTGCTCTTTCATGTGTCTTTGTGCTTTGTGGACAGATGTGACTGAGTGATGTTTTATGAGAATCTAGACAAATGAAAGAGCCACTCGAAGCTAGTTTATCCATATAGTGGAGGTGGGTAATGGACCCTACATTATAGGGTCAGAAGATTAAATGAGTTACTAGATGAGAAATAATGAGAACTGTGGCTGGCGCTCGTGGGGAGATCAATAAGCACCAACTATTCTTGCCACAACAGCATAAGTAGCCCATTTTTATTATTGATGAAGCACTTGCTCAGAATAGTTTTTCCGGGAATGGGAACCCTCTAGGCTTACCTTAGTCAGCACCATATACTTCTAAGATGACCGCTGTTTTTATCTCCCAGACTCAGGGGCCAATTTTCCCTGACCCTCCCAGTTTGTTGTGACTCCAGTGTTCTTGGTAATATACCATCTCCACATCTTTCAATTGCTGCATTCATCTTCACAGGGTGGTCTTCCCTAGCCCCTGTATTCTTCTAAAGACACTTACCCCTGGCTTTACAGCTCACAGGAAGAATCCAGAATTTCATCCCATCTCATCCTTTGATCTCATGGCGAGACTGTAAATCAGCTCTGCAAAGACTCACTTTTATAAATTATGTCAGTACTGTGATGTGAGCACTCTTTCTAGAGGCTCCTATTCCACTCAGCTTGTCATTGATGAGATGAGCTCTGGCTATTAGAAACAAAATAGAATTAGGAGGACTCAAGCCTGCCTTGGCCTTGATTGAACTTTGAGCTACTTCACTATAGAGTGGGCAGAACTGGTTGAAAGAAAATAAGTATGACTGAAAAGATTTTTCAGGAAGAGATGTGGTTTGTAACTTGTAAGTAAAGTGATCTCCTGTCTACCCATCCATCTACCCATCTGTCCATCCATCCATCCATCCATCCATTTGTCCATCCATCCATTTGTCCATCCATCCATCCATCCATCCATCCATCCATCCATCCATCCATCCATCCATCCATCCATCCATCCATCCTCTAGATACTAATTTGGAGCCTCTGATAGCCCTGAAACTACTATGTGCTACGCATAAGAGACTCAAAGACAGCTATGATCCTGTTTCTATCCTTACGGAACCAAGAGTCTAGACATACATAGATGCACAAATTAAAACAATAATCAGCAAAGCCATGCTTGAGCTGATATCGGCACAGTACATAAGTAGAGAAGGAACATGGAATCAGGGATGGGCTGCAGGGAAAGGAAGTCTAGGTCTACCCTGTGTCAGGTCAGGCTTCCTAGGGGACAGGACATGACACTGAGCCAAACCTGAGAAAAGTTTCAAGTCATGAAAGCAAAGGTACTGTGGAAGAGATGGGAAAGATTTAGAGGCTTGACGGTAGGAGAAAAGACACAGAGGTGAGTTCACAAATACGGAGACATGGAATCATTCCAACATGGTTCTTGGAACATGGAGGGGGAGGAGGAGGTACTTGCTGAGCCCACACAGGAGGGAAGGCTGTTGACATTGCTGCTGCTGTGTTAAGCAGATAGCAGGGTTCTTATCCTATAGGAAATGCTTGAAGTGTGCTGAGCCTTCTCAGGGAGACATAGTTGCCTTATGGAGACCACACTCTTGACTCCATAGAAGAGATCCGAAGGAGGGTCCGTGGTAAGGAAGTCTGTGCAAAAACTCCATTAAGAGGGAACAAAGACCCAGATTTACTTACGGGGTATAGCAAGAGAAGAAAGCCAGTGGGCTCAATCACGGACAGGCAGCATTTGAAGATGGGGCACACAGAAGTCTGTGTAAGGGAGCAAGAAGTCAGGCTGCCGAATGGAAAAGGATGGGGCGTGGGTGCTGCCCCGTGTTTGCAAGCAGAAGAGCTGTGACTTGGGATTGCATTGAGGGAAAGGGGTGGAGGAAGCATCCACATTCCACATTCCATTGCTGTGGGTTTGTGTCCTCTGTGTTCATAACTGGGGAAAGTCAAGCTTCATGTTGAGGCAAGGATGCAGTCTGGGGGGGGTGGGAGTACATACTTATTTCCTGGAATTACCTACATCTCTCTGACCACACTTATCCCATACGCTCTCAACTTCCACTCGTCCCCATGATTTCTGCAATGTCTCCTCTCACCATGTCGCTTTCCATCCTTCTGACCGCCTTTCACTTCAACCAACTGTTTTGTTGGTGAGATACATTTATTTAACATTTTCATTTACCCTCCCCCCGCTTACTGATTTAAAATTCCTCGGGGGAAGGCAACTTGAGATTCTGAAAGTTTTAAAGAGAGAATAAGATGGTCTGAGTTATAAACCTACTTTCTATATTCATCAACATGTCAGTCATTCTGAGGGCGTCTCCAAGGATCTATTGGTCTCAGTTCTTATATTTTTGGTTGTGAGCCTAGCCTTTAACGGCTGAGCCATCCCTCCAGGCCTTGGTCTTAGTTCTTAGTGCGGACTCCTGGGTGTCTCTGCCTGCATCACAGACTTGCTGAGATCAAATGAGGCACCATGTGACAACTGCCACATCAGCAAATCCCTTCTGCGTCTTGGTACCCAGCAACCAAAACTTTATCCAGAAAGCCAGCTTGGATAAATGTAAAGTAATAGACGTCCAGAAGTGAAGATAAGAATTTATGATTTTCAGATGCCTTGAGGATGTAGTAGTAGTTGGTCTAACATAGGCCCAGAAAGCACGTGCAAGGAGATGTTCTATTTTAAAAATTAAAAAGTTAGGTATACTTATGTTTTCATTACTGATTTTCTTTTACTTATTTGCCAGTTACTACAAATAGGATAAAGTAGGGAAAGGAAGTTTAGTTGCATGATTTTATAAAAAAGTTAACGTGACTATTTATATTTTGGGTAATGAAATAGGAATTCCTTAGCTATAAACTACATGACTCACCCCTGTATGTAGTAATAGCTTATGAAATAATAAAAAGAACTTGAACGTTTGTAGTATTTTATATCACTCGTGCTAGAGAATTCATTAGAAAGGAATTCAATTAAAATTTATTATATTTTTAAAAACTGGGAATGGGGATATTACTCAGTGGGTCATAGCACTTGCTGGGCAAACATGAGGACCCAAATTACAATTCCTAGCATCAATGTAAAAAGGCAGTTTTGGCCACATGTACATCTAGCATTGTGACGAGTAAACACCAGAGGACCACTGAGGTGTCCCTGTTGCCAGCCCAGATCCAGGCACAGGTGGAGACTCTGGTCAAGGTCAGCAAGGTGGACATTGATGGAGCTGGATAACCAACATCCTCTTTGGGCCTCCGCATGCATGTGTGGGCATACATACCGATACATGCATGTAGAATATGAATAACACATACACGGGGACGGGGAGAGAATACCCGAAGCATTGCTGGGATCCTGCAGCAGTTTTCAAGCCCAGCTAACTTTGGGATGGTCCTGGAAATCTGGGAGGAATATTCTGGGCAGTAAAATGTGCCAAATTTCCTGGTTTGAGCATTAAAAAGAAATTGTAGCTTTCTTTTGTTTTGAAGCTACAGATCAGTAGGTCCAGGATAAAAGACAGCAAGGTCTGCTGACAATCGTAACATTAGTGGTAGCTGGCCAGGCCTGCCATTTCCCACCCTTCCCTGTGCTGTGGAGCCTTTAGACATAGGGGTCAGCCAGCTCCTGGCATGGCATCTGTCATCACTCAGCCGCAGGCTCTGGCTGTGTGGGGACAGCCTTCTAGCCGCAGAAGAGCTGATGAGGGTAAGGTTTGAATCCATGCTGCACGTGGCCACTGTCACAGGGATTTAAACACTGTTATTTCTGAATGTCCTCGGCCCCTGATCTAGGATATCAGTGGTATTTTATGAGCTCTTGGTTCTTTCATTTTTAGAGCAACAGTGTACCCCAGACCTGCAGCCTCTATTTCTCTCTGGAATGGGATGGGACTATTATTCTGAGACTGGTTATGCTATAATTGGAATCCAGGAAACATAAACATAATTTGTGTGTGTGTGTGTGTGTGTGTGTGTGTGTGTGTGTACGTGTACACACAAATATGTGTGCAAGTCTAAGGACAGCTTCCAAGGGTTGATTCTTTCCTTGCACTGTTCGACTGGAGATCAAACCCAGGTCATGGGATCCAGGGATCAGACTTGAGCCATTAGGCCTGTACAAAAAGTCTCATGGCCTGCTGAGCCTTCTCACCATGCCCGACAAAACTCTTGAAGAAGATTTTCATATCCTGTCCTCTGATGATATCAGAACTTGGGGATATTCTGGATCCAGAAGGGGCTTTCAAGGCGCAGACAGCTAATGAAACTGTGAGCTGGGAAGGTGGGGGAAGTAGATCAGAGTCCCTGTGGAGTCTACAACGGTGCAAGGTTACCAGGATAGCCTCCCAAGGCCACCTCAGTCTCTCCTTGTCTCTCTCTCTCTCTCTCTCTCTCTCTCTCTCTCTCTCTCTCTCTCTCTCCCTCCCTCCCTCCCTTCTACCAGGGGTAGTGCTAGGTGTGTTCTCTACTACTGAGCCTCCCTTGCAGCCCAGGAAACATTCTTTCAGTCTAAGCCTGCTCTTTTATTCATGAGCAAACACTCCTGGGAGAAGCCAGTTCCTCTGTTTTTATTCACACTTGCCTAAGTGTGAATGAGTCTATCAGGTCACTTCCTGGCTTTAATTTCACTGTTAGAAAGAAGAGGGTGAGAAGGATGTTGGAATCCCAGAGGGCTTTGAGGAAAAGGGCCATCAGCAAGGATGAATAGAGCAGACACTATTACATGTTTTTCTTGGACTCTGCACTTTAAAGAAAATCAGGACATCTCAGATGATGCCTACAGAAGGGAATGGTTAGAATTCTGCTCTCACAGAGAGAAAACAAACAGCTCATTGCTTAAAATGCAGCAGCAGTTCGGTGATTAAGTTCCCGGGATCCTTTCATTACATGTGTTCCTTTCCTTGTGTAAAGCAAGGACTATTACTAATATTATTAATATCGTGAGTAATATAATATATAATTATAGCATTATAATAATATAATACTAATACTTTTTCATGTATTTCCTCTAAAACAATAAAGCATTTAATAGCTGAGCTCCCTTTCTCAGCTCTTCCACCACCATATGAAAGAAACACAAAGAATTCCCATAAAGTTAAGCTAAGAGGATTAACTAATACAAAATACAATATTTATACCTCTTAAAGGTGTGTTCTATAGACCCTAGAGGAATAAATATTATTGTGGTTCCTTTATATCCCCCAATTAAAACCAATTTGACTCTTGTGAAAAGAAAACAATGAGAAACCTAGAATCACTGGGAAAAAACAAGGTGATGGTGGTTTGATGGTGTAAAACCTTTACATAGGATGATTTTTGTTGTTGTTGTTGACAAGACTGGTTTAGTGTAGGGTTCAAGAATTCTGTTTGTCAACAAGGTAAAAAAATGAGTTAAGCAGTAATTAAATTCAGTGACAAAATTCCATTACAAACAAGTCTTAGCTAAAGGAAAGACCTTTAGAGAAGAGAAGAAAGGAAAGAAGAGAGAGAGAGAGAGAGAGATAAATTATGGAAATTGGATGCAGTGCTCATAGAAGTCAAGAGGGCTCAGTGAGTCTCCCTAAACTAGAGTCCAGGGATGAAGATGCTGCTACATGTGCAGTCAAAGACTTGAGGACCAGAGGAGCTGATGGTGGAACCTGTCAGTCTGAGGCCGAAATCCTGAGAGCCAGGAATGCGTGTTCGTGCATTAACTTAGAAAGGTGTGCTAGCTGAGAGCAGAAAACCCAGCCCCCCTTTTCTGTGCAGGCGCTTCTCAAAGTGGAGAATGCTTAGTACTGATAAATAAGACCTTCGCTACCGAGCTTAAATTCAAATACCAATCTCTTTCAGTAACACTCATTGAGATGCTTCCAGAAACAATATTTTTCAAGCCATTTAGAAATCCCTTAGCCTAGGCAGGTTGACACAGAAATTACTCTTGACAGCTAGAGAGCTTACATGGTTTAACAAAGTATGTTACTTGCTTTCCTTCATGAGAATGTTATACTTTAGAACAACAGAACTTGATACTTGGTGTGTGTGTGTGTGTGTGTGTGTGTGTGTGTGTGTGTGTGTGTGTGTGTGTG
>NC_022018.1:21483557-21498603 GCF_000317375.1 Microtus ochrogaster
GAGAGAGAGAGAGAGAGAGAGAGAGAGAGAGAGAGAAAATGTATGTATGCTTTGAAGAGAATTATTCCTTAGAGAATTTGTAGGTCCTTAGAACTCAGTGTCTCTTTTGCTTGTATGTGTTTTGAATGATACTTATCCAGATTATTAAGATATACAAGTGGCCTTTGCTATAAATGATGACAAAGGACACAGTTTAGCAAGTCAAATATATCAAGATATGCCTTATCTTCTCTGAACTGCTGAAGATACACTGATATACACTGTTATATATTTGGCCAACGTGGAAGTTAAAGTTGGCTTATCTCCTTCTACTCAGACTTGATATTGAACTTGCCCATGGTCAGCATCTCCTCCAAGTCCTACTTACTGTTGCTTCTCCCGCCCCCTCCTCTTTTTAACTTCGTGGGGCTAAGGCGTATAAACCAGTGTTTAGGGAATTCTCTTCACATTGAGCTAATTGAAGGTCTGCTGTCAAACTCTACCTCTTCCTGAATATTATTGATTCATTCACTCATTCATTCAGTTCCTTCAAGACTAATGTTGGTAGAATTTGAGGCATTAGTCTGGGGTCAGGTCACAAATACTGTTTGGACTTGTGACAAAATAGAAGAGTCCTGCTTACAGGGCTCACACTCTGATACGGAAGGTAGACATGGAGTGTCTAATGACAACTAATTAAGTTCTTGGCTAGAGGAGGTGACGTGCTGTAAGGTTTGAACCAGACACCATGGGGATGTGTTTCAGCGACTTGCAGAACGAATGAAATAGGCTCTTTTGAGGGAGCTGAAGCTGAACTGTGGAAGTATGTGTCTATTAAGATATGGAAGATAATTTTATTGTAGTTTAACTAGTACCTGGTCCCTTAACTCCCTCTTCCTGTGTTCCCACAGCTCACCTGCTCATGTGTAGCTGTTCATGTGTCTTACTGCTTTTTCAGGCCTCTCATCAGTAACGTGAATGAAGCAATGGGGCCTCTGTTCAGGTCAAGGGCCAGAGGGAACAGTAGAGACTTCCTTCAACTGTGAATTTTGACTATTTATAGGTTTTAATTCTATTTTCAGCATTTGGGTGTTTTGCCTGTATGTGTATGTGTGCACCGTTTGTGTGCCTGGAGTCCCCAGATGCGAGAAGAGGGAGTAGGAATTTCCTGGAACTTGGACTTACAGACAGTTGTGAGTCACCGCATTGTTGCTGAGAATTGAGCCCAGATCCTCTGGAAGAACAGCTAGCGCATCTTAACCACTGAGCCATCTCTCTAGACTCTGTCTATAGGCTTTTATCTGCACATCTTAACCCGGTTTCAGGAGAGTCATTGAGCTTACTTAAGAGCCTTTGTTTCTACCCAAGTACTGACAGGGAAAGTCAGACTTCTACCATCAGAGCGAGAGGGAAAGCAAGAAGATTCAGGTCTAGCTAAACTGGCTTCTTGTTAATAGCCCAGGTCACAGGTGCTTCCCTCCCCCTTTGGGTCTTGGGATCTCGTCTGTCTGCTTGTGTGTCTCCAGGGTCCCTTCTGACTGCTTTCAGTGGCCCCTGTCTTGTCACCCATCTGCAGCTCTGTTACAGAGCTAGTTAGAAGTCTCTCGGTATTCTAACCGACCTGTGTGCTCTCACTTTGTTCAAACAAGGATGCCATGTGCTTTAAGTTACCCAGAGGACACGTTCTTGTAAGCTCTCTGGGAACTGTTTCCATTTTCCCACAGCCCATCTCCCTCCCTGTGGAACTTGTCTCACCTCTAGAAAAGCCAAGAATAAGGCAACCATCTAAGCCCACGAGTATGCCTCTAATGCGTGCTTTTTGCCTGGACTCTTGGAGACAGAAGCTGGACCCAGGTTCAGGAGCATCCTGTCCCTGAGAGCAATGCATAAAGTTTGGGAGAGGGGCCCACATTACTCCCTGTTACACACAACTTTGAAGTTTGCAAAGCTGTATGTGGGAACCCGCTGTTAGAAATCCCGTTATCTGATAATGGGATGTGGGCCTGAAACGCCCACATGCTGCTCTGAAATTTCTCCTCCATCTGTTCGTTTCTGCTGAGCTTATTTATTTATTTAGGACAAGAGCAGTGTGGCCTACTAATGTGTTCAACCGAACAATTAAGATCGCAGCTCTGTGGAGAAAGTAAACCATGTGCCGGGGGCTCTTCACGGGCGTCTGCTTGCGCTCACCTCGTCTGCTCTCTTCAGGGGAGAGCGTCTTGGTAGACGTGGACTCAAAGCACTAACAGTCCCTCATAGACTGAGAGTGATGGTCGGGGGTTGTCACTCAACTGTGACCAAGGAGAACAAAAGATTTAAAGGACTCCTTTGTGCCTTGACTGAACTTTTGCCTGGTCCAGGATGGGATTCTTTCCTTCATTTGTCTCTACAAGAAAACAAAACGACTCACTATCAATACTGGCATTAAAAAAAATGTGGACTCATACCTTCCTTCTATTACTTCCGGTTGGCTCTGGGTTGACTAACACCTAAGAAGTTTTTACGCAGTATTGACTTTCATATTCCTTTATGACACGTGGAGTTTTGACCCTAAATCCCAACTTGTAGGCCTTTTGATGAGCTGCTGTTGACAAGCGGCTGCGGCCTTTCAGAGTCTAGACCCTTTCTCCTGCCTGGCTGTTACTCTGCAGAGCTCCTAACACCCTGGCCTCCTTTTCAAAAAATGGAAAGCTTTGTGTATATTTCATAATTATAAAGCACTTCTTGGGTGTGTATCTTTCAGCAGATAGTTCCTGCGTGTGCCGACAGAAGCCTGATACATTGGTAGGTATCAGGTGAAAAGAGAGTCAGGGTTCTGGCAATAGTGAAAGTGTGGTGAGAACTCAGAACCAGAGACTCTGGATTGCAGTGGGGACTTCCTGCAGGAGGCAGCGGTCATATCAAAGGCATTTTTCGCCTTTGTCTTTAGGTTTTACTTTAGTTAAGGGTACACTAGAGAGTCGATAATGACTTGATGCTTTTAGAAATGACCCCACCGGAGTGTGGAGTTCCAGCCCTCACTACTGATAACATTTTGTTCTTTCACGTGCTTGACTGAATGCTGTGGATTGAATCCTGGCGTGACCACACCCTAAGCCAGTTCTCTACTGCTAAGCTGCCTCCCACCTCTGTCTCTCTTTAGAACACAGCTGGCCAAGCTTCTCAGTTTGTGCTTAAACTCACTCTGTAGCTCAGATCCTCCTGCTTCAGCCTCATGAGGAGTCAGGATTACAGGCCAGCACCATCCAGGAGAGGGAAAGAGCACCCTGATATCAGTTGCCTCTTCAGATTGTGTTTTCATTGTGAGTAACACGTTTGCCAAGTGCTAGCTATTCTACAAAGATGATGCCATTATGGAGTGTGGTGATTTGGTCTAGGACAAAGGGAGGGAGGATGACTTTGCTGACATTAAAGCTCTGAGCTGACAGAGAAGGGACCTTTCTCTTCTACACTTTTGGATAATTCAAGGCGACCAATGAAAATAAGGGGCTGGTGCAGAGAAAGGATACTGTTTCAGGACCTGACTTGGGAATCTGCCAAGAAAAACTGTGAAATCCACTCCCTGGAAATGTCAGGCCTAATGGAGTGTCTTCCAAAGATTTGGCGAAGAGAAAAGTCTTGGATAGGAACTGAGTTTGGAATGGGCCCAAGAGTCTGCTTTCCATCTAGTCCCCAGGAATTGTCAATGTCGCTGGTCCTGCTAGCAGCTCCTAAAAACTGTCTCCTGCTTTCTCTTCCCTTGGTCTCTCCCTGCACATTTCTCCTGTGGATGCGTTCTTTTACTCATACTTCTTATTGCTTTTTCTCTTTTCTAGAACTGTCCTGATGCCAGCTTCCACCTCAGGTCATAACTTGGTTATTTCTGTCATGAATGAAGCGAGGACAACAGCTGGCTCTGCTTCTCTCATCTTGGCATCTGTCCACAGGATTGGGCAAGCAAGTACGACTCTACAACATCTAGAAAAGATTCCCCTTCTCCCCATGTGCTTCATGGTCTCGCTGTGGCTGAGTCCCATGTCCTTTTCATGTTGCAATGGTTTGCCCTCTTGCAAGTAGCTTTAGCCTAGCTACCAGGCTAAGAAACACAGCTACGCTAAGCTTCCATAGTTGCCCTTCTGGAGTAAAGTTCTCTTATAACATCAGTAAAATAAAAAAAAAATTAAACTATTTGAAAATTAGATTGCAGACTCATCAAAGGGTGCTGCTGCACTATGCAGAACTACAGTACTCAGAATGGCCCAGGATGCTGCTGTCTATAACGCAATGAGCATTTGCAGCTAAAAATTTTCTACCCGCCATTTGTTTTGTAAGTCAAAAGCAATGGGGAAAGCGTTGTCTTTAACGTGCTATATCTAAACCAGTGTTCCAGTAGTCATCAGCATATAAGTTACTAAGGAAAGATGTGCATTTGCTATACCAGGTTTGTCCGAGCCAGTGTGCTCTGATATTGATGTGATGATAGTGATGATGTCTACGAGCACATTTCAGATGCTCAATAGCCACATGTTGTTAATGGGTTTTGAATCACACAACATGAACACAGCATGGTTCTCTAGTTTCCCTTTGACTAATGAGCTTAAATAATTTGATTATAAAGTTAACATGGTCTTTCAATTTTCTTTAGAATTCCATGTTTTATAGATATGCAGACTGAGTTAGGGAAAGAAAAGGTGATACCCAGAACCCACTGGGTCTTTTGTATTTACATCTATACCCTGACCAGAGCTCTTCCAGACCCAGACTGCCTCCTTACAGCCCTTCTCCGGGGGGTGGTGGTGTGACTCACAGGATACACTGTCTAGACAAGGGTCAAGACAATCTTTACCAAGGCTGTAGCCTGGGCTTTGCCTCTGATTTGAGATAGGATCAGTCTCAAGTTCTTCCTCTGACAAATGAACTCACTAACTTGTTCTTTGATTCATCCAGCCAGACGTTCATGGATTTGACAGTCTGCTACCTAGCCAGAGGGCATGCAAATACACTCCAGGGAAACAATCCATAGACAGACAGTCATGGCAGGGCTCATGGCAGCATGACAAAGCAGCGTGTCACAGACTTCACTAGGGTGTGTTCTGGCTTCAAGCAGTTCCGAGACCATGGAGGAGGGACTAATTAAAGCAGCTTATTTATTATTATTGTTATTATTATTATTATCATCATCATCATCATAATTATTAGCAATACAGAGGAAAGCCTTCCAGAATGGCACAGATTCCTAAGAACCAGGCTCAAATTCAGTCCTTCACTCATTTGTATAATATAAATGGTTATCAAGCTTGCCTTAGGTATATCAGTAAGCATAGTAATAAGCAAGGGACAGTAGAGAGAAACATACCTAAACCAGAGCACTGAAACAGAAAATAACTGCAGAGAGTAGAAGAGACCAGGGGAGAAGCAGAGAATGGCAATGGCTGCAGAGTTTTGTTCTCATTTTCTTTTAGAAAGGAACTCAGTACGGTCCAGGCTGACTTCAAACTCACAATCTGATGCTAGCCTCTTGAGTGCTGGGATTACAGGTATGCGCCATCATGCCCAGCTAGACAGCTTTTTGATCCTGGTACATGTTAATGAGTCCTCCTGGCTGATTTACTCAGCAGGAATAACCCTGCGTGAATTATGACTCAAAGACTGGTTGATATTTCCTCACACAAACCCCAAAATGAATATTGGCCGATCCATCACCAGGTGGCTCTTTGGTGGTTTTGGGTCCCTGGCCCCTCCCCCTTGTAGCTTCCCAGTATTTATTTAACATGCCATTGCCATGGTAACCATGCTCTTGAGCATCAAAGTTTTCAGGGGGATTAACAAGCCTGCCAATGATGCCCATAATTTATCATCAGTGCCACTTTTAACTGCAGAGGAGGCTGGGATACTAGATCTAGGGTACAGACAAGGTATGCCCAGAGAAATGTGTGTGCCCAGGTAAGAGAGGCTACTGTGGCATGTATTAGAATTTCTCTGTGTGTATCCTACATTTTGTTTATCCATTTTTCTCTCAAAGGACATTTAAGCTGTTTTGCCTCTTGGCTGTTTGACTTTAGGAGCAGTGATGTTCAAACACCTGCCTGAGAATCTATTTTCAGTTTTGTGGGTTTTTTTTTTTTTTTGTCATATGCCAGAAGAAATTTCCAGATCACATGTTTATTGTCTAAATGCTTGTGCAGAAGTATCTACTGCTTCCCAAAATGACTGCCCCGGTTTCATATTCTTACTGGCATTCCATAGCGTTCCAACTTTTCCATAGCACCTTAAGCATTCATAATTTCTGGATTTTATTCTGTGTGTGTGTGTGTTTTTTTTTTTTCTGACATTGCCTTGCTTCAGATAAACAGTCGTCACCATGGGTGTTAAGCAGTCTCTCACTGAGGTTTGGATTTGCATTTCCCTAATGGTTTATACTCCTGAATACCTTTTTATGTATTTATTACTGTTTGTATGCTTTCCTTAGGAAGTGTCTATCAAAGATGTTTGCTCATTAGGTTTCTAAAAATCTCTTAGTGCATATGTTTATGTGTATGGGATGTGTGCTTACACGTATGAGTGAGCATGTGCATATTCTATAAAGCTTGAGTAGACGACAGCCTTGGGTGTTGGTCCTCATCCTCTGTCTTATTTGAGTCACAGTCTTATGTTTTTTGCTTCTGTGACCATAAGTCTAGCTAGCCTGTTAGCCCCCAGAGATCCTCCCGTCCCTAACACCCATACTGATATTAGTGCTGGGGTGAAAGGTGTGAGCTACTGTGCCTGGTTTTACATTGCTTCTGGGGACCCCCAAATCATCATGCTTGCCCAACAAGAACTTTACCCTCTGAGCCATCTCCCCAGCCCTGGTTAAATATATTTCCCTTTGTATTGTTGAAGGCATTGAGACTGTATTCTAAATATAGTGTCAAGGCATCGTGCAGCCCAGGTAGGGGAGTGACTTTGGCATTTACTGTGTGGTTTTTCCCGCTGGCAATGTGATCTTGAGCCTTCCAGCCTCAGGGGCAGGTGTTGATGGCATTAATGAGAATCCTCATTCACAATGTCCAAAAATGTGGTCCAGCTAAAACAGAAGGTCTGGGTTCTGCTTTTTCCTTTCACAAAAGGCAGCCACGCCCACATTTCCGTGTTACACCCGTGCAGTTTCACTTATCCCGTAGATTGGGATACATTGGCGGGGGGCGGGGGGGGCGTGGAATGAAGACAGCTGAGAGAAGGTGAAGTGTAATTCAGTCTGCAGAGCCCATTTAGTCCCCGAGACTCTCAGGTCTGACCAGGCAGGCCAATTAACGCGCATGATGGTATTGGTTGCTGTGAGTACGGCACAGACATTTGTTCCTTTGGAAGCTGATGACACCACTAATTGATTTCATGTCAGCCAGCCATGAACATCTGGATTAGGGTAAGAGCATAATGTTGGTGAATAAATGAAGAAATAGGACTTTTCTCTCTCTGGAGCCATCCCTTTCCCTCTCAGATGCCTACCTCATAGCCTGATACATTAAAGTCATGTGCGCACATGCTATCATGCTATTACTATAACTGCTACTACAACAACAGCTATTACTGCTACTACACACACATGCTTACACACACGTCAAATAACCTTGAAATAATTCATTAATGGATAAATCCATTAATGATGTTAGTGTCTTAAAAGTTCAGGTGCTTCCAGAGACCCATCACTAACCTCTACACTATATTGGTGACCAGACCTTTAATGAGCTTTGGGGGGCACACTTCAGATTTAAATCCTTACAGAGCCAGTGGAGGGGTCTGAACGTGGAAGAAGGATGTGGAGGGGTTAGGTGTCGGAAGGACATTCCTGCCTGGTGATGGGAGCAGGAAAGCCGGTTACAATGCAATTTCAGTTGGACCAGGGTAGAGTGGTAATGATGATCCCAAGACAGAGACTTAGGTGATATATTGAAGTACGAATCAACAGGCCTATATATTTAGAACAGAAGCAGGAGAAAGATAAATAGGGGCAACTCAGTGTCTTAGTTACCATTCTATTGCCGTGAAGAGACACCATGACCAAAGGCAACTTATAAAGGAAGCATTTAATTAGTGGTTTCCTTACAGTTTCAGAGGGTTAGTCAATGTTCATCATGTCAGGAAGCATGGCAGCAGGTAGGCATGGCATTGCTAAGAACTTATGTACTGATCAGCAGGCAGCACACACAAAGAGAGCAGAACTGGGCCACTGTGGGATTTTGAAACCTCAAAGCCCATTGCCAGTGACAGACATACCTCCTCCAACAGGCCACACCCCTAATCCTTCTCCAACAGTTTTATTAGCTGGGGATAAAGCATTCAAGTGTATGAGACCATTCTCATTCAAACCACTATATCCAGCATGGGTGCCTCAGTCACTAGAAGAATGGAATTGTCATAACGTGTAATGGAGAGACCTATGGAAGCAGCCGATTAGTGATCCAAGAGCAAAAGGTAGCAACAGCAAGGAAAGAAACAATATAGGACCTAAGAGAAATCATATATTTACCATTCTTTTCATTCTCTACTCAATTCCATTCACATGTGTATGTGTGTGTGTGTGTGTGTGTGTGTGTGTGCGCGTGTGTGTGCGCGCGCGCTATGTGTTAGGTGTTCATGTGTGTAAATGTGTATATGTGGGTGTGTTTACATATGTGTATAGATGTGTACAAATGTGTGCAGAGGCCCAAGGCCCATGATAGGTGGTATCTTCCTCAGTTTCTTTCCACCTTTTTTATGCATGTGCATGTGGGGGGTATATGTGTGTATGCATATGTGTATGTGCATGTGTGTGCATGGAGACCAGAGGAAGATATCATACGTCTTGCTCTAGTACTCTCTGTTTTACCCTTTGAGGCAAGGTCTCTCATTGGACTTAGAGCCTGCTGTTTTTCAGTGAGGCTTGTTGATTATCAAGTCCCAGAGATCTCCTTTTTCCTTAACCTTTCTCCTTGGGGCTACAGGCACATGTGCCCTGGCCTGGCTTTTATGGATGTGGGCTCTGAGTATCTGAACTCACGTCCTCATTCCTGAATGGAAAGTCTTTTATCCACTAAGCCATCTCCCCAGTCCCTGCATTCATATTTTTAATTTTTAAAAAGAAAACAAGCTATCTTTTTTCATTTTACATACCAATCCAACTTCCCACTCATTTCCCTCCTCTCGTTCCCTCCACCTACCCCGACCCCACCCCTCATCCACTCTTCAGAGAGGGTAAGGCACATTGCTTCGGGGAAGGTCCAAGGCCCTCCCTATTATATCTAGGCTGAACAAAGTATCCATTCAAAAGAATAGATTCCAAAAATGGCAGTACAAGCACTAGGGATAAATCTAGTGCCACTGCCTAGTGCTACCCCCTCAAGTTCTCCTCCTCTCTCCCCTTCTCCCCTCATCTTGCCCTTTTGCCCTCCCTACTCTCCCCACCCCCATGCTCCCAATTTTGTCAGGTGATCTTGTATATTTCCCCTTTCCAGGTGGATCCATGTGTGTTTTTCTTAGGTTTCTCTGAAAATGGGGAATCAACCTACTTCAGGACCCAGCAATATCACTCTTGGGCATATACCCAAAAGATGCTCAATCATACTACGAAGACATTTACTCAACTATGTTCATAGCAGTATTATTTGTAATAGCTAGAACCTGGAAAACACCTAAATGTTCCTCAACTGAAGAATGGATAAAGGAAATGTGGCACATTTACACTTTAGAGTACTACTCAGTGGTAAAAAACAATGACATCTTGGAATTTGCATGCAAATAGATGAAACTAGAAAAAACCATCCTGAGTGAGGTAACCCAGGCCCAAAAAGAGAGATATGATATGTACTTTCTCATTAGTGGATACTAGTTGTAAAGCAAAGGATATTGAGCCTATAGTCCATGATCCTAGAGAAGCTAAGTAACAACATGTATTCATATTTTATAAGTAGCTAGTTGGTGATCCTATGAGATGTGAATAGAGACGTTTGCTATAAATGGACAAGAGAGATCCCTTCCTCTCTCCACCTTCCTACTCTTACACTCCTATGCACCATGACCTCACTGTGGCCTGATTGCTAACAGAAAAGGTAGAGACGTCTGTCTGTCTGTCTGTCTGTCTGTCTGTCTGTCTGTCTGTCTGCCTGCCTGTCTCGGCCACATGCATCATACCTATCTGTGTCTGTGTGTGGGTGTCCTCTGGCTTTACTGTCACATCTAAAGTAACGTAAAAGCATGGCTTTGGTGAAGAGACACAATGCCCCATCATACTGTCTGCTCACCATTCAGGCTGCAGAAGGCCAGCTGCTTTGCTCATACTTGGCTGACCCTAAGGGATGAGTCCACTTGCAGGCGTTTGTCACAGTCTATGACATTCCGTGTCATCTGTGTTGATATACAACAGAGCCCATATGTTCTACTGCCGCCCCTTTCAGCCAGGTAACAAACAGTCAGGGGGTCACAGAGAGAAGTACATCCAAGAAATAGCCAAAATGCTATCCCCTTGGTACTATACCGTAAAACAGCCACCGTAGAGAGATGTCCTTTGGTGTGAAACTCCGACCTTTCTTCTCCCAAATGCAGCAAGGACAGTTCACTATTTCTGCTGTTGTCTGCTGTTGCTGAGCCTGTGGCACTGGTGGGGACAGTGTCTTTCTGTTCATGAATTTCCAGCTGATTCTTTGATAAAAAGGCAGATCAAGTCTCTTGTGGGACTATATTTCTTCATTTGTGTGTTCATTTATTAAATAAATCTGTGGGGCCTTCAATGTCCCTGGTACTCTCCTCGTCTGTGAAGTGACGAGAAAGTCAATTAGCAAAATGAATGTGTGTGTGTGTGCATGTGGTGTGTGTGTGTGTGTGTGTGTGTGTGTGTGTGTGTGTGTGATATAAAGTACTGTGGGGAGAAATTGGGGGAGGTTAAAACCCCAATGGGAAAGCCATTCAGTTCTTCTTAGAGCAGGATGGCTGGACAGGAGCTCAGCAAGAAAAATCCTCTGAGGCTTTGAGCCATGTGGTTGTGCAGATGAAACTTCTTCCAGACAGGGAGTTCAGCACGTGCTAAAGTCTTCCCAGAGGCAGAATTCTGACAATCGAGGAACAATTAGGAAGCCCAGAGTGGCAGGGAGTGGAGGCCTGGGGAGAGCAGCAAGGGATGAGAGTCCAGGTGATGGAATGATTGACCTGGAAGGGGGACCAGGGAAGCATTTGGAAGAAAGCAGCTACAGGTCTGCCATCGGTGAATAGGGTCACTGTGGCCACTGTGTTGAGGATGAAAAAGGAAGAAAGCTGTGGCTCTGCTGAGAGCCTACTGCCTTATCCAGAGGGAGAGGACAGTGGATTGGTGGAAAGAGAGAAAGATACAAAGGAGTATTAGGGAACCATGGAAACAAGCATTCGTTTCTTTATAACTTTGGCCATCCCTAATTTGCCCCAAATCTTTGCCTCTTTAATACACATATGGTTATAGTATCTTCCGAAGCCCATGGGGTGGCATCCTTTTACTGCTATGCTAATGTACTGAGTCTTATGTCTGGACCAGCCATGGCCCCAGGTTCATTGGTCCATACAGTGTGGGTAGCCAGTACCTCCCTCTCTTTGGCAGGGACTGGTGGCCACGCTGGCTGATTTGAGCAGGTTGAAGTATTGATCTTACCTCTTTCTAATCCTTGTTGCTTCTGATCTGTGTGACCTTGGATGGTATCTAAGCCTGTTCTTGGAGACTAGTCTTTGTGGGATAAAGAACATTTAACCAGTCAGTTCAGGTGCTTGTTTGGAGAGGTTTGGGGAGCTCATTTAACACAGAAAGACATCTGGTTGGGACAGAAGGACCCTGGTGTCCCTCCCTGTGGTCCAGCTTCAGTACATTTGCTGAGGTCCAGGGAGCTGCTTCTGCTCATCCCCACCCCCAGGGAGAAGGCATCACAGATGGTCCCACAGTCTGATCTGCTGTAGTGTTTTCAAAGCTCTCTGAGCAGAGTGAGAAGCCAGTCTCTTGCTTCCAGAGAAGTGTCTCCAGTGTGAGAAATTTGTCATCTTGTCTCTAACGCCATGCAAAGCTTGTCATGCTGCAAACCACAAGCAGAAATGGCCTTTTGGTAAATGCCAGACAATCACTGGGCTGAAGTGCCTTGCATTTGTAAGAAAGGCTAAGCTTCAGCGAATCCTTACACCTGGTCTCTCCCTAAGCCACCACCAATGTGACAGAACAGCCTAATGACAATAAGCTAATTTGCCCTGAATATCTTCATGTTTTATTTCCTTAGAAAAGATTTTTTTTAAAAGAGACTCCTGGAAGGCAACCTTTTTCATACTGGGGTTTCTTTTCAAAGTTTAAAATGCCAAGCCACAATAGCTACCAAATGACAGATGCATTTACCCTTTCCGACAGAGATCGCATTTAGGGGTTATTTTAGATTCATTTCTCTGTATATGAGATCACATCTGCAGCATTGTCTGTAGTGATAATGAGGGGATGTGTGAAGAGCAGGAATGGCATATCCACACAGTGGGGTGCCGTGCCACTGCAGAAGAGGAATGAGGGTGTTCCCATTCCTGACATGGTTAGGGTTGGTATGAGCCGATGTTCGCTGGGAGTGTAAAAGCTCACAAGGCACAGAAGGATCTAACTTTAGCAGAGGACGCAAAGGGAAAGAAGCATATATTCATATCTGTTTGCATATGCATTAGCTCTGGGAGCTAGAAAAGACACTAATAAAAATGATGCATTTGGGAGCTGGGAGATCGCTAACTTGGTGAACATGTTTGCCATGCAAACATGAGGAAGAACCTGGGTTAAGCATCCCTGTAAGGAACCCAGGATGGTGGTGCACACTTGTAACTCCAAAGTTGTAAATGTAGAGAAAGGTAGATTCCCGGGGTTCACTAGCTAGCTAACATAGCCTGTTTGGGGACTTGTAAATCTCAGAGAGAGACTAGATCTCAAAAGAAATGGAGACAGAATATCCCTGAAGTAAGCTGGCTGGCCAGAGTTCCAATATCTCTGAGCTCTGTGTAACAATGAGAAACTCTGTTCAGTGTACAAGGTAGAGAGTGATTGAGGATGACACTTGACATCAACCCCTGGTTTCCACATGTATGTTCACATGTGTAGACACACACACTCATGCATGCGTTCCCCACACACATTTGTAGCTTCATAATGATAGAAGCACACATGCATTCCCTACACACAAATACAAAAGCAAAACACAAGGTGCTGTACCTCTGAGCAACTATAACTGGGTCTAACCTCTGCTCCCCTCCAGTAAATTTTTCAATGTTTTATAATGTGCTTTGTTTCCTTATTTTAAAAATGAATGGGTTGGAGAGATGTCTCAACAGTTAGGAGCACTTGTCGTTCTTGCAAAGGACCCAGGTTTGGTTCCTAACACCCACACAGTGGCTCACAACCATCTATAACCCCAGTCCCAGGCAATCAGATGCCCTCTTCTGGCCTCAATAGGCACTGCCCACATGTGGTACACAAAGCAAACATATGTTCAAAAAAAAAAGGTAAAGGTTCAGGCAGGAACTTCAGGAGGGAATCCAGAATAGGGCATTGATATCATAGATGACAGCTCCACCTCCACACATTAGTTGTTGGCCCCAAAGACCTTCCAGAATAGTGAGATGTGGAGATGGAAGACAGTGGTGTTGATTCTGAACCTCTGCTGACCTAGGCTAATGAGTGTGTTTGTGTCCAACTTCTTAACAAGAGCAAGAATAACAACAAAAAAGTAAAAAAAAAAAATCTTATAGAATAAGGTTATAAAGTGATTTCTCTGTCTCTCTCTGTCTCTCTTTCTTTCTCACACACAGAAAGAGAGAGAGACTCTGAGGGTCAAATCTTGAGCTTGTACACTCTAGGCAAGTAAGGAGATCTTTTTTGCAGCTGTGCAATATGCTTTCTAAATAGTCTCACTAGATTTCTACAAAGAAATATTTACAAAGTTATATGTTGCAATAAGGTAGAGTTAATTTATTATTGAATCAGAAAAAAACAGAAATGAAGTAACTTCAGTGCAGCCAAAGCAGAGACTGCTAGTCTGTGTTAGTCACACATGTCCAGGCTTTCGGTCATTTTCTGTTAGTCACTGACGTACTGCGTGACTTCCCATCCTGCGGGCCTTAAGCCATTTCATACCTTTCTTTTAACTGTAGCTTTCCTATGCTTAGCTATACTTAGATATGCAACTATTTCTGCTGTTGTTACTAATACTATTCCTTGTGTTAATAGACTGTACGGGCTTACCACCCAGAAGCCACAGGTTGTACCACAACAGAGGCAGGTTAGGTCACCTAGGTCTCTGTAAGCAGCCTATGTTCACAGACAGAATCCTCAGCTGCCTCGTTCCTCAGACAGTTTTCTGAGTGACATGTGACTGACTATATAGTTAACTCCATTTAACACCTCTGCCAAACTAGAAATGTTTACTCTAGCCTATATTTCCAGTTTGAAGAATATCTTTGAACAAACATTTCCTTATTCATTCCATCTGTTGTGTGTTTATTTTGAACAGTTAAAAGCCTCTGCCTTCAAAATTTGGCCCCCAATACCAAGTTGCAAAAATTTGAACCCTGCCTGTCACTTTCAGCTCTGGGACTTTGGATGAAACTGCACATTCTCAGTTCGTCCCCCTTTCCCGTTTCTCCCTGGTGGTCTCTGTGGTCTTCATCTCTGTCTGTCTTCTTTCTCCATCCTCTCCATCACAGTCTTGATAGGGTCTCTCCATACAGCCCAGGCAGGCCCTGATCTCATAACTTTGTCTTAACATCATTTCCCTCGGCCAAGTGCTGGCATTCCAGGCATGAGACACCGGGATGGGTTCTCCATGTCTAAAACAAGGAAATGAATAGTCTTTCCTTTCCAGCTCTATCTAGAGAATCAGCTGATAAAGATGCATGGAGGGTAATTATCAAGGTGCTTAATAACAGCCTGATAAATATTCACTGCAAGTCGGTTCTCAGTCTGCCCATGCCTCCCAGGTTTGAGAGTCTCTAAACACATTTAAAATATAATAATCCTCATCAATATACATGAAACTTCCTGACACATGCCACACTAGCAAATTCTCTCTCTCTCTGTCTCTCTCTCTCTCTCTCTCTCTCT